>NC_073696.1:198802075-199111391 GCF_029784165.1 Wyeomyia smithii
AACACCTATCAGTCTTTTTAAACCTTGGTTATGCCCATTCAAAGAAAATTTCAACAAGCAGAAAATTTTTTTTTGATGCACGACTGTGAACTGTTACTGAAGGATGCGTGAAAACCTATTTCGCATTACCTATTAGTATTTTCAAACCTTTCTTATGCCCATTTAGAACAATTTTCGCATTGGTTTCATTGGTTTCTACACTTACTACAAACAGTTTTTTGAAGCATTTTATTCCCCATAAACAGTTGCTGTATTATTTAATTTCAATTTTAATACATCTCAAAAAGTCACGTTATATCGTGTTACGTTATATCAAGGTTGCCTTATAGCGAGGTATGACTGTATATATATATATATATATATATATATATATATATATATATATATGTATATATATATATATATATATATATATATATATATATATATATATATATATATATATATATATATATATATATATATATATATATATATATATATATATATATATATATATATATATATATATATATATATATATATATATATATATATAAGTTACGAACGCGATTGAGAAGCTAAAAGCCCAACAACAACAAATCGCAGCAACCCTGGCTGCGATGGAAGTTTAACAACAAAAATAACAACAACAACAACGTGCTACGATTATTCGCACTCCGCGAGTTGTATCGAGAGCAAGTACAGTTGAAGCCACCTGTAATTCTTGCGTTAAATGCTTTGCCACGCCAACCAACCCGGCGCGATCATCAATAACAAAACCTTCCACTCTGCAGCAGAACTCAGCGTACTACCTATCGATGCGATAGCACCGAGAGTGCCGATTTAGCAGAATGGGCATAATGACCCTTGGACAGCTACGACGACGACGACGGCGAGGACGACAATCGCGAGCAGTGTAACATTTTATAAGTAAAATAAATCATTATTGTTTTAACTCGTAAACGTAGTAGGTCGTCCTCACGTCAATCCGAACATTAATTGTTGCAAGCTTATAACTGGCGCAGTCGGTTTAAGAACTGTGTTTGATTTCGTTCACGTGTGTTTGTTCCTGTCAGCAGTGCTTCTCCGAGGGAATATCGGAATCGCCAAGGACGCCATCGACGGTTTATCGAAGAATTGAGGACAAACCCGTAGAGACGACACCAAACACAATCACTACCTCCAACTCAGACGAGAGAACATCGTCTTTTTCTGTATTCATCCCTCTACGCGTTGAAACCGCAACAAACGCATCGACACAAGAGATGGGACTCATTAGGCGCTGCGTGGAAGTGGATTGCCGGATCGCCCGATGCACAAGATCTACAGATCATTAACTCTACAATGAATGATATCATCGATCAGATTACCCAGCAATACAGAGTTAACGAAAACATCAACAACCGGATTTCGAAACTGACGCAAGCAATCAATCAAATAGCCAGCGCTCTAAACCCCCAGAATGGATTGGACGTTATGCAAGCAATTACCACAATGTTGAACATGGACGTCATTAATGAACTCCTCGACAATATCCAGGAAGCAATCACCCTCAGCAGAATTTCCGTTATTAACAACAAAATTTTATCAACACGAGAAATAAACGCGATCAAAACCGCTCTTCAAGACCAAGGAGTGAAGATAAATTTTCCGGACGAAGCCCTACAGTTTGTTACTCCAAAAATTGCCGTGAAAGAAGGAGACTTGTTGTACATACTCCATGTTCCAGAATTGGAAAACGCAACATCTACAATTGTGAGGATATACCCGCTGATCGTAAATAATCAAATGATAAAATCGTACCCAAGCCACATTATACGGCGTGGGCCAAAACTTTTCGAAACAGATAAGCCCGAAGACTTCGTACAGAGATCATTCCACACTAAAGAATTCGAAGATAAATGTATTAGACCACTAATACTGGGAAAACAATCACATTGTACCTCAGTTCACAAAAATGAAACTACCCAACAGCTAATAAACGAAAACACCTTATTAATTTCAAACGCTAAAAATCACACACTAGAATCCAATTGTGGACCCGATAATAGAACCATCACTGGCAATTTCATCATCAAGTTCGCGAACTGTACGGTTAAATTCAATAACCATAAATTTCATAATTCGGAAACCATGGTGGATACAGAAATCCTGCATGGAGCATTCCACAATATTTTGATCAATTGGACCATTCAAAACCAACCTAATATAAAGGAAATCCACGACACAGCCATCAACAATAGAAGGAAGTTAGACCACGTTTATTTGCAACAAAGTAGCCTTCGCTTCAATCTATGGATAACGTTTGGAGGAATATCTCTTTCGACAGCGATTTGCTTCATTATAATAATCCTCATTCTGAGAAACATCAATCCTTGCCTAATGTTCAATTTTAGGAAAAAGCAGCAACCAAATGTCGACCCGGGACGGCTCGAACTTGAGGAGGGGGTAGTTACGAACGCGATTGAGAAGCTAAAAGCCCAACAACAACAAATCGCAGCAACCCTGGCTGCGATGGAAGTTTAACAACAACAATAACAACAACAACAACGTGCTACGATTATTCGCACTCCGCGAGTTGTATCGAGAGCAAGTACAGTTGAAGCCACCTGTAATTCTTGCGTTAAATGCTTTGCCACGCCAACCAACCCGGCGCGATCATCAATAACAAAACCTTCCACTCTGCAGCAGAACTCAGCGTACTACCTATCGATGCGATAGCACCGAGAGTGCCGATTTAGCAGAATGGGCATAATGACCCTTGGACAGCTACGACGACGACGACGGCGAGGACGACAATCGCGAGCAGTGTAACATTTTATAAGTAAAATAAATCATTATTGTTTTAACTCGTAAACGTAGTAGGTCGTCCTCACGTCAATCCGAACATTAATTGTTGCAAGCTTATAACTTATATATATATATATATATATATATATATATATATATATATATATATATATATATATATATATATATATATATATATATATATATATATATATATATATATATATATATATATATATATATAAATATATATATATATATATATATATATATATATATATATATATATATTTATATGTAAATGAAAATGAAAACTATCTCGCTTTGAAACATTATAGAGTGCGTCTACTAAAATCAGTGTGCACTTTGTAAAAATGAAATCTTGCAAAAATGGTTGTTACTTTGCCAAACTTCGTTGTAGAATGAAAAATATGTGATAAGTTGATCGAATCTGCAATTTTTTTGTTTCACGTAGTTGACGGGGACTACTGACTCTCAAAAGGGATGATTTCTCAATCCTTAAAGCTTCAAGAAACTTAGACTTGATCGACTGAACTGGAAACTTTTTTGTCCAGTTTTTTTTTGTCAAATAAATTTATTTTCTGTAAAATAATGTAATGTAAAATACAATATGTTAATATTAGTTTAACACAATACTGCCCATAATTCAGAAATTGGCTAATATGCCATTTTCACCAAAATCGGGAAAACAGTTTCTCAAGACGGTTAACACCCTAAACAAGGTCCCTACGGAAGCCGATTGTCAAAAACTGCATTTGGGAAGGCAGCAGAGGTGAAATAATTTTGGCTAATATCCAAAATAATTCAGAAGTTGGCTAATATCCAATATGTTTCTACCTGTGGCATGTTCACGAACCAGTGTATTATTACTGTACTTTGTTTCATCTAACTTTCGAAAGTGTGTTGTAGCCTGGTGGTTACTGGCGACAGGTAAGCGATCGTAAGGCCCTTGCATCAAATTTGACTATTTATGAACAACATATTTGATGCAACAAGAATTTATTTGCGGTGCTGCGAAACCCAATGATCAAAACGCGTGACTGTTTCCTTCTGTCATAAATCTTTACATTCTCAAAAATGCTATTTAGCTCTTTGGTTAGAAGTAATATTGAAGAGAAAATTCAGATTTCATTTTATATTTGATGTGAAAAAATAGAAAAGTGGATTGTGAGATTATCATGAATAATAATATTTTTTAGTTATATGTATTGTTATATTATTGCACGAAACAATTGTCTCGTCGTCCTTTTCGCCCTCACTGGTGCTTTCGTGTTGTTCTACTGAATTACAAACAATTTGCATCACCAACGAGCACGATATAATTCACATCGTACGGATACTAGCCAAATTGCACACCGGTTTGTCGACTGTCCTTACGTTTATAATTGAAAAAACGGCTACTGCGTTAAAAATACGTGGCGGATGGAATTTTCCTGCAGATTTCTCTGTTTCAACTCAAGGGCAAAGTTCCAGCATATATGAAGGGTGATATACTCAATAAAATGTTGTCATCGACAGTCAAAATATGTTGTACCGACGAAAAACTTCAAAATGCGTTTTTCTCGATTTGATGCCTATGACGTATTAGCCAATTTTTGAATTATGGGCAGAATAGCACTTGTAGAAAACTGCAATTGTCAACAGGCCCAGGGCATGCTAAGTTTAAATGATGTTTAAAATTGGCTACAGGTAATATCATGCCAGTATGAGCTTGATGTTTTTTTTTAATTGTCGGCGTTTTATAAAGTTTCTTAACTTTTCGACTGTCGTGGTTCATCGTTACAGGCCGGACTCGATTATCAGGAACATGAAAAAAAAATCATTCTGGATTATCGATTTTTCCGGATAATCGAATCATAGAAAATATATTCAAATTTGTGTTTAACGGATATAAAATAAATATTTCTTTTTTTTTATTCTACTTCACTTGGAATGCCCGATGCACTGGCGTTTAAATCGCTTTTCACGCGGGTAATACCCGACACGTGGAACAAACATGGTGAGTCCGGAATCATCATTAATTCCAAAACTTTTCTAAATACTTCAAAAGTGGGTAAACAACGAATTTTGGAATTAACGCGTATTTTACTCGAATTTCCCAAAAAAGTCGTTATTTTACGAGATATGTTTCTAAGGGTTTTTTCATATTCATTCGTATATGAAATAGCACTTCTTTTTAATTTTTTCGAAAGAATTAAGCAGATATGGTTAAAATTTTTTACGAAATAACATTTTTCTACGCGAATTTCAGAATTTACTCGCGGATTTTGAAATTAACGCGTTTTTTGGAAACTCTCGCGACTCTAGGATACTAAAGTTTTTAAATGCGGTCTTCTTAAAAAACGTTTAAATCGTCACTGCACCGAAGCGCACCGAGCAGCGACACATTTTTTGTTAATTAATCATTTTTAGTGTTCCATAGCGCGATCGTACCTCCGTGCGATCGCTGAGTTAGCATCAGGCAATTCCATAGACAGGTATATAATATATATATATATATATATATATATATATATATATATATATATATATATATATATATATATATATATATATATATATATATATATACATATATATATATATATATATATATATATATATATATATATATATATATATATATATATATATATATATATATATATATATATATATATATATATATATATATATATATATATATATATATATATATATATATATATATATATATATATATGTGTGTGTGTGTAAATCGGTTAAGAAGAAAAATAGTAATAGAAAAATAGTAATCATGGGTCACTTTTGGCCTTTAAGATCATTTTGTTTATAAAACCATCAAAATCCATCACAAAAGATATTTTATTGTTGTAAAAGCTTGATAATAAGTTATTTTATTGGGTCGTGATCCATTTTCATGCAAAAGTAATAAAAATAGCCAAAATATGGACTGACCCACCATTGTGCACCGCAAAACGTAACATCACTACAATTATGGGTTACTTCACTTATTGCACCGAGCAGAACAAATGTTTTTAGTAACATTTTCAACATTAAATCATTTCAATCGTATGAATAGGGTTACAATTGAGTTATAAAAAACACCACTGCCAATAAAAATTGCTCAGTTTCGTGATCGTAGTGTCGTCTTCGGCAAAGTTGTAGATAATATTATTTTTCCGAAGAAAATACCCTGAAAAAAAAATTTTTCTTTCAAAAAATTGTTAGCAGAAAAACAGAAACTAATTAGACTGCTCTATTGGTGATTCGAACAATTTTTAAAGCTAAAACGTTTTCTTTGATTGGCATAGTGTCTTCTGCACAGTTGCAGATAACAATTTGGTCCTTCCAAATATAATAATTAAAAAAAAAATCCAAAACATTTTAATTTGTTTATTATTTCTCCACGATTGAACCAATTTCAGTGTTTAGGTATTTTATTGTATTTTTTTTTAAAAAAAATCGGTATTAAAAAAAATAGTTTTTTAAATATTTTTTTTTTTGTTTTTCTCTTCCTTTTTTTTTTAAACAAAAAATATTATAGTTATATTTTCGGAAAGACAATATTTGCCAAAGACATTATACCTATCAAAAAACCTTTTAAGCGGCTCTAAAAATATTTGTAATTACCAATACCTTTCCAAAATAGCATTTTTAAATAGCTCCCCAAAAATGAGACGTGCTTCAGGAAGTTAAACCAATAGCACAAAATTACATCTTTTTCCCATAGAAACAACTATGCAAATTTTCAGCTAAATTAAAAAGGGTCGAATCAATTGGGGACCCGTTCTTGTGGAATTGCTCTTTACAAAAAAATACAGTCACCTATCAGGGAAAGTTAAGTATGCGTTCATCATTTTTACAATAATAAATTAATCTATACTAAAAGGGGTTACTCTCATGTTAAGGAGAAAAAATCGAAATATATTTTTTATTTCTCTTATTTAAAAGGATACGGAATTTCAAAAAATTGCAATTAAAAATATTTGATGTTTTAGACTAGATTATTTTTTCTTTAAAAACCAGAATGGTCTGAGCAGTAAAATAAGCAAAGCCTGGGTGCTACATTCCGAATCGGAACTCGACCTTCTGTTTATTATACACAGACTTCGCAGCCAACTGTTCGTGTACGGGACAATTGCGGGGCTAGCGCTACGATCCTACTGACACTAACAGTCTCACCCGAGTCGAGACTCGAACCTACGACGACTGGTTTGTTAGGCCAGCATCGTACCTCGAGACCATCTGGGAGGTGTCTGGAGCAGTAAAACCGATTTAAAGGATGTCTGAGCAGTAGAACCGATTTAAAGTTAATGATGCAAAATCCTTCGTTCAGGTATAGCGTACAGGATTTTTCGTGTTTCTGACAAGTAGTTCTTTCTGTATCATGCTCATTGCGAGGAATGTCGAAAAAATTATATTTTGGTACATGAACTCCAGTGAGTCCAGTTATTAATATTTTCTTTTGAAAAAGAAAAGTAAGATCTCATTATTTAAAAGAAAACTCATTAACTTTTCAACTCTAAAGAAAGAAAAAATACTTTTGGTCGCGAGCACACAAGTATATATAAACTCTTAAGAACTTTAAATTCAAATCCTTATTTAGGGGTTTCTATTGAAAACAACAAAAAGTGCATCAGTTCTAGAACATAGCCGAGGCGCAAAGCAGATGAATAAATGCAGGGTTTTTAAACCTGATTCGAACCAGTTTCAGTTTTTTTCATGATACACTTTGATTGATCTCAGTGTTTCTAGATTTCAGTGGATTTACTTCTGATGACAGAGAAAGAATGATCCTGGTTCGAATCACGCTGAAGTTGGTTCACTGATCAAATCGAGCAAACAATTTTTTACTCTTGTAAAAATGCAATATTCTATCAATGACTCAACAAAATACTGCACAGCATACTAATTGAATAATAAGTTTGATAAAAATAAAATCTTTATCGAAAATATTTAGGCTATTTGACTGAAATATAAAAAATGCGTACCACGAGCATCGGTAGTTCGAAGTGGGGAGCTGCATAGCCGCAAGGCTACAAAGTCCGCTTTGTTAAGCGGATGCTTTATATTAATTACGAGCAGGATCTGTATGTGGCCGCAGCCAACAGGAAGCTGAGACCTATAACTGGCGTGCTTCAAGCTTCCCAATGCCGAACTTAAGTGAAACGAACCAGCACAAGGGCACCCGAAAAAAAAATAACATAAAAAAAACTTAAAAGTTGCTATAATTGTACATAGTTTATGTTTTTCATTGTGAATACATCAATTTTACATTAAATATCATTGTTCAGAACAATAAAAACACTGTGTTTGTCATTTTCATTCATTGTTATGCATCTTAACAGCAATTTTTTAGGCATTTTTCATAAATTTAGAAGTCACTGACAATGTCTTCCATAGTAAAATTTTTGTCGATGGTAGACAAAAGACGTTGAGACTACTGCAGCTGCTGGGACTATTGCGACTGTTGCTGGAACTGGTACCGACGATGAATTGTTGCCTCTAAGCAGCTCCGTGGAAACTCTTGGAACAACATTACAGCATGGTTCAACAATCAACTGGAAAGTTCAGAAAGCTCCAAAGGGATTGGTAGATTTGCCTCTGCGGGAATGCCAAGGTAAAAATTTAATGTTCCCGTTATGAGAACAGTTGCTTATGTTTTTACTTTATTTTACTTCTTAGATACGAACGATTCAGCGATTGCGACATCGATCGGGCAAACAAGCCAACACAATTGAAAAGCTGCGTACATACACATGTCTTGTGGTTAACAGGAAATGATTCCAATAAATAAACAAAAAGAATAAATCTTAATTTAATTCAATTTAATCTGTTTACGGTATTTTAGATGTGAAAATGATCAAAATAAACAAAAAGAGTAAAAACTCAATTTATTGTGAACTTTTGTTTAATGATTACAATACCCTTTCCGACAAGTTTAGCGTAGTAGTAAAGTTTATTTATTTTGCTCGTTTGGTTCAGCGTTTACCGGTTCGTTTGGTTGTTCTTGCTTCTGACTCTGCGCCACTCTATCTATCCACTCTTGTCATACCTGTCCACTTCTGGGTTGTATATATAAAGTTATAGGCTAATTAAGCGCTATTTCCACTGCTTCCGGGCAGTGTCCAAGCCGTGGTGCAAATGCAATAAAAAAACGAAAATATTTCACTGCCACATAGGGTAATCGTTCCATTATTCATCTCAGCACCTAGGTGCACCTATATTAATCTTATTTCTCTCATTTGTTCAATTTCCCGTCAAATTTCTGCAAATTTTGAAAGTAAATCTATTTGCTTCTCTATTTTGTCAAGTGGTTGAAAGTTTTACGTTGAAAATATGGTAAAATTTGACGATAAATTGATCAGAAAGGCGTGATGAGATTAATATAAGAGCGATTACCCTAGTAAAAACTTCGCAAGTTGCTGCCGTGCACTCTCCGGGAAGCAAAAAATATCGTCGGCAACGATATTTTTCATTCGCACGGCGACAACATAACACTGTCCCGGACATTACACGGCGGTTTGGTGTGAACAAGATCGAAATAGCGCTGTATTAAAAATTAGAGGCACGTCATCACTTCGGCTGTCGCACCTGGAAATGCGAATGACCTACACAAGTCTAATTATTCATGAACTCAAACACCTGCGACGTTGTAATATTGATACACACTTTTTATTAAATATAATAATTGATTCGATATTACTTACTAGTTGAACCCTTCCGGCGATGCTCGGGATAGATTTGAAATTAACCGTTATGTGCTCGACAAAAAAAACCCTTAAATGCCCGACGGGTACCCGGGTATCCATAAATTGAAACTCTTGTAACTTTCACAATTTTCATCTGATTTCAATAGTTTTAGTACTCAAAGATTCAGCAACTCTACCATCTCCATTGGAATCAGTGTCAGCGGTGCTCCGAAAAGAAATTCTCATTCTCGGAAATCCGTTTTTTTTCGGTAATATGTTTTGAAACTGAGGATTTTTATGGAATAATTACAATTGATGCCTCACGTTCCGGATATACCCATCTTGGCTGGCATTCGGCCATTTTTTAATCTTTTACAGAAACCGGAGGTCGCCATTTTGATACTCTAAATGGCCGCTGAGGTCGTTTTCAGGTCTCCGGACATCATTTCGATTCCGAAAGTACTCATATAGGGTGGTATTTAGTCAATTATGGCTGTTTTCCAGAAACCGGAAGTCACCATCTCGGTTTTCTAAATTGCGTCTGGAGTTGATTTCCGGTCTATAGGCACCATCCCGATTTCGGAATTATCTATATTCGATCGTATTCGGTCAATTTGTTTCTCTTCCAGATAGCGGAAGTGGTCATTTTGGAATGCAAAATGTCGTCGGGGTTCGTTTGACAGTCTCTAGATATAATACCGGTTTTGAAAATATTCATAATGGATAGTATGTGACATTGTGTTATCCAATTGTTTTTTTATGTCCACTAGAAGCCCCGGTGGAATCTGTTCCGTAAGGGCCATTTCGAAGGAATATCACTATAACACCATAAAAATGGCCTATGGAAGTAGTTTTATAAGATTCTGCTCGAAAATTCATGAAATTCTTCAGTTTTGCAACATATCTCCGAAAACCCAGATTTTCGGCAATGAGAAAATTCTTTCGAGGCACCACTGAATCTGATTTCAATGCAGAGAAGTAACTGAATCTTTTGATGCTAAAAGTGTCGAAATCGGAAGATAATTGTCAATGTTACAAGAATTACAATCTTTGGGTACGCGGGTACCCCGTTAGGCATATTGTTATTACATAAAAATTAATGTTATCAAAAGTTCCCTTTCAATGAGCTTTGATTGCAGTGAACTATGAAATTCCGTTTTATGAAACTTTAAAGGGTACCCGGGTACTCCGTCAAGCACATAACGGTTATACGAATCATTTTTTTTTATATTTCTCTGCCGCACTTCACTTCAGAAATATTACGTTTCACCTCTGATACTCCAATCGTCATTTTAAATACAAAATCTGTTGGGCTGTTGTGAATAATTTCTGGCCTCTGGGCATCATCCTGTTTCTGAAAACACTAAGATTGGATGGTATTTGACTACCTTGGGCTGTTCGCCAAAAACCGGAAATTACCATCACAAAATTAAATATGGCAGGTGGAGTTGATATAAGATGACCATTTAGGGTTGTTTTTTTTTTATTTTTAAGTTTAGGTCTAACAATCTGCAAGATCAATCACGATTGTTACAATGTTTGTAGTTACGTATTTGATGAAAATAGCTTCGTGTCTGAGATTGGCGTACACATATATTTGTCATATATTATACCGTTCCAGCAGAAAGTTAAAAAAAAAGTTTCGCGTGCGACATTAGATTTTTTTAGCTTATGCACAATGCGCATAATGTCGCATCTAGTGCACCGTTTAGCGTAAAAAACCGCATAAGTTCGAAACGCGGAAAAATAAGATCGGTGCTTAGAATATGGATATTCAAAAACATCACTTCGCGTGCACATTTGAATCAACGATTTAATGTGATTAAAATTTATCAATTTTGGGGCTACTAACTTTTATGATTTTACATGTCTTCGTAATTTTTTGAATAATATCTCATTTTTATTTATCAGATTGAGTTATTTGCAATATATTTCCATATTTTCTTCATTTGTCATATATCCTTAAATTTCATTGCTAAGCATTACCGAACATTTTAATGTAAGAAATCACTTTATGTCATTGCTTTGAAATTTGAGATAGAGGCGAATCACGCAATAAATATCATCATTATGAATGTTTTATGTGGTGAATAATATCTCAATTTTTAGTTATCAGGTACCTGTTGTTTCTCCTCAAATGTCTCTTCTAAACATCATCAAACATTTTTTTTGAAAAAAAAAAACATATCATCGCTTTTAATTTTGATTTAGATGAAGTTTGAGCATTAAAAGTCATTATTCACAAAACTGCTTGAAATATGCGTGAAACATATTTCTCCTCAAATATTTTTCCGAACATTTTAATGTAGAAAAAAAAGAAGCACGATTTAAAGAAAAAATGGAGCATAAAAAGATATGATTTTGCATTATAAACTCAGTTTCTAGTAAAAAAAAAACCATAACTTTCCCACACATGTCTATCCGAAATAATAACAAACATTTTATTATAGAAAAAAAAACACAAATCATCGCTTCAGACTTTGATTTAGAGGTAAATCAAGCATGAAAAGTCACGGTTTTTCATGTTTTTCGAAGTCTTGTGAATTATATCTTTAGTAATCAAATACCTATAATTTCTCCTCGAATGCCTCGTCTGAATATCAACCACATGCCATCGCTTTGAATTTCGAATTATATGGTGAACGTTGAAGGTTGAACGAAAAAAAGTCAGGTTTTATTCATGTTTGTGATATGTGAATGATATCACAATTTTTATCATTTAGATGAAGAAAAAAAATCACAATTTTTATTATCACAAAACCGTAACTGTTTCACAAATATATTGCCTCGACCTCTACCAATATTTCCTTGCGATAAAACATACATGCCACAGCTTACTTTCTTGATAAGGACGATTTAAAATCATGGTGCTTATTGTGTACCTTAGAAACGGCGGGAATAGTATCAATAAGCTCGGCGTTACGAAATTTCATTTTTATATAGTAGATAAAAATAATTAATCATGCACCATCCTATAAATGAAGTGCTCTAATCCAATACTGCGCTATCAAAATAATCGAAACAAAGCAACCTGCACATCGTCGTTGTTGCGTCGCACCCCAGTAGGTATAATTCGCGCAGCCCCGCCGCCACGTTTTACATTATGTGAATGATATCACAGTTTTCATTCTTAAGAAACCCTACATGTTTCACAAATATATTCTTCAAACTCTACGAATATTTTCTTGTAACAAAACGTACATGTAACAGCTTACTTTTTTTGATTTGAAACAAATTAAAATGATGGTGCTTATTGTGCACCTCAGTAACGGCGGGAATAATATCAATAAAATCTGCGTTACGTAAATCCATTTTTATATAGTGGATAAAAATAATTAATCATGCACCATCCTATAAATGAAGCGCTCTAATCCAATATTGCGCTATCAAAATAATCAAAACAAAGTAACCTGTATAATCAAAACAAACAAAGCTACATCGCCGTTGCTGCATCGCACATAACGAGGTTTGAATCGCATAGCCCCGTCACCACGTTTTACGTTATGTGAATAATAAAACAATTTTTATTATTAAGAAACCCTAAATGTTTTACAAATATATTGTTTCGAACTCTACGAATATTTTCTTGCAATAGAACGTACACGTCACAGCTTACTTTTATGACTTAGAACGATTTAAAATAATTACCATTACCATTACCATTGCAAATGGCGGGAATGATATCAATAAGATCTGCATCACGTAATTCCATTTTAATATAGTAGATTAATCATGAAGCATCGTATGAATGAAGCCCTCTAATTCAATACTGCGCTATCAAAATAATCAAAGCAAAGCAATCTGTACACCGCCGCTGCTGTGTCGCATACCACTAGGTATAAATTGCACAGCCCCGCCACCACGTTTTACATTATGCGACTGATATCACAATTTTTATAATTTAGAAGCCCTAAATGTTTCACAAATATATTGTTTTGAACTCAACGAATATTTTCTTGCAATAAAACGTACATGTCACCGCTTACTTTCTTGATTTTAAACGATTTAAAATGATGGTGCTTATTGTGCACCTCGGCAACGGCGGAAATAACATCAATAAAATCTGCGTTACGTAAATCCATTTTTATATAGTGGATTAAAATAATTAATCATGCACCATCCTAAAATGAATGAAGCGCTCTAATCCAACACTGCGCTATCAAAATAATCAAAATAAAGCAACCTGCACATCGCCGTTGTTGCATCGCACACAATGAGATTTGAATCGCACAGCCCCGCCACCACGATTTACGTTATGTGAATGATATCACAATTTTTATTATTAAGAAACCCTAAATGTTTCACAAATATATTGTTCCGAACTCTACAAATATTTTATTGCAATAAAACGCACATGTCACCGCTTACTTTCTTGATTTAAAATGATGGTGCTTATTGTGTACCTCAGTAACGGCGGGAATAATATCAATAAAATCTGCGTTACGTAAATCCATTTTTATATAGTGGATAAAAATAATTAATCATGCACCATCCTAAAATAAATGAAGCGCTCTAATCCAAAACCGCGCTATCAAAATAATCAAAACAAAGCAACCTGCACACCGCCGTTGCTGCGTCGCATACAATGAAGATTGAATCGCACACCCCGCCATCGTGATCTCTTTGCGGCAGGAGAAGTTTGGTTGTGTTTGTTTTGACCAAGTCCGCATGCCAGCCGCACCGGACTTGCTTCAAAACAAACACAACTAAACTTCCCTCTTGCCCGCGACGCACGAAGACGAATGAACCCCTAGGAGCGAATGAACCCTGGTCCGACATTTTTGTTGCATTTGAGCACGACATCGGACCGATGTTGAGCGAAATGTCGACCCGTTGTTGGACCGATCTATCGGAGAATCGGACGCGAATTGGTCCGACATCGGCCCGACATATCTTACTGGGATGTTTGCTTGTAAATAACGTTGTATTCACTCATGATTCTTTCGAAAACGTATTTTAAATTTTGTTTTGTTTGTCGCTCAATCATTTCTTCAACACCTGAAAAAAACTTTTTTGATAAGTATTACATGTCAGAATATTAACTTAAGTTAACTGAGAAACTGTTCCACCATTACTTACCGAGATGACGAATTTCGACGCAATCAGTGCCGTTGAAAAACTGAGCGTTTACTCCGAAGACCGAACGTCCACCTCGCGTAGCTGCATCAATTTTGAAATGTATCATTTTTTTCGTCATTCGTGATGTTATCAGATTCTGCATCACTGCCGCTGCTCTTTTTACTGTACTAGTTAATGTCGATCGTGAAATATTCAAACCAGCGGCTTTCCAAAGTGGTTCAAGCAATGATTTAGATCCGCTCCATTCCGGAAAAGATAATGGTAAGCTGTGCTGTGTTACCATCTGCAGAGTACCCAGCAGAACTGATTTACGGTCGTATTCCACCATTAACTTAGATAGTTTAGGTTTCTTAATCACATGTTTGACAGCTGATTCCTCCACACTACTAGGTTCGAATCCGATTTCTTTTGCTACTTGAATATGGTGCGTCAAAAAATGTCGCTTAAAATTGGCGGGGACTAAGGTTTTTTGTTCGTATGTACACTTTCTTTCTGCATCCAAATCAGCCAGGCAGCGGAACACAACCGTAGCTCCGCTTTCATCGCACACCTCCTGAATCACTCCGGCTCTTACCAATTTATCCTTGAGACTTATTTTTCCGCTCATTTTTACCACTAGAATTACGATTTATTATTCGCGACGAAGGCTTCAGTTCGAATATACATGAACGAATGAAAACACGACCCGTATGATAAAAAACACTGATGTGAATGGAATTCAATTGCGAAATGAAACACGAACAAATATGAATGATGAACCGAACGCGAACCGAACTTGAATGGGATAGTTCATTTGGATTCGTCGATTATTTCGAAATGTTCATGCAGTTGGGGTGGGCCTGTAAATAACACTTCACTCGCTATACAACGCACTTCATTGAACTGGTCGATTATTGTTGTTTACGACTAGCTGATGAACACTGAAATCGATGAATTTCTGCAACATTGGGTGTAACAAACACTAGCTGACCCGGCAAACTTCGTCCCGCCTATTTTAGTGTTCAAATTAATAATTTTAACTTTTTCAAACTCATTGATTTCTTGCGATTGGTTTATATCGTTTGAAATGATTGGTTTTATCGGAATGACAACATCCTCGACTTATGGCTCTTGTACATGACCTCTATTCCGGATATATATTGGGTGCATTTCAGTTATTTTCGTTGTTTTCCAGAAACTGAAAGTGGTCATCTTCTATTTCAAAATGGTGTCCAGGGTCATGCTAGCTCCGGTGTATCAATCTGGTACCGAAGATACTCATATTGTGTGGAAATCGGCCATTTTTGGCCGTTTTTTAGAAAACGGAAGTTGCCATCCTACAATTCATAATGGTGTCTGAGGTCAATTTTCAGCTTCATTCTCGTTCCAGAGATACTTATATTGGGTAGTATTTGGTTACTTTAGGCTGTTTTCCGGACACCGGAAGGCGCCATCTTACTATTCAAAATGTTGTCTGAGGTCAATTTGTGGCTTCAGTGCATCATAGAAATTCATAGCAGTGCATCATAGTAATTTACCGCTGTTTCTCAGAAACCGGAAGTCGCCATCTTGGATTTCAAAATGGCATTTGGAAACAATTTCTGGCCTCTGAGTGTCAATCTGGGTCAAGAAACACTCAGATTGAGTGGTATTTGGTCATTTTCGGCTGTTTTCCAGATACCGGAAGTCGCCTTTCACAATTAAAAATGTTGTCTGAGGTTGGTAGGTCGATTTGTGGCTTCAGTGCATCATAACAATTCCGGAAATACGCATATTGAGTGGTATTTGGTCATTTTCCGCTGTTTTTCGGAAACCGGAAGTCGCCATCTTGGATTTCAAAATGGCATTTGGGGACAATTTCTGGCCTCCGTGCGTCAATCTGGTTAAAGAATTACTCATATTGGGTGGTAATTGATTATTTTCAGCTGTTTTCCAGTCACCGGAAGTCGCCATCTTACAATTCAAAATGTTGTCTGAGGTCGATTTGTGGCTTCAGTGCATCATAACAATCCCGAAAATACCCATATTAGGTGATATTTGGTCATTTGCCGCTATTTTTCAGAAACCGGAAGTCGCCATCTTGGATTTCAAAATGGCAGCATTGTGGCTTCAGTGCATCATAACAATTCCGGAAATACCCATGTTGGGTCATTTGCCGCTATTTTTCAGAAACGGGAAGTCGCCATCCTGGATTTCGAAATGGTATTTGGAGACACGCCAGAAGAAGGAATGGTGTCGAAACATTATTGACATCTTAAATATATAAAAATGCAGCTCTGTCTGTCTGTCTGTCTGTCTGATTCATATAGGCTTGGAAACCGAACCGATCGGCGTGTAATTTTGTATATAGGGGTTTTAGGGGCCGGGAAAGGTGACTAAGATAGTTCGAGACCCCTACCTCTTCTGTAAGGTAGGGGTCCCATACAAAAGAAACACAAATTTCTGCACATCTCGAAAACTAACCAAGCAAATTGGTAGGTGGATGTTTTTAGGGGTAACAAATATATCCATAATGGTTTGACACCCTTCCCTCTTCTACAAGGGAGATGTCCCATACCAATGAAACACGAATTTCGCACAGCTCGAGAACCAATCAACCAAATACAACCAAATTTGGTATGTGAATGTTTTTAGAGGTAACAAGTATGTTCATAGTGGTTCGACTCCTCTCCGTCTTCTGTGAGGGAGGGGTTCATTTCAAATGAAAAACAAATTTCTGCTTATCTCGAGAACTAACCAACTAAATGGAACCAAATTTGGCAGGTGATTGTTTTAAGGGTAACAAATATAATGGTTTGACCCCCCTCTCTCTTCTATAAGGGAGGGGTCCCATACAAATGAAACTCAAATTACGCACAGCTCGAGAACCAATCAAGCAAATATATTCAAATTTAGCAGGTGAATGTTTTTAGGTGTAACAAACATGTCCATAATGTTTCGACAAGATGGCCACTTCCCGTTTCTGAAAAATAGCGGCAAACGACCAAATACTTACCAACATGGGTATTTCCGGAATTGTTATGATGCACTGAAGCCACAAATCGACCTCAGACAATATTTTAAATTGTAAGAAGGCGACTTCCGGTGTCTGGAAAACAGCCGAAAATAACCAAATACCACTCAATATGAGTGTTTCTTCAACCAGATTGACGCTCAGAGGCCAAAAACTGTCTCCTAATGCCATTTTGAAATCCAAGATGGCGACTTCCGGTTTCCGAAAAACAGCGGCAAATGACTAAATACCACCTAATATGGGTATTTCCGGAATTGTTATGATGCACTGAAGCCACAAATCGACCTCAGACAACATTTTGAATTGTAAGATGGCGACTTCCGGTGTCTGGAAAACAGCCGAAATTGACCAAATACCACCCAATATGAGTGTTTCTTCAACCAGATTGACGCTCAGAGGCCAGAAATTGTCTCCAAATGCCATTTTGAAATCCAAGATGGCGACTTCCGGTTTCTGAAATACAGCGGCAAATGACCAAATACCACCCAATATGGGTATTTCCGGAATTGTTATGATGCACTGAAGCCACAAATCGACCTATCAACCTCAGACAATATATTAAATTGTAAGAAGGCGACTTCCGGTGTCTGGAAAACAGCCTAAAATAACCAAATACCACCCAATATGAGTGTTTCTTCAGCCAGATTGACGCTCAGAGGCCAAAAATTGTCACCTAATGCCATTTTGAAATCCAAGATGGTGACTTCCGGTTTCTGAAAAACAGCGGCAAATGACCAAATACCACCCAATATGGGTATTTCCGGGATTGTTATGACGCACTGAAGCCACAAATCGACCTCAGACAACATTTTGAATTGTAAGATGGCGACTTCCGGTGTCTGGAAAACAGCCGAAATTGACCAAATACCACCCAATATGAGTGTTTCTTCAACCAGATTGACGCTCAGAGGCCAGAAATTCTCTCCAAATGCCATTTTGAAATCCAAGATGGCGACTTCCGGTTTCTGAAATACAGCGGCAAATGACCAAATACCACCCAATATGGGTATTTCCGGAATTGCTATGATGCACTGAAGACACAAATCGACCTCAGACAACATTTTGAATTGTAAGATGGCGACTTCCGGTGTCCGGAAAACAGCCTTAAGTGACCAAATACCACCCAATATGAGTATCACCGCATCCATAATGATGCAAGGAGCTATAAATTGATTTTAGACAACAGTTTGAATTAAAAAATGGCAACTTCTGGGAAACAGCCGAAAATAACCGAATACTACTACATATGGATATGTCCGTAATCGAAATGATGTAGAGAAGCCAAGCATTGACCCTGGACACCATATTGAATTATAAGATGCCCACTTTCAGTTTCTGGAAAACAACGAAAATAACTTAAATGCACCCAATATATTTCCGGAATAGAGGAGATGTACAAAAGCCAAAAGTCGAGGATGTTGTCATTCCGATAAAACCAATCATTTTTAAACGATATAATCGAATCGCAAGGAATCAATGAATTTGAAATGTTTAAAATTATTAAATCAAACACTTAAATAGGCGGGACGAAGTTTGCCGGGTCAGCTAGTAAAATATAAAGCGGAAGTCAACATTCTGACTAAGTTTCATTCAGATTGAAGACCAATTATACTGTGCTACATATGATAAAAAAAATGCAAGAAGTTCTGAAGTGCCGAGTTAAAACAAGTTGTATGCGCTTAGGTTCAAAAACCGGTGTTTTGACCATAACTTCAATTTTTAGGGGTGTTTGGAAAATTTCTAGTATGAGCAAATGTTTTACTCAACAAGACCTACACCCTACACTAGGTCACTTTAGAAGTTCTAAATCGCTGTTGCACAGTGTTATTTTGCTATTCACGTAAGTAAGTAAGTTGATTAAGAAAGTAAATAAGAAAGGAAGTGAGTAAGTAGGTGAGTAAATAAGTAAGTAGGTGAGTAAATAAATAAGTTGGTGAGTAAATAACTAAGTAGGTGAGTAAATATGTAAGTGGGTGAGTAAATAAGTAACTACGTAAGTGCGTAAGCAAGTAAGTGAGTTAGCAAGTAAGAAAATAAATAATCAAGCAAGTAAGTAAATAACCAAGCAAGTAAGTGAATAACCAAGCAAGTAAGTAAATAACTAAGCAAGTAACTAAATAACCGAGCAAGTAAGTAAGTAAGTAAGTAAGTAAGTAAGTAAGTAAGTAAGTAAGTAAGTAAGTAAGTAAGTAAGTAAGTAAGTAAGTAAGTAAGTAAGTAAGTAAGTAAGTAAGTAAGTAAGTAAGTAAGTAAGTAAGTAAGTAAGTAAGTAAGTAAGTAAGTAAGTAAGTAAGTAAGTAAGTAAGTAAGTAAGTAAGTAAGTAAGTAAGTAAGTAAGTAAGTAAGTAAGTAAGTAAGTAAGTAAGTAAGTAAGTAAGTAAGTAAGTGAGTAAGTAAGTAAGTAAGTAAGTAAGTAAGTAAGTAAGTAAGTAAGTGAGTAAGTAAGTAAGTAAGTAAGTAAGTAAGTAAGTAAGTAAGTAAGAAAGTAAGTAAGTAAGTAAGTAAGTAAGTAAGTAAGTAAGAAAGTAAGTAAGTAAGTAAGTAAGTAAGTAAGTAAGTAAGTAAGTAAGTAAGTAAGTAAGTAAGTAAGTAAGTAAGTAAGTAAGTAGGTAGGTAGGTAAGTAAGTAAGTAAATAAGTAAGTAAGTAAGTAAGTAGGTAAGTAAGTAAGTAAGTAAATAAGTAAGTAAGTAAGTGGGTAAGTAAGTAAGTAAGTATGTAAGTAAGTAAGTAAGAAAGTAAGTAAGTAAGTAAGTAAGTAAGTAAGTAAGTAAGTAAGTAAGTAAATAAGTAAGCAAGTAAGTAAGTGAGTGAGTGAGTGAGTGAGTGAGTGAGTGAGTGAGTGAGTGAGTGAGTGAGTGAGTGAGTGAGTGAGTGAGTGAGTGAGTGAGTGAGTGAGTGAGTGAGTGAGTGAGTGAGTGAGTGAGTGGGTGAATGAGTGAGTGAGTGAGTGAGTGAGTGAGTGAGTGAGTGAGTGAGTGAGAGAGTGAGAGAGTGAGTGAGTGGGTGAGTGAGTGAGTGAGTGAGCGAGTAAGTCAGTGAGTGAGTGAGTGAGTGAGTGAGTGAGTGTGTGAGTAACTGAGTGAGTGAGTGAGTGAGTGAGTGAGTGAGTGAGTGAGTGAGTTAGTGAGCTAGTGAGTGAGTGAGCGTAAATAAGTTCGGTAAGTATATGAGTTACGTAATTAAATAAGTTAAATGAGTAAGAAAGTTTCCTCACCTGGTCTCAGGGTACGATGCTGGCCTTACAAGCCAGTCGTCGTAGGTTCGAGTCTTGACTCGGGAGAGACTGTTAGTTTCAGTAGGATCGTAGCACTACTCCCGCAATTGTCCTGTACACTTAACGGTTGGCTGCGGAGTCTGTATAGTAAACAGAAGGTCGAGTTCCGAATCGGAATGTAGAACCAAGGCTTTGCTTTTGAGTAAGTTAAGTAAGTGAGTAAATTAATAAGCTAAATATATGTTCATCGACTTTGTTGTAATTTTCTTCAAGTACACTGGTAAACACAGGTTTTGCCCTCGAGTTCAAGTGTTGCTTTCAACTGAAATTATGCTGATACATGAAAACTAGCCGAATTAATAGCACGCAACAGACAATCGAAAATGATTCTCCGAATGATGTGGACATTTTGTATACTTCTGTACTTAGTGAGACAAGAATATAGACAATTTTTCTACATTACAGACAGTGTCTAAGGTTTGGACGATTTTCACTGTATGATTGCGCATTATGCAAATTTCTAACCGCCCGTTTCGCGACGTTGTTGCGTTGGAGTACCGTCTGATTAATAATCTTTCTGCTAGAATAATCATTTTCGGTATGTATCCATACCCAGTAGATATCTTTGTTTGGGTGGAAAAAACAAAAACATATCTCCCCTTGCATGCTGTGCGACGTTTCTCCCTGCCTCTGGTCTCTCACAAGACTTTGTTATATGCTTGTATCAGACGAAAAAAAACTTAAGAACTTTGTGTTTATGATACGCGCGGTTTCGTGTGTAGAAGTGTTCAAAAATAAAACATTCCACCACATAAGCATGAAGCGGGCTGGCGTAGGCTGATCCGATAGAGCCGTCGTACGGAGCTACCGATTGTGTTGGCGAGTTTCGGTGGCCTGGTTTCACGGTTGAGGGTAACGCGCGAGCACCCACACTTTGTATTTTCTCCGGCTCGTGTAGGGGAAGAAAATATAAATATTCTGTGCATTTCGAATTGGCCGATGGGATCGATTGTTGTTTTTTCCTTCGAATTGTTTGTTCAATTTTATCAATTTTAGGAATTCTCGTCGAAACATTATCGAAAAATATCGGATTGCACAATTTGGCAATATCAATACAATATCATAAGAAAACAAAATGATAAAGAACTGAGCATGATATTGAGTTCAGTTTCAAATCTATATTTGGCTAACGATAAATGGCTATAATCATCGATGACGGACGGTAAATACATTACACTTTTCGAAAAGAGAGTAGATCAGTCTTCCAAATTAGTTTGCGACTTGTACAGTTTTGTGCATTTCATAATTCAACCTCTTTTTTTATTCTGACGGGTAGATTGGGTCAAGTGAAAAACTAAAATGAAAAGTGTTTGTGTTGCATTGAAGATTGGGGGAATGTTTGTTTCTCTTCTAAAATATTAGATATATGTCTGATGGATAAATGCTCTTGTAGTCATTCTTTTTCCATAAAAAATTAATAATCTACAATGTTGTAAATGGCATATTGATTCAGAATTTGGACAAAAATCTTAGTGGTAACCAATCAAAGAAATAGTTATCGGTTTCCGTTATACTCTACTAAATTTTTTGGAAATAAATATTGAAATTCAGTCCGCAAATATATATTTCGACTGTGACGTACAGTCTTCCTCAGTGCTTATGTGGACTGGTCCAGTCCACATAAGCACTGAGGAAGACTGTACGTCACAGTCGAAATATATATTTGCGGACTGAATTTCAATATTTATTTCCAAAAAATTTAGTAGAGTATAACGGAAACCGATAACTATTTCTTTGATTGATCTCAATCACTCTGCTAAGACGCTCGTTATAGATTTTCTAGATTTGCTTAGTGGTAACGTTTGCCAACAATGAAAAGGTGGAGTCAGAAGTTGATAAGGGGCCATCCACATACCACGCGGACAGAATTTTAACGATTTTTACGAAACACCGCCCCCCCCGCCCCCGTGGACAAATGCCCAAATAAATTCTTTTTTTTTGTAAGGACCGTGGACATTACACAACTCCCCCCCCCTGCAAGTTGTCCACGTGGTATGTGGATGGTCTCTAACTCTTTTGAGAAGCTTGACGCTTCTTATCATGAATACAGTGGGGATGAATGACTGATAAACGGTTAAGATCCTGAAAATAATAATAATAATAATAAATTCTAGAGATTATATTAGGAAATATATAAATTTTATCTTTAAATTCTTGGCGTTTTGTCAGTCAGCAGACTTTTAAACCAGTTTCATTTGATTGTATTATACTATACTATCACATACTATTTGGCATTTCCGATGATCTTTCTTGCCTTCTTGATACCAAGCAAAATTCTGTCGGTATCAGATTACGAACCACCTTGGCAAATACTTGCAAGCGGATACAACAAAACTGGGAATCTTAAACCTAGATTTGAAACATAAAAGGCGCAACCAGTCCCTTGGGTCATATCTCAAAGTCACGAACAGAACACAATACAATCAGACAAAATAAAACGTGATAAAATTTGGGCAAGACTTGAATTTAATTCCTCTTATCAAATGCAATGTGTCTAATAGATTATATTCAATTTCATCGTTCGACAGTACTGATAAACTTGAGTCAATAACGAACAGACGACTTTAGATAAATAAATATATATCGTATTGTCAATGCCATATTTGTTCGAAAACAAAATTAAGAAATTACCGATGACTAGGGTGAAACAACTTTTGTTGGTGCGTAGTTTGTGACAGCTAAAATTAAGCACGGCATCGTACCAAATTTTCCGTACCTGAACGTGATCGTATTCTAGTGGTGACGATGCGGGGTGATGCCAAACACAATCCCCGCCACGGTGGGGGCGGCCGGGCGGTTGTTTGGGAACGGCGCGGAAATTAGTAAACCGCTGGCAGCGCCGAAATCATCGGCGCGAGCAGTCGTGAGTAAACGAAATGGAAAACCAACACTCGGGAATGGTTCGCAGCGCAGAACAGGGATGGAACGAAAACATCAACAGAACGGGCCTGAGAGGTTCCGAACCGTTTTCAACGCCTTAGCGCAGTCAGTTTGATTTGTGTAATCTAATCGGTACCAGGCATTCGCACTGTGCTTGCCAAGCCACGTTTGGTGCTCGTTTTGATCGTTTTATTAAGCTTCGGTATTTAATTAATTTGTTCCCTGGAACGTTTTGGTGCTGGTCAAAGTTCTGCGTCGCGTGAATGGTTTCTTTAGTCCAAAACGGGATAAACTTTGTTTCAATTTGCATAGGGTGTGACTTTAGAAGTGTGTTCGGATCACGTTTTCTTGATAGTAAGTAGCCGAGTCTTCGTTAAGTAGTGACTTTGAACTTCGCATCGTGAACAAATTGAGTGCAATTGATCGGCAGCGGTCAAACAAGTGTTCTGAATGGTTTAAATTTAGCCGTCGATCGACGAGTCAATTGATTACCATAGAAAAGACAGCAGTACAGCGCATCTGTGCTTCGCGAGCAGCCGTCGTCGTGGTGATCGTAAGAACGATCAGCACACATTCATCTGAAAAGTGCACGCCAATCACTCGTCTCTCAGCCCAACCGATAATCAGTACATAGCAGTTCAATAACAGAGCCAAAAAAAAAAAACAGAGAAAGCCAATTGAACCAATCATAAAAATGAATGAAGTTTACATTCATTGAGTTTTAGTGATAGCGTAGACAGGCTGGATTCTTTCAATTTTGTTTTTGTGTTTCGTGAGTGAAAAGCAGATCGACCGGGCCAACATTGCTGATGTTTTTCACGCCCAACGGATGGCCGCATGATCGCTCACTGAGGGGAGAAAAATTTAAGCGACGGTTTATTTTTAACCAATCATTTCCTTCACAACTGATTCATTTATTTCTGGTAGTTTCGTACCGAAAATTGTGATCTTTAAATATGTGTGAAACATTTCACCGAGTGGTGACATTTTTGTGTTCGAAAGAAACATGCTACGGGTGACCTTTAGGGTAATCTTTGTGATAGGGAGCGGATGTTTGTTCTGAGAAGTTATCTTCGTTTGCAGCCATTGTATCCAGGATGTGGTCTTGTGGGACACGGTTTTTTTTTGTTCATCTATAATTTATTTGACACGGCACAAATACAATTTAATGTTTAACGGCGCCAATTATATCTGGTAGCTTACTTCCTAAAGTATCTTGATAACTTAAAGCAAATTTTTTATCTTCGCTGCCGACTACGAGCTGAAACTAAATGTAACTTAAGGCTATAATATTTTGCATTAAAAGCACTGGTTTACTGTATGATGGTTTTCATTGCCATAGGTAAGCACATGTTCCGCTGCTGGGCCAAGATATTACGGACTGGCATATTGGGTTGTCTCCCTCGGGACCTCAGAGTATCGTGCGGGTCTAGTTGCTGTTTCCGGATCCGGGGTCTTAACGTGTTCTTGTCGTTTGGTTGGATGTAGGCGGAAGGGAATAGGATTAAACTGGGGCGTGGATGGATTTCAGGAAAACGTATATAAGGGACATGTAGGATAGGTCACGGCTCGCCAAGACATCACGAACAGGAACAGCCGGCTGCCTACTTTCGACCTGCAGGGAAGCTATTAATTTAGACCTGGCGTCACGGTGTACAGGGCATGACCAAACAACGTGCTCTATGTCGTGATAACCTTCACTACAGGCACAGATACCACTTTCCCCGAGCCCAACACGACGGAGATGCGCGTCAAATCTATAGTGATTGGACATAAGCCGGGACATCACGCAAATGAAATCCCGACCTACATCCAACCCCTTGAACCACGGGTTCGTCGACACCTTGGGGATTATGGAATGTAACCACCTTCCCAGTTCCCCTCTGGTCCAAGCATTTTGCCAACTGATGATCGTATTCTGACGTACAAATGAGAAAAATTCATTAAAGGCAATTGGTCTTTCATAAATTCCACCGTTTGTTGCGCCCACCTTAGCCAAAGAGTCCGCTTTCTCATTGCCCGGTATCGAGCAGTGAGAAGGGACCCACGCTAAGGTAATCTGAAACGATTTTTCGGATAAAGCACTCAGATGTTCCCGTATTTTCCCCAGGAAATACGGAGAGTGCTTAACATCTTTCATCGATCGGAGAGCCTCAATGGAACTGAGACTGTCCGTAAAGATGAAATAATGGTCCGTGGGCATTTTTTCGATAATCCCTAGGGTGTACTGAATTGCAGCCAATTCTGCGACGTAAACAGAAGCAGGATTTTCAAGCTTATGGGAGACGGTTAAATTGTTATTGAAAATACCGAAGCCAGTGGACCCATCAAGAAGTGATCCGTCCGTGTAGAACATATTGTCGCAGTTGATGTTTCGATATTTATTGGAAATAGTAGGAAGGTGGTATCCGTGATACGACCGCATAGTTGACGTAGGACTACAATAGTTTAATATTTCGCTTTCAGGCTCTGTTTGATTCGAGCTCGTTTTACTTCTAGCACGGTTCGATTTTGGCACACATGTGCCAAAACGAGCGATTATGTCTAAACACATTTTTTAGTCTTCTTGATTATTTCCACAAATTTAAGCTCAACATCCTCCAAAAGAAAGGTATTTTGGTTCTTTATGTTGCCAAAGCGAATGACTGGAATTGGTAGAACGGTTCCTGGAACATGACAATACTAAGCCTCTAATTACTCGGGTAGTAATATCAAGTATCTAGGTTATCAGCCTCAATTCACCAAGCTTGGAACTAAAACTAGTTCATTGGTGGAAATATCTATGAAAAACGTTATGAAAAGAGAACCGTTCATTTTTGGCAAATTCTGCCATGTCGTGTTTGGCAAAATCAAACGGCGTCTGTATTTTGATTATTTATTTGCAGCACTCTATTTTAGAAGAAAAAATATTCTCTTCAACATTGATGAATATCTTTCATTCTAATACAGTAAATTTTCTTCAATACGCGAAAAGGCAAGCTTCTATACAGACCTAAACTGAGTACGATTTAGTAGAAATTAAACAATATTTATTTGTTGTTATGGCTCACTCTCCAATCACCAAGCGGCAAAGATGTCACATAATAAAATTTTCCTGCAATTACAAGTTCGTGGAAAAAATAACGATAAAAAATTACAGTTTTTGAACAAAAATGTTATTCACAGAAAATTTAAAATGGTCATGAGAAAAACAGAATGTAGAGTTTAAAAATAAACAACGCATTATATCTGTACAATGGACCTAATTTACATACCCTGCTATCTGCCTCTACCGACACGTACAGAATTTTGCTGTCCCCGGTTGAGCAGCGTATTTTGCGAATAATCATATTGAATTCTGATATTTGCTACTACATATACGAAACAAGAAGAAGAAGACAATTTAAACGGCAATTCGATTGTATTCCAGATCGCCAAACGATACCTACGCGCTAACCCAACACGCCCCATTGTGCGTCGACAACCGCAATGTAGTCTAAACTTGGCTTGGCTGCACACAAATGGATATCGAGTTCTACTGTACTGATAGACGACGAGTGACCAGTGCTCTATTCATACATTGCTCGATGCAGTACTGTTGCCTGTACAAGCATGTTTTCCATCAAGACATCAGTTTTAATAACATTCTGACAGCAGAACGTGAAACTGTCTGAAGTGGAGGTGGTTACGAACTTTCCGAAAAAGCTTCACCTTCAAGACATCAATATAGTCTAGGCTCATAGAAGCAAACGTTAGTTAACCTATTGGGACGGGGAGATTCTGTCAAATTTTTTTTTGCCACTGCTATACGGGATATCACAGCAACCAGTTGGTGTCTATTCATGAAGTCTGTGCCAGGGGTGCTCGCATGTGATTGGTACATTGTTCGTGAAAATTCGACCTTGAAACTTTTATTCAATTTTCACTGTTAAACAATTAAATGATAATGATAACTGAAGAATCACAAAATTGTCCATCATTTTATCAATCCAACGACATATTGATTATTGTAATCCATCATGTGGTTACATCAGTATCACCGTTTGAAATCTTTCATTCCAACGTTACACTTTGGTTTCAGTTTCCACAGAATGTATCTCGATATAGTGCGGTTAGACGTAGTCCTACGTCAAAAATTTTGGGGATCTGCTGCACGCGTAAATGATCCGGGATTCCACGAGTTTCTTCTATCATGGATGTATCGAAAAACACAGTAGAATCAGAAGTATTCGATAAGTCGACACGATTTGGAATATTCGAAGAAGGGTTAATATTATGGGACATGTGATTGAAATACAATGTCATAAAACGGGTTTGAGAATTAAGTTCGATTAACCTTTCAAAATTTTCAATCACAGGACGGTTCAAGACCTCACATTTGATAAGAATGCGAGAAGACAGGCTCCAGAAGCGGTTTTTCAATGGTAGTACTCCAGCTAAGACCTCCAAACTCATCGTATGGGTCGACTGCATGCAACCCAAGGCGATACGCAAACAACGATATTGTATTCGCTCCAGTTTGATCAAATGTGTGTTTGCTGCGGAGCGGAAGCAGAAACACCCGTACTCAATGACAGACAATATCGTTGTTTGGTAAAGCCTTATAAGGTCTCCTGGGTGGGCTCCCCACCATTGTCCGGTTATTGTACGAAGACAATTCACTCTTTGTTGGCATTTTTTCATCAGATACCTAACGTGACAACCCCA
The DNA here is from genome assembly GCF_029784165.1 of Wyeomyia smithii. Taxonomy (NCBI): domain Eukaryota; kingdom Metazoa; phylum Arthropoda; class Insecta; order Diptera; family Culicidae; genus Wyeomyia; species Wyeomyia smithii. The sequence continues at coordinate 198,830,456 of NC_073696.1, forward strand.
GGTGCCTTTAGAGTCGAACCAGACACCAAGATATTTTTGTACCAAAACCTGAGAAATCGTTTTACCCATTGATTGTGTTTGAAGCTGAGCAGGTTCATGCTTCCTAGAAAAAACTACTATCTCAGTCTTCTCCGGAGAGAATTCGATACCTAGCTGTAAAGCCCAAGCAGACAAATTGTTCAAGGTATCTTGCAATGGTCCTTGCAATTCGGCAGCTTTGGCTCCTGCAACAGAGATTACACGTCTGCAAGTTGTCTTATCGTGCATGAATTTGCCAGACATTCGTCGATGTCATTTACATAAAAGTTGTAAAGAAGGGGGCTTAAACATGAGCCCTGGGGAAGACCCATGTAGCTAATGCGAAAAGTTGCCAAATCGCCGTGCGTAAAATGCATGTGCTTTTCGGACAGCAAATTGTGCAAAAAATTGTTCAAAATTGGAGAAAATCCTTGTCGGTGAAGTTTACCCGAAAGAATGTCAATAGAAACGGAATCAAAAGCCCCCTTAATGTCCAAGAACGCAGACGCCATTTGTTCTTTGCGAGCATACGCCAGCTGAATATCTGTTGAAAGCAACGCAAGACAATCATTCGTCCCTTCGGCACGGCGGAAGCCAAATTGAGTATCTGATAGTAGACCATTTGATTCGACCCAGTGGTCTAAACGACGGAGTATCATTTTTTCCATCAATTTCCGGATACAGGATAGCATTGCAATCGGCCTATAAGCGTTGTGATCAGTAGCTGGTTTCCTTGGTTTTTGGATGGCGATCACCTTCACTTGTCTCCAATCCTGCGGTACAATGTTTTACTCCAGGAACTTATTGAACAAGTTCAACAAGCGCCTCTTGGCATTGCCGGGTAGATTCTTTAACAAGTTGAATTTGATTCTATCTAACCCAGGCGCGTTATTGTTACAGGACAGGAGGGCAACTGAAAATTCTGCCATCGTAGAAGGTGATTCTATCGCGTCGTGGCCCGGAGACGCATCGCGAACAATGTTTTGCTCAGGAACAGAGTCCGGACATACTTTCCTGGCAAAATCAAATATCCACCGACTTGAAGACTCCTCGCTTTCGTTGATCGTAACGCGATTCCGCATTCTTCGGGATGTGTTCCAAAGAGTGCTCATCGATGTCTCCCTCGACGTCTCGTTCACGAACCGACGCCAATATCCGCGTTTCTTTGCTTTAGCCAGGCTTTTAAGCTTGGTATTAAGCTCCGAATACCGTATATAGTCGTCGGGTATACCTCCCTTCTGGAAGGCCAAAAACGCGTCGGATCTTGGCGTGTAGACATAGGAGCACTCTTTGTCCCGCCACGGAGTTGGAGGCCGCTCTTTGATCGTTACGCCGGGATATTTTTTCGTTTTGGCTTGCAACGCGGCGTCGAGGATTAAGCCCGCGAGGAGGTTGTATTCTTCAAGTGGTGGGTGATGTTGAATCGACTCGACCGTTCTTGAAATCATTTCCTCGTATAACTTTCAATCGACATTCCGTGTGAGGTCATACGGAATGTCAATTGGTCGCATGCGAGTTGAACCGTTAGTAATTGAAATAAGAATAGGCAGATGGTCGCTACCGTGAGGATCGAGGATTACCTTCCATGTGCAATCCAACCGTAGCGACGTCGATAGGATTTGGATAGATCCAAAGCGCTTGGGCGCGCTGGAGGTTTCGGGATACGTGTCATTTCACCGTTGTTCAAAATAGTCATGTCGAAGTCATCGCAAAGGTTATAGATTAAAGAGGAGCGGTTATCATTGTAGAGGGAACCCCAAGCCACACCATGAGAGTTGAAGTCTCCCAAAATCAAACGTGGCGAGGGAAGAAGTTCTATTAAATCAAAGAGAAACCGTTGCCCAACCTGTGCTCTGGGAGCAATATATATTGAGGCAATACAAAGCTCTTTACCTTGTATTGTCATTTGACATGCGACAACTTCGATGCCTGGAATCGAGGGGAGGTTAATACGATAGAAAGAATACCACTTTTTAATCCCTAAAAGTACTCCTCCATATGGGGTGTCTCGATCAAGACGAATAATATTAAAATCATGGAAGTTGAGATCAATATTTGAAGTAAGCCAAGTTTCACAAAGGGAAAATGCATCGAATTTGTTTCTATTTATTTAAACTTTAAATGAATCCATTTTTGGTGAAATACTTCTACAGTTCCACTGTAAGACAGAGATAGAATCCTTCGTATACGCAGATAAATTAGGCATCGAAGGATACAATCGCTGCAAGGAGGGGCCATTGGGCAGTCAACTGCTTCAAAAATGATCTAACTGTTGGGAGGAATGCTGTAAGAAAAATTTTAATTGGATCGGGTACATTGAAAGTTTCAAAAATCCAGTCCACAATGTCAGAAAATTTCACTAATCCAGAGTTTGTTTCATGAACTGGGAGTGCAAAAGGAACAACTGGGGTTTTAGATGTTCCTGGCAGTGCTGGGAACTCCTTCTGGGACTTTAAATTTGCAAGCCCAGGAGGAGTTTGCTTCGGTTTTTCCGCAGCACTGTTTGGTTTGTTCGTACTTTTCATTACACTTTGGGAAATCTTAGGACCTTTACGGGGAAGTTTAGGAGAAGAAACATTTTTCCTCTTTCTAGACTCCCCAGGATTGGCATAAGATGTTCCCGCTGATGAATCGTCAGAATCGGTTTCATCAGAGGACAACAGATCAAAGGGGTGCGATGTTATGGTAGAAGTGATCACGGTCTTCTTCAGCATCTCAGCGTAAGAACGCTTTGAACGCTCCTTAAGTGACCGCTTGATTTTATCTCTGCGCTGCATGTACACCGGGCATGTGGAGAGCTCATGCTGATTTTCCCCGCAGTGAATACATTTTTCAGCATTTACACTGCAAGAATCGTCCGCATGAGTTTCTCCACACTTGCTACATCGTGCCTTATTGCAGCAGTAGGCGGCTGTGTGGCCTAGCTGCTTGCAATTGGTGCAATTCATAACACGGGGTACATACAATCGCACAGGCAGACGAACCCGATCGATCGAGACGTGGCTAGGGAGAGCAGATCCGGCAAACGTAACACGAAACGAGTCTGACGGAGTGTACACTTTTGTGCCGTTGACAAGAGACACAGACCGCAATTGCTTGCAATCTATGATCTTTACTTTTACGTCGTGACACAAAGCATTTTTGAAGCAGCCAAAACCGCTTGCCAAGATACACTCGACCGACAGACTCGAATCGGTTATGACACCGTCGATCTCCACGTCTCGTGCGGGTATATAAACGCGATACTCGCGTGTGAAAAGCTCGGAGCGAGCAATAGCGTTGGCCTGTTCCAGGTCGCTGACCACGACACGGAGCTTGTTGGGTCTGACCTTGGAGATTTCGGTCACGGCCTTGTACCCCTCCGTCAGGTCTTTCGAAATCTGCAGGATGTTTAACGGTTTCGATTTCGGTCCTGCTTTTGGCCGAAAGAAAACAGTAAAGCTGCCCTGAGATCCGTCCGGGTAAAGCCTGGGGCGAGGGGGGACTGGAGAATTAACAGAGGAAGTGTTGGCAGGATGGACAGGGTCGGAGGGGTTCGGGGATGGTGGCACGGGAGGCGAGGGATCTACATCCATCGCGCTAAATCTAGCGCACTAGCGCCGACAGAACACGTACCTCTTTACTTCTCCTTTCAGCAGGGTTGGTTGTCCGAACGGTCGAAGCTGCAGCCGTTACAGCCAGCAGCACCAATACAGCAGCTCCAAACAGCCACCAGCAGCGAGCCGGGTGTGTGATCACTCAGCACAGCGACACAACTCGCTGTCAACTGTTCTTCTTTTTCCTCCTTTGTGTTGAGATTCTCGTCCACTGCTGTAGCACAAATCACTTAGCAGCCAAATCGGCTTACGCACCAGCAAACAGCCACGATGCGAAACAGTTGCACAAAGGCGGGCGACCTTGAACCTTCACTCGACCAGGCAAACAATGCCAACACTTGCTCGCGCGTCTTTTGTTTTATATTCTATCGGAGCGATCACCAAACACGTCCTATACTGATGCGTGTTCGGCACGGAATGTGTGGGACACGGTTGCTAGGTGGTGAAAAATATTTTAACGATCGTGAGAAGTATTTGATAGCATTAAACCAGCTGTTTCGACATGTTATGCTTGCTGATATTTCACTAGACTATTTACCATTTTATTTTGATTAGCTATCATTAGGACTTCTTTAGTTGAAAACAATTAAGACAATACTACTCTAGCTTGGGTTGGTGAAATTCGTGCCACTCAATAGAATGCCATTTTATTACGCAAAATAAGAAAATTTGTTCGAACAGTTGTTGATGCGAGACACATAAATTAATAGTCAGTTTTTTGACCAACAAATTCGTTACAACAACTGTTTTAACAAAAGTTCGTTGTAAAAATTACTTTACAGTTGGTGGATGAAATTCAAATCACATTGCTGCTAATAATTTAAGTTGATGGTTTTCTAGTTTACGTGAATTTATAGCTATTTTATCGACTTGTAATATTTTGCAATTTGTTTTAGAGAATCTCACAATTTTGTGCAAGTTTGGACATAAACGAAAACAAATTTACGACAACCACGCATATCATATAATTATCAGGCATAATCAATAAAATTATTTGAATCATTATATCATTAGGACGATGCATTAAAATTTAGTTAAATATTATTGAGCAAACTCAATAAATAAATTTGTTACTGACTGTCACTTTACCGAAGCAATTATGAGAAAAATTACGCTCTCATCAATTTTTGGGAAAGCACGTCTAAGCTCTCGTTAAGAAGGAGGCGCATTGTTGTTTTCAAATTTCCACTATTGGACGACTGAAAAATTTCGAGAGCAAACGGCAAATTTAAAGTTCTTTATAATCAACAACATGTCTAATCTTGAATTTTGAATGTGCTTATCAGTTTAAACAAAAAATCGCTTTTTGATGTAGATTTACGTCTCTAAGTAAGTTCCGCTAAAGGAGTGTAAAATAAAAATCAAAAGTTGGAACAGAGGGCCTTTTTCAAATGCTTATCACTCGGTTAGTTTTAACGGAATTTCTTTGTTCTTTGGGAATTTGAGAAGAGGCAGTGAAATAGCTAAAGAAGAGAGCACAATCTGTGCGTTTCGTGTGTCTGTGGAAATCATATCATTAAATGAGGATAACCATTTTTTTTTACCTTATACGGAAGATTTTCTATTAGCCGAAAGGTTACAATAATGAGGTGCGAAGTGATTTTATTCATTTGAAAGAAGTTGAGATTCTAAGGAGTTGAAGTTTTATTGAATCAAATTTTGGAGATTTACACAACAAGGTTGTGACTAAGACAAGACCACATAGAAAACATTAAAATACATTAGTACAGTACAACTTTTGAACATTTTTGCTCACAAAACGTTACTTTTCACATCCACTCAGACATGTGAAAGCTGTATTTAGTGGAAAAATTTCTAAGCTTTCAAATGAAATCAATAGAATTGCTCTACGCAGTGGCGTAGCTATGATTTGGTGGGCCTGGTGCGGTAACAAAAATGTGGGCCCCCCATGAAAATGACTGGGCAGTTTTTTTTTCATTAAAGAAATTGATACAAACAAAAAAATTAGGTTGTTCTACTTATTAATTCCGTTTTCCGTAAAATAAAAAATTTGGTTAATTTAGATACGCAATTTGTGCTTTTTGATTGGCAAATTCAGAAATTACAGATTCAAAATCAAAGGAATCAGTGATTTCACGTTCGATTGATAAAATGGAAAGGTTTGTTAATCTCAAGTTACTCATCGTTGACCTTAAATAGTTCTTGATCTACTTTAACTTAGAACAGCCGTTCACAACCTTTTTTTGTCCGCGCACTCCTTGGCGATATTTTACAAATCACTTGGAATGTTCTCGCAGAATGGGAGAGAGTAGAGGTAGGCCATGTTGAGGTAGTCTAGTTCCGGTTTTTTAAATTGAACTATGTTTTTTTTGACTGCTACAATCATGTTTTAAGAGCGAACAATTTTTCTTTCGTGTAGGTACCTTTAGGGATACGCGTACCCCGTACGTACGAATTTTATGTTTGATACTGAATCGAACAATTTATACCCATGAATAAAATTTATTAGCTCTATTGCTCCTCCTAGATAAATCCAAAAGAATGTCGGGTGTTAACAAGCCGCATTCCTCTGCGAGTTCAAATCGAGATCTTGTGGCGATTTCCTTTCCTCTTCTCCTGGCATTCTCTTTTTTTGACGAACACGTTTTCGGGGCTTAGGGTTAATTTCTAGTTCAGTACACTTTTCCTCTGCATACTTTAGACCACATTCCACAATTTCTTCTCGCTCATCGGTCAAAAATTCATGTAATGCCATTATCTTCTTAGCACACTCCAGTATATTAGAGTGGAGCTTATTTTCAAAAATATTTGCGGGACCTGTTTTCTCAGGCAAAAAGACCTCCTTGGGGTTCAATAAGCAACATGTAGAAAATTTCACATGGTTAAATTTCATTAAGGTTAAGAGGTGGCGCAGAGGGCCTGAAGGTCAGATATGAAACGAAAGCAATTTTTTAACAAACGGAGGAACAATGATGTCTATTGTAAGAATATATTCGAGGATACTGGCTCTAAGTGGTATACTCTTAAAGTTACCACTTTATGGAAGAGTATTCAAGAAACTTAAAAGTTCAATAACTCAGAATAGATTAATGTTAGGCCATATGCGTAAAAGAGTTTTTTTTCATCGAATCTATCAGCCCCTGAAATACTCCCAACAAGTAACCAATCACTGTATATAGAATATAGAAAATTGTAGCATTGTATATAGAAAATTGTAGCATTTAAAAGGCAGCAATGTTCAGCATATATTGGTATTTCATCGAAAAGACAATAAAATAATATGGGTATTCATGTCGAGCTCGTAAACAAATACCCAGCCGTAAAAATACTCACCTCCATTGACGAGTAATGGAAGATACACAGTTTACGGCTGGGTATTCGTATACGAGCTCGATGTGAAGACCCCTAATTTTTACACAGATAAAAAAATGTAAAAATTAAAAATGTAAAAAATATGCCTTTTGGAATTGCATATCAGTCAATGAAGATACGGGAAGCGACAAACGTTTCAATCAATTTAGTTAAGTGATTTTAAGAGTAATTGCAGGTTTCATCTGCCAGTTTTTGCTAGATTGTGATCACGAAATGTACAAACAAAGATATTTCTCACATTTTTTTGGCAATAACTCTGTTTTTGTAGAAGTTATTTTTTCGTGTCCTCTGCAAAGCCTTGTTTTTCGTTGATGTGTGTTCGATGAAAAAATAAGAATTTACGAAATAGTGAAAAAAGTGGTCAGTTGCTTGGCGTCCGTGGCCCGCCAATTATTCTAGTACACCAAGTGGGGCAAGTTGGTCGGTTCCTAGGGTACGTTTGGTGTATGTTTTTGGCGTAATGGGAAGGCGCCTTGACCGGCCAGAAGTAGTACTTTAAATCAGAATGATGCTCCTCCAAGAACGGAACCAGAATTTTCCCCTTCGTACGCCTTCTAGTTGATGGCATGTCAGTTTTTAGAGATTTCTTTTTTGTTTTTGGTCGTGATCTTCGCCGGACGTCCAATACCGGTCTTTCACCCGACGTTCCGAGATGACAGGATCCGGTTCTGAAAGTGGTCTGTTAACCTGAAACTTTTTTTCTTGACCTTCAAGCATCGTACAACGCGCTCGCGGATTGCTTGTTGTTTCGACGCCATTTTTGATCAAACTGACAGCACCCAAGCGAAAAGATACGAGCGACACGTTTCTAGGCAGTTTAGAGAGCAATTATAGCGATGAGAAAAAATGCTCTTTTCTTTTTTTATTTACAGAAATATTTTGAAATCATTCTAATTTTTTATTGAACGCCCGTTAATTGTCTTCTAAATGCTACAGTTAGATATTTGAAAAATCTAGTTTTGAAGACTAGTCTCATATGAAACGTTATATCTTCAGATATAACAATAAGTTGGAAAAAAAATGTTTGCGACAAAGTTTTTTGAGATAATATTATCTTCAATTTTACATAAGACACCATTTATTTAAAGTGCAAGATTGAAAAGCGGCGCTCCCTACTTTTTTCGTAGGGTAACGTATTATTTGGTCGGTGTTAAGTCAGACCGGACCAAGTGACATTTTGATCATTTCGAGAAAAAACGAGTTTGAAGTTTGTTGCTCTGGGAATTTTGAAGTTTTCAATATTTTTGCGCAGTTTTAATGTTATAAGTTGGAGTAACTCTCTAACTGTATCATGCAATGTGACAATTGAAAAAAAGGAGTGCCGTGAGCTCAAAAAGGACAGGTTTGTAACTGATTAAATGTACTTGATCCACTCTGATTGAATCAAAGAAGAATCAATAATGACTTGGTCCATTATGACTGAACAATTGAGCAAATAATTTTAGTCCATTGATCGTCGAACAGTCAAAAAGTTTTAAATCTACATGGTTAGCTTCTGCGACATCAACAATTTTTAAAAATAGTTTGAATAAACTTAAAACTGTGTTTGTTTCAACAAATCAATGGTAGGAGCGGAATGTTTCAATGGAACAAAAATATGGTTAATTCACTCAATTAAGTTATTCGTAATCATCCACTTTCTCTGCAACTTTGGCCAAAATTGCCGTAGAATTGATAATAGACTGGATGGTTTCCTCGTGTTTTGGTTCTGGAATTTCTGTCACATTTGGATGTAGTGCTTCAAGGACAGCTTAATGAAAAGAAAAAGAACTTGTGCCAATTCTGCATTATTGATTAGAAAATAATATTGAATAGATATTGACAACATGCTTTACACACTTAAATGTAAATCGAGTCAGCTTCTTCTTGTATTAATATGAAAGGTCTTTTCCAAACAATCGCTTGTGTTGCCTTTAGCTTTGTAATTTCATCACGGGCATAAATCTAATTAGCTTGCATAAAACAGTAACAAACATACACTTACCACTTATTTCAACCTCCTGAGGATATAAATCATTGGTAAAATCATCAAGTTTTAAGTCAGTATTTCTACTGTATCTTGAACTTCTTTCTGAAATTATGAAATATTGTGTCACTCACACAAATGACTAACGTTTCTCACGTACATTTTCCTCATTTACTGGTAAAGTATACTTTTTTGACTAACGGGCAAAGAAGCATTCCGATAAGTTGCCTGACAGTGTTGAAATTCATTTATGTTGACTTCAAACCTATGCTGTAGATTCCGATAAATTCAACTTTTTTATGCTTAACACATGGTTCACTTTGTCTGCACACTACAAGGCATGATCTCAGTTCATGTTAGTGACAGCAATAAACGGTCCAAACACACATTCAAAACCACGGCAGTGCGTGAAACTTTACAGATTCCGATGGGGGGGTGAGTGAAAGAGTTCTCTGATACAAATAAATCCGAAAAAACGCTTGAAAATTCTTCCGCTCGTTCGCTTTTATCAATAGCTGACCGAAGGCAGTCTTCTTGAAAATAAACACTTCGTCCATTCTGACTGAACACTGTAATCGCTTTTCACTGGTCATTAGCTTTTTCCAATTCTGCGACTTGGTCCGGTCTGACTTAACACCGACCATTTGGGGTGACGCCTACAGGATCAGCTTCTGGAGCAATCACTAGAGATATTAGTGCCGGTCATTGAGGGACTTTTCAACGCCACGAACCAAGTCCCTGGCCTTCGATTAATAACTCGCACAAACTGTGAGTGAGGGCAGCCGCGCAGTGGCCGGGGAGGCGGCAAAAATTACGAATGAGGAGTTCGAACGAATGAAGTGAGCAAGGCAGTGTAACCAGATGGAATCCTGGACCTGGCAATGAAAGGTACGATGCGTTTCAACATACAGCGGTTGAAACCTGATGGCCTGGCAGAAGAATACGCCAGAGAGCTGGATCGACGGATCGCAGAACAGCAGGAGGAACGAAAGGAAGACATAAATGGGCTGCGGAATAGTTTTCATTGAGTCATTGAAACAACTGCAAGAGTGCTAGAGAGCGAAGAAGCGTGCCAGGAGTCGCAAGATCAATGCGGCTACGCGTCAGAACAGGAGAGATACAGAGAGGCAGGAGCTGCTAAAAATAGAGTCCAACGTCGGAAGAAGCGCGAGCACGAGGAGCAGGTTCTCGCCAGCGCACAATGGTCGGAAATTATGATTTATGGCCAAAATTATCTTTTTGTTGTCACATTGTTAATAATCTAATGTAGATGATTTTGTCATATGAGGAACTATTGTAGTAACAAGGGGCTGTCCATGAACCACGTTAATTAAGGCATATCTCAGTTTTTTCGAAACAATAAAAAAATCGTCAGTGTATACAGACGAATAAATATACTAATTTTACGCATTCTCAATGTGTTCTGGACCAAATTGATGTGATTTACGAAGAATTGCGTTGATAAATCACCCAAAAAATAATATATACAACAACAACAACAATATCGCACGCTGGCCTGGGGGCTAATGCGGTCTCGATCAACTAGATTAGTTGAGAGAATTCGTTATCGATATTGTTTTCGGCACATTTTGCATGTTGTAGGATAAGTACAACGATACACCGTGCCCCAGTGCTGAGTCGAGAAAATTTCCAGCTCGAAAAGTTTCTCGACCTGATCGGGAATCGACCCGATATCACAACCGTGTGGGAGAGCTAGCCGACCGACATCGCTAACCACAGAACCACGGGGACCAATTTAAAATATACAGAAAAAATAAACAATTTAATTCATCTTTCTCTACAAAAACGCGAATTTTCCGCAAACTTTTAACATTGATTCTTGAAGAGCACAAACAAAGCTCTCAGGCACATCATAAGCTGTGCTTTTTTTCACAACATTTATTTGACACGGCACAATAAACTGTGCTTACACGTGCTTGCATTTGATGTTTTTGAAGGTCAAAACTAGGAAAATTTCCAATATTTTCTACGTGGCCTGACTCTACGGGTTAAAATCAAAAGCTCTTCCGGTTTGACGATGCTAATATAATAAGCTTTTAATTGTATGCAAACATACCATAACAGTTTTAGTAGGATTTTATATATTCCGAAATGTTCAGAAAAACTGTTTTCCTTCAGTTTTGGAAGAGGTAACGTTGGAGGCGTTTTTCAACATGAACCGTTTTATATATCTACTTTTTATTGATATATTATGAAAATATAGATCAAAAACTACATAATCATGTGCTTAAAACTTCCTAAGTAAGAAATTCGCATTTTGGTAATTTTTGTTAATAGAGTCAGAAGTAGAAATTTGCCATCCAGTTTGCAACCAGGTGGAAGGAGTCCTTTCAGGTGCTATTGAACGGTGAGCAGCAAGTTAATCAAAACAGGAACAGGATGAAGATTACGAACGACGAACATGCTGTGGAGCCACCAACATAGGAAAAGGTTAAAAAGGCGATTAGTGGCTGAAAAGGGAGTTCCGACCGCGCTTCTAAAAACGGGAACGCCTGTACTATGTGATCCACCAGATCATACTGAGGATCTCGGTGGGTGAACTAATGCCGAACGACTGGTTGGAAGGCCTCATATGGCCGCATTTGCGGACGACAAATATATCATCGGTATCCGTGGAGCCATTGTACAAGATTCCAAAGAAAGATCCCAGTCCCAGTCACCGCACGAGAAGCACAAAGTTTCATCTTGGACTCGGTATTGTGGAATACTAGGTACGGCGGTGTGGCGAGTCGATCGAGAAGTCGAGTTGAAGGTCGCGTTCTCCATATGCGTGGTAGAGAATTTGTTGCGCTTCAGGAAGTAAACATCCGCAAATCAAATCAAAGTTGTCCCCGTGGAATGTAGATGGCTTCAAGGCTTCAACATCTATCGCGGAATCATCGTGTATGAAGTTAGTAGCTCAGCGAATATAGAAGCAACCGTAAACTACTTGCAAGCGTAGCATCGCCCATACTCAGGAATGGCGGGCCAGTGCGGTCCAAGGTGCTATAAGATAGTCTTCGATGGTCAGGTGGTTGCAGAAATGGTCCAACTCCACCAAAGGTAGACGAACACATCGACCGGTTTCGGCAAGACGATGGTGCTATGGGGAAGATAGCTTTCATATGTTTCTGTATCTGTATTAGGCTATTGCTGCTACAGGCAGTATCTGTAGAGGTTTGGGCAGGCGGAGTCTCGAATGTGTCCCTAATGTGTGAAGACGAAGAAAACCGGCTAGCATGTGATCTTTCTGTGTCCTCGCGCCTGATACCACTCCATCTCTAGCACGATGGGGCACCTGGAGTGCGGCTGCTGCAGCTGTTACAGGACAATTGCGAGACTAGTGCAATGACCCTATTGACACTAACTGTCTTGTCCTGAGCCGGGACTCGAACATACGACGACTGGCTTGTTAGACCAGCATCGTACTTCGAGATCAGCTGAAAGCGAGCTGACTGCCCGTCTTCTGCTAATTGGCTGAGAAGTTCAAGAAGTAAGAGAGTGTATCAAGCAAAAAAACCTCTCCCAGACGCAATATCTAACCTTGACTTCCAGGGAGTTGTAGGGCCGAAGACTGTTGAGTTTTAGTGGGTCCAGTGCGGCAAATTCAACCCCCTGACTTCGTGTCACGTTACCTTACAAAATTTGAATGATTTTTTAAAAATTATCTAGCGTAGTTGATAACGTCTCCGCCAAGCACACTAGTGACAAGCATTCGAACTCAAACCCAAAATAGGTGTCTCAACCGGTCTAGATTCAATCTTAGTCGGCGCCAAAAAATATTTTGAAGAGGAAAATCCCTAGGATCTCGCCCTCCATCGGTTTGTTAGTAAACGGGTCGTTAGTTAGGGTATTTGGTAGAGTTACGTCCCTGTGCGTTGGTAATGTGCACAAAAATGGTGGAAGTAGGCATAAGGAAAACGAGCGTTAAAATTATCTCGAAAAAATTATTAACATCATTCACTTTTTACAACTTATAGGGGAACTGCTCAATTATTCATCTCATTATGTAAAATAAACCCTTTTTCACAACGCTTCCATATCCATCTCAAAACTTGAATCACTGCTCAATTATTCATCTCACGACGCCCCCATATTCATCACACTGTAAATCATGAATGAATCACATTATCATGAATGAACCCAGCCGCAGCCCGTCGTAGTAGGTTACCTAGATATCCGCTGTAGTGCAATATTGGTAACCTAAGTAACCACTACAGTGCTGTAGATTTATGTGAATTATGTCGGAATAATTCAACATTTTCAGAATGATTTTTTCGTATTAACAAACTGATTTGGCTTTGATTTTCTTCAACGCAGTGAAAACGGATGAAAATACATAAAGTTGAAATTTAGGATTTGAAGAAATTAATCTCATATATTTCTGTTAATTCAAGCTTGTTTTAGGAAATTTGAGGTGAACATTTCAAAGATTAAAGTATTCTTAGTGCAATAAGTGGTCTCCTAGTGATGAAAAAACTTTGGTTGGCTGCTGAACGAGTCCCGTTGTATTCGTAGAGAACAATGCGCGGATTTTGTTTTCTAAGGCAGGTGATTTGATTAAATGAGTTTTCAAGTGCAGATGCCCGACTATAATATAAAATTTAGCAAGAAATCAAAAGAAATAAATATCGGTTTCCGTTAGACTCTACTAGAAATATATTTCTAGTTTATTTTTAGTAGAGTCTAACGGAAACCTATTTCTTTTGATTTCTTAAATTACTCTACTAAGACGCTCAGTATAGATTTTCCAAATCAAATTTAGTGCTTTTAAGTGAGTTTTTAAAGATTATACTTCATGAGCAATCTAAAGTGAACTAATAAGAATCCATTCCATGGATTGGCAGATTGGTTTAAGAAGAAAATATGCGTTTTTCTGTTTTCAATTGTGTTTTCATATTGTATGAGATGAATATATGGGCTGAGATGAATAATGGAGCAGTTCCCCTACCTCATAAGGTTCGCAAAATGCAGATATAGTGAAAAGTAGAAGTATGGGTCGAGTGTCCTAAAATCTCACCAGTATTGTATAAACATGAAAAATGATGTATGAATTTGGTAGTTGATTTATTTGATAAGGCGATTTTAAAATCATCGATCAAGACTAGCAGAGAATGCGCACCGGAGAGAATTTTCTTTCGCACTCCTTGTCCCAAAATTGTACACCAAAATTAATTAGATTTGGACTATTTAAATCGCGACGTTGTCAACGTTTTCTGAAACGAAAAGATTTGCTCGATTTCTCCTAAATGATCCGATTTTGTAGAAACGCACTTTCACTTCTTCGGTGGCGGCAAAAAATGCCGGTCGCGTTATGCAACAGCCGTACAAGTGTCCGCTAAAAATAGCCTTCGTCGGCCTGAGGAAAGGATAGAATTCTAAGATTATTAAGTAATAAAGGAGAAAAGTATACACATTGTGCATATATCACTGTGGCAACTGCCAGTTTGGCGCTGCTCCCAACACCTCAACCGGTGACTAGCAGCAGCACGGTGGGAGTAGGAATCCACCGAGTCGCAATCCGGATTACACCAGCTGTTGTTTGACTTTTTCTTGCTGCGTGTTTTCCAACGGGAAACCAAAAGTAGTAAAATTGTCAAACTGATAAATTCATGCTAAAATAAAATCATAATAGGTACACACCATGTGATGTGCTACAATGTGAATTGTTGATAATTGTGGCGTCATAATTTTATTACCATTTTAAACAACTGTTTCGTAGTGAAGTTGTCCAGTTATGCCTGGAAAAAATAAAAAAGCTCGCTTTGATGCGGCATCAAGGAAACGCGAGGCATCTCCTCCAAGTGACACTGAAATTTCGACTAACAGGTATGATATTCTTTCTTCTGTTGGGGATCTAGAATTCCAAACTTCTCATACTGAGCATAAAGCCGTTATGAAGAAGGTTAAAGTTCCACCTATTGTGGTATTTGTAGGGTAGCAATCTTTAAAGCATTTCGATCAGAACTTTCATCATTTCTATCGAATGTGAAAGTTAATTTTCAAATTGGTCGCCAAGGCGAAATTCGCATTTTGGCCGAATCTTTTGATGGCCATAAACATCTTTTACAGTATTTGACTGAAAAGATGTATAAATTTTACTCTTTTGATGCCAAGGCTGTGTTGAAAGGTCTCTCAAATGATCAAGTATTGATGAAATCAAAGATTGTTTGTCAGAATCACTTGGTTTTGCCCCCAACCAAGTAATTTTGATGAAACGAAAGGCAAATGCCAAAATTTTTCAAACTGGAATACACCAGGGAAATTATTTAGTACATTTTGATCGTACCAAAGTACATAATTTAAAATGTTTAGAAAAAGCACGTGTTTCAACGTGCGAATAAAGTGGGAAAATTTCAAGAGACATGGAGGAATCCATAATCTTACGCAATGTCGGAATTGTCAAGCCTATGGTCATGGAACTCGAAACTGCCATATGGCTGCAAAATGTATGATTTGTGGTGATACTAGTCACACGAAAGATATCTGCCCCGTGAAAGAGATCACTAATAGTTTCAAATGTGTAAATTGTGGGGGAAATCACAAATCTAATTTCTTTAATTGTCCTGTAAGGTCAAACATTATTGCTTCTAGACAACATAGGAATTCTAAACAACCTGTTGTCAATGTGGGTAATCAAAAGACGTTCAGTACTGTTCAGGCATCACCAGCACTTTCATTAGCAGGTGTGTCTGTAGGTAATAGTTTAAGTTCAGATAACAAATTTCAGAAAAATAATCCTGTTCAGGTAACACCAGGCTGTTCATATGCCAGTGTCCTTTCAGATAATATTTCAAATTCAAACAGTAACAAACCATTCGTGTTTGGTGCTGAAAAGTCAGCCAATATTGATTTAGGTAATCCTACTCCCGAAAAGATTGAATACCTACAACAATCCATGCTGCAGTTAATGTCCGTTTCGTTGAGCTGTAACTCGATGTACGAGGCTGTTCAAGAAGGTATAAAATTTACAACTAATATTGTTATGAAATTGAAATTCAGCAATGATTTTAAATAATGCTGTAAATTTTCTAAATTGGAATGCTCGCTCTTTAAAAGCGAAAGAGGATGAATTTTTCAATTTTTTTACAGTCCACGATGTGCATATTGCAGTTGTGACTGGAACGCTTTTAAAGCCAAATATTAAACTAAAAAAGAACCCAAATTACATGGTTCATAGGTTTGATAGAATTGATGTTGCCGATGGTGGAGTTGCAATAGTTATCCACCGTCGAATAAAACATCGTGTTTTACCCCATCTTGAAACCAAAGTTATCGAGAGCTTGGGAATTGAAATTGAAACAAGTATTGGCATTTTATTTATAGCCGCAGTGTATTTGCCTTTTCAATGCACTGGTGAGCGAAAAAATTATTTCAAGGAAGATTTGCAAAAACTCACAAGAAATAAATCTAAATTTTTAATCATCGGTGATTTTAATGCGAAACATCGATCTTGGAATAATGCTCAAAGCAATTCCAATGGAAAAATATTGTTTAATGATTGCTCGGCTGGATTTTATTCAGTTTTATTTCCAAATGGTCCTACATGTTATTCTTCTATTAGGAATCCATCTACAATTGATTTGGTACTAACAAATCAAAGTCATTCATGCAGTGATTTATTAACTCATGCTGACTTTTAATCTGCTCATCTTCCCATAACATTTTCTATTTCCCATGAAACTATTTTAAATCCCACTAGATCTGTGTTAAATTATCACAAGACTAATTGGGATAGATATCGTTCTACGATCGAAGAAAATTTGAATGATGATATTATTTTACAAAATAGTGCTGACATTGACAGAGCATTAGAAAATTTTAGCAGCTTAATACTTAATGCCCGGAATTTATCAGTTCCTAAGGCAAGAGTGAAATTTTATGTACCAATTATTGGCAGTGAACTTCAACTTCTTATACGTTTGAAGAACATACGGAGACGTCAATACCAAAGATCTCGTGATCCTGCTTTGAAAATTATTTTTGCTGGTGCCTCAGGGGAGTATCTTGGGCCCAATCTTATATAACATTTTTACTTCTGATCTTCCTGATTTACCACCAGGTTGTGAGAAATCTCTGTTTTGTGACGATTCAAGCATTTCCGCAAAAGGAAAAAGCCTTCGTGTTATATGCAGTCGGCTTCAAAAAAGTTTAGATATATTTTCTTCATACTTACAAAAATGGAAGATTTCCCCTAATGCTTCAAAAACACATTTAATTATTTTTCCTCATAAGCCAAGAGTTTCATTTCTCAAACCCACCCATAACCACGTTATTAAGATGAACGGTGTGGTCTTAAATTGGTCTGATCAAGTTAAATACTTAGGGCTAATCTATGATAAGAATCTTACTTTCAAGGAGCACATTGAAAATATCCAGTCAAAGTGCAATAAGTATATCAAATGTTTATATCCTCTTATCAACGGGAATTCTAGACTTTGTCTCAAGAATAAACTGTTAATTTACAAACAAATATTTAGACCAGCAATGTTATATGCAGTTCCCATCTGGACAAGTTGTTGTGCAACCAGGAAGAAGACACTTCAAAGGATTCAGAATAAACTTTTGAAAATGATTTTGAAGCGTCCTCCCTGGTTTAGCACGAATGAGCTACAAAGGCTCACTAATGTAGAAACATTAGAAAATATGTCAAGCCAAATTATCAACAAATTCCGACAAAAATCGTTGCAATCCTCAATTGCAACGATTATCTCACTTTATAGTCAGTAAGATAGTTTTAAGTTTATTTTAAGTTTCGTTTTATTCCTTTTTTTTCTTGACAAGTAGGTTTAATAATTTTCCTACAATTACATTATCTTAACTGCGAAAGCTAATAACATTCAATAATACTAAAAAGCGTACAAATATATATAATAGTGTTGGGGCACAGGGCAGTGTGTGCAGTTTCATCGCGGCGTGCTGAGATGCGGGAACACAATAGTAGAGGGTGATTCGACATTGGTCTTAGGAAGAGTTACCCTTACCCAGTAGTTTAATTGGCCAAAACACCTTGCCGGAGACAACGGAGATTGCGGGTTCGAGTCCCGTCTGGACGAGGGAAAAATTTTTCTAATTCTAGTCACACCTTCTATTCCCGTTCATCTTCGCATTCCCGCGAAACTACATACATTGCCCGCTTTACTAAACTTACAATAGTGTTGAAATGTCACCACTTATGGCAGAACACACAATACTAATTCTGAATAGATATTTTAGTACATAAATAAATCATTACAAACTCCCCCCCCCCCCTATAAAAAAAAAAAAACAACTGTTTGAATGTATGTATTTATATATCAAATTGGATTTTATGGTGAATACCCTTGTCAACACAAACAAGAACTTTTGTCAACATAGGAGTAAACGCACAGCTCTCGGACCTTGCTTCGCGATGTTGACAGACGACCAGACCACCGATTCGCTGATACTAAAAATAGCAACACACATATCGGAACAAACGATTTCTTTATGAAGCGCACAGCATGCATACAGTCTGGGCCGAAGCAGCGACCGGCGTCGGTCGCCGTGGAACTCCACGCTGATTGCGGGAGCGTTATTTATGAAGCGCAAAAAATAGATTAGTTTAATGTTGCAGGAATTGACGCTGAAGGTTTCGGTAATACTGTTAACGCAGCAGAAAATAGTAAACAATTCAATCACGGGTCTGCAAACTTGCTAACTATTGCGCGCGACCTTCTGGTTGGGCAGTGGTGACGAGAAAACACTAGCACGGAAAGATCAAGTTCGGTTTTGGGCTGGGACAGCCAGATATAACATTGTTAGTATCGCAAAGTGTCGTTTGTTTTTGTTACGGTCTAATGGAGAGGTGTAGGTTTTTTAGGGCTGAGCTGTTTCGAAATAAACAGATTTTTTTTCGCTGTGGACGATGGTTCTAAACTTACGCTTGTATAATAGAATTTTACAGCTCCTTTTTTCGTAACTTGTATATGTTATGGATATTGAAACTGCTGACCTAATGATTAAATAAAAGTAAACTATTGTCTTAACTAAAATCTCAGAACTTCATTTTTATTGCGGGATTTCACACAAACCCATTATTTTGTATAACATATTCAGAGTCAAGCTGCTCTGAAGAGAGAAAAATGTTTTTTTTTTTCAACTTTTCAGAGCACTTACTTCTGAAATGTTATGAAAGTTGGCTAACAATCTTTCTGCTAAAAGAATAGTTTCCCTAATTAACGAATTCCTAAAACAGGTGATGCCTTTTGAAATCGGTCCATTTCAATTTAAACTCATACGACAAAGTAGATAAAACAGATTAATTGAAAGTTTTCATATGTATCGCCGGGACGCGATGCGTCGCGGATGGAACGGTCCACCAGGCTGAGCGATGAATCGCAAACAACTAAACTAGTTTTACAACTAAATTAGTTTTAATTACTAGTTATTACTTAGTGCGGTAGAAGCATATAATGCTGAACAAACGGCGATCGTCGTTTAACTGAGAATGAGAGCTCGTCTCACAATCATGAAATATTCTTTGAAAGGGTACGTCGGTAACAGCGGGAGTTGTTTTTAATGTCCCGACGTACACTGTAGTAAATAAGCATAAAGTACCAATTGTTGTTGAAGCACGTTTTAACAACCACTGCTAATGGAGCAGAACGGTAAACGATCACTCACACTTGCATCAGTGTGTATCTGGGCCGTGCCACAACAACGTCATATTTTTTTCAGGTGTTCAGATGAACTAGATTAACATGGCGTAATGAAAGCAATTACGATTGTTTTTCGTTAGTTTAGCCTTGATGATCTATCGCGTGTAATTGATAAAGCGCAACACATTTGTAAACGTATTTAGATGAGCGTTAGAATGATTGTGGAATGTGGCTCATCTATCCAACACTGGTTGACATCATTTTTATTTTATCGTTTCTGCTTGTGCTTTCACAATCAATTGGCATTTCTGCGTTAAATTTTGCAAAGCAGTAATTTTTTTCTAATTCAATAGATGAGTAACAACACTTCACAATGCTAACTGGAAAATCATCTGACTCTGCGGTCTATATTTGGCATGATTTGGACGATGATGGCCGATTGTGAACAAAAATAGACTGCGCAGTTTTCACGTAGGAGCCTGCAAAATTAATTCAGATAATAAATAAATTGAATCAACGCGTTATGAAACGACATGTCGTTTAGGAATGAAATCATTGCATAATCTTGACACTTTTTCAATTGTTAAGCCCTGTGACCTGTGCGCTGCCACCGCCGGCACTTTTGATTACGCCGACGCAGCTGATCATTTGGAGGATATTTTTAGCATGCCGATAAAGATTGTGGATGTCGGATCATTTCGTTTTTGTAATTTTTCTGTTGATATGTTTCATTATTGTGTCAACCAAGTACAGTCATGGACAGGTGACATAATTTTTATAAGAGTAGGTGAGCGTACTTTGCTTATTTCTTGGATGATATCGTGTAAATTTGGTGTTATATCCGTATATTCTAATGAGATGGAAACAAGAACAAGAACCCTGTATAGAACAGCGATACAAAACAAAAAAGCTAAAAAATCCACAGCGCATATTGAGAGTGTTTAACTCCAACGCTCTCAACCTCTTTACTAGGAAAAGGGAAGGAGGCGGTATAACCGATCAACTGTAATATGCTTCACGATTAAAGAATTTCAATGATAAAACGACTATTTTTTCCTCGGGCAGGATCAAATTGACATTCAAACATTAGATAGGTTACAAACCGAATTTCAATAATCAACCTGATTTTAATAATCACCTCTAATGCACATTAAGAAAAACGTAAGCACACAGACAAGGTTTTCGGCTATCGAATATTCATATCAACTGAAACTGTCGGTTTATTGTCCGGTTTTACCCCATAAGTACCATTATTTTTGAACTGATTCGTATTTCTGTACATCAAAGAAAACCTTACCTTTTTTTATCCAAAATAGAGAGTAGAATAATACCAAAAAACCTTTTAATGTCACTTTTCACATTGATATTTGTTTTTATTTGAAAAAAAATCAGTAACAAAAAAAAATGTGTCCAAATTGGCAGTGACTAGTGAGGAGTTGGTTTAAGCGATTTATTTTGACATTTTCTTCGGTGATGCGGCACAAGCTGGTTCAAAAGGATCAATGTACTAAGCAAATTGTAAATTAAATAAAAGTTGGTGAGAAAATTATCGTTTTCGTAGCAAATGGCCATCGTCCGGGTTAAGGCGCCCTTCTTCTGTTCTTCTTCTATTCCTTATTTCTTCTTCTATTGACTATCGATGTCTTCACCGATGTGATTTTTTTCAATTATCCACCATTGTGAGAATCGGTTTCAAGTATAATTTGCATAACTACTTGCGCTTAACTGAATCATACGCCGCCTTGGGGCAAAAGATGCCATTTTGTGCTATTAGTTTTTTTGTTGAATCACAATTCGTGAGAAGTTATTTTTAGAGTTAAAACGGTTTGTTTGATTTTACCTGCGTCACAATGTTACGCCAACCTACTCGGTCCATGACAGCTTGTCTTCAGTTTTTCTTGAGCGACCTACATTTCCCAGACCTTGCTCCACTTGGTCCAATCATTTAGCTCGTGTCGCGCCTCTACGTCTTGTACCGACTGGATTCGACCAAAACATTATTTTTGCGGGATTGTTGTCCGGCATTCTTACAAAATGTCCGGCCCATTGTAGCCTTCTAGCTTGAGCGACTTTCTGGATACTGGGTTCGTTGTAAAGTTGCGCCAGCTTGTGGTTCATTCTTCGTCTCCGCCGAAGATGATCCTAAGCACACGTCGTTCGAAAACGGCTAGTGCTTGCAAGTTCTTCTCGAGCATAGTTCATGCCCCATGCCCGTAAAGAACTACCGGTACTATGAGCGTCTTGTACATAGTGCACTTGGTAAGAGGGCGAAGTTTACCAGACCCCAAAGTCTTGTGGAGTCTGTAGTAAGCAAGGCTTTCGGCTACAATACGTCTGCGGATTTCTCTGCTATTGTTGTCTGACGTCAGCCTCCCAGCTGGTCTCGAGGTGCGAATAAGCCAGTTGTCGTAGGTTCGAGTCTTGGCTCGGGAGAGACTGTTAGTGTTAGTAGGATCGTAGCGCTGGGCCCGCAATTGTCCTGTACACTTAACGTTTGGCTGCGAAATCTGTGTATAATAAACAGAAGGTCGAGTTCCGAATCGGAATGTAGCACCAAGGCTTTGCTTTGTTGTATGACGTTACCAATGATCCGAGGTACAAAAATTCGTCAACTACCTCGAACTTATCTCCGTCGATCACTACGCTACTACTTGTGCGAGCACTATCGCGCTCGGTTCTCCTTGCTAGCAAACACTTGGTCTTCGACGTATTCACCTTTAATCCAGCCTTTTCTGCTCCACGATCCAGCTTTCAGCAGTACTGTTCAGCAACCGCCTCCAACAAGGTCCACATCGTCGGTGAAGCAGGTTGGGTGTATTGAAGATCATGATCGGCATGAGAAAGGCCGCATGTTTCATATCACTTTCAAGGGCAATGTTGAACAGGAGGCAGGAAGGAAAGTCGCCTTGTCGAAGTCCATTGCGTGTTTTAAACGGGTTTGATACCGTACCCGAAATCTTCACACAGCACTGTATACAAGCCATTGTGGCCCTAATTAGTCTTGTTAGTTTCGCAGGCAAGTCCTTTTCGTCCATAACTTTCCATAGCTCTGCACGGTGGATAGTATCGTAAACGGCCTTAAAATCGATGAGTAGGTGTTGCCGCAGGTGTGGTAGACGGTGTAACCATCCCTGTACGTATGTACTCATATTACCTTCCAGCATACCTTCAGCGCTACAATGTCGAACTTCCGGACCCTCAATAAGTCGGAAAGAATGCGGGTACTTCCCAAGAAATTGAGAGACTTACAGTTACATGATCCGTGTTAGTCCGTATTCGTTGTCTAGGTCTATGCCGATTGTACCGGTCCGTATCATCATTATTTGCTTCCTGTTTTTACGGCTGGCTTGGAAGACCATCATCGTCACCATCGAACCATCGCGAAGCCCAAGGACGCGACAACTGGCTTCACATTTTCTTTTTGTAACGGGCGACATAACCGTTGAAATTTTTTGAATCGTTTCAGAGGATCATTTCCAGTTGAATTGTTTTCAAAATTAACAGATTTAAAACTGAATTTATCGTTTAGAGATAAATACGCCAAAATTACGGAAAAAACCTCACCGACCGCACGAAACCAATGTTTAGGTATGTGTCTTGAATATTCTTGCATGTCATTTGTGATAGCTAAATAATGAGTCTCTCTCCAGCAACACTGCGTTAAAAGAGAAAGTAACCTCGTTGTATTTTCTGCGTAAAGCAGGCATTACACGTAGGGACGTTGCGATACCATTAAACATCGATACTTAGAATCGATACTTGCATCCAGAGCAGGTACTGATATTCCAATAGTATCGAGGCTAAGGTATCGATACCTGCATGTTAGAGATGGTCGGGTTTGATGTTTTTCAAACCTGTACCCGACCCGAACCCGAATTTTTTTTCTGTCGAAACCCGAGCCCGACCCGAACCCGAACTTTTTTTATTCGTTCAAGCCCGAACCCGACCCGAACCCGAAAATTTTATTTCTATGAAACCCGAACCCGACCCGAACCCGGAATTATGGAACCCGAACCCGACCCGAACCCGAGATTTCATAGATTTTATAGTCGGGTTTCGGGTTTTCATACCCAAACCCGACCTGAACACGAAATTTTCAAACCCGAACCCGAAATTTTTTTTTCACCAAACCCGAACCCGACCCGTACCCGACACTTTTAAAAATTTTCAAACCCGAACCCGTCGGGTACGGGTCGGGTCCGGGTTTCGGGTTTGAAAACCCGAAACCCGACCATCTCTACTACATGTATCGTTGTGCGATACCAGTTTATTCAAAATAAAAATCATAATTCAAAATAAACAGTAAGCCTGATGATAAATTTGAACGCACTCGGAGTTTTGAGTTTCAGCCAATCAGTGAGCGGTTCCCAAAGTGGATGCAAATCTATACCCAGTTTTCTCCCCGTAGATGCATGCAATGTATTAAAATGGCATAGTAAACAGAAAATTTTCTGTTTAGGTTGTTTTGATTTTTTTCGATACTGAGAGGCGTGTATCGATATCGATGAAGTATTGTTGGTAAAACATCGATACCAAATATTCAAGTATCGGAAGTAGATGGATCGATTCTGTGTTAGTATCGATGGTATCCTAACGTCCCTAATAACATGAAGCTAATATTTGCTATTTTTAGTACGGATTTTATACTGTGCAAATAAAATTTGTACCAAAAAAGTATTTCTTGCGCCGAGTGCCTATTAATATTTTAGCATCTTAACGATTTGTTTGATCGTTATTGTGTCTTCAGCAAAGTTGTAGATAATAATTTTGTCTTTCCGAAGAAAACGTACGCTAAAGAAAAGTTTGAAAAAATAAATTTAGTTTTTTGACAAATTTTTTGAAGACGTTACACATACATACATTACATACGTTTTTTATTTCTCCACGATCGGACAGCCATCAATATTTAGCTAATCTTTTAGCTAGGACAAAATAATTTTCTACAACTTTGCCGAAGATGTCACTCCAATCAAACAAACCGTTCTGAAGCTAAAAATATTTGTATTCTTTCATAACTAACTCGCATGAGCCCTATTCAAAAATGAGTACCTAGTGATTCGAAAAATCCCAATAATACAAAAAAGCATCTCTAGCTCTTGAGAATATCTATGCAAAGTTTCAGCCAAATCAAATATGATCATTAAAGGGATAAAATAAAATTGTCCTATGCTATATGGAATTGTTCTGCTAGCGTTTCTCCAGCTACGCCGCGGGTATCTCTCTTCTTAGAGTTTTCCGAGTGACCAATGCACTAATCCAGTATTTGATTGCGGATTAAAAAGATTTAGGTTTGTTCGTAATTTGTACAGATCGTGATCTGTACACTGTACAGTTCAAGATAAAACTACAATTGGATCGTTTTATTCGTTTCATTTCCATCAATAATTCTGATACATTACGAGCCCGAAGGGCATTGGGACTAAGAGAGCCATTGCGACCGTCTTGTTGATTAGCCCCGATTGCTGTACACAGATTACGAGGTACCCGTTCTCATTGATGGATCAGAGTTGGTTGGTAGTAGGTGCTGTGCCCCAATTTGGTATCGCATAGTAAAAGAGATAAACGACCTTTTTGGGATTGGAATTCCATAGTTATTATTGAGTAACGTCCGAAGGAGTAATACCTGGCAAACGCAAGGGCTTCACACTGACGAAGCAGGTGAGCTGACGTTTCAACTGCAACGTTGCAAAAGCGGCAGTTATTGTATGAGACAATACCGATGCTCTTTAGGTAGAGCAGGGTAGTGTCCAGTAATAACTCTTGTGGCCTCTAAAGCTCCGTTGGTATAGTGCGCATGGCACTGGTAATGGAGAGATAGGCCAGTCGTTGAACTTTGTTAAGCTTTGTTTGGGCTGTCACTACATTTACTTTTGAACAACACACGAGAGCGGCGTAAGTAATTCTTGGCCGTGCAATGGTTAAGTAGGACCAGAGCCAATTGTGGTTTCAATCCCCAGGTTTTGCCACACAGTGTGCTGCAAGCCCAAATTGCTGTTGGAGCTTTTTCGACTGCGTAGTCGATTCGGGCCGTCCAATTCAGCTTACTTTACGGAAGGTCAGTGAAGGAGGAGACAGATCATCGGCATAGCATAGCTGGGTTAGTTTGCTTAATAGTGCATCGACCATTAGCGACCAAAGCAGGGGGGCGAGAACTCCCCATCGTGGACACCCTTTTTTCACTGAGCATCCCCCAATATAGCTGTGATTTTTTTTGCTCGAGAGCATATTCTGAATCCAGCTTACTGTAGTGTTATCATCTCCTCTCTTCAGGGGAGCTGCATTGATCGAGGCATAGGATGTATTGTCAAAAGCGCCTTCAATATTGACTTTTCAATAAAAGTCACTATGTTATGAAGAGCAGTTTCCGTCGATTTATCAGGTTGGTAAGCGTGCTGATCTTTATGTAGTGGCGAGTCTTTGAAGAACTCATTGCGAATATGGCTATCTGCTTTTTTTTCAATTAACTTCAGGAGTGTAGATATAAAGCTTATGGGCCTGAAGGTCTTAGGTAGTGTTTTGTCTTTTTTTCCTACTTCCGGTATGAAAATCACCTTGACTAACTGCCAGCTAACTGGAATGTAGCCCAGGGTGGAGCTTGTGCGGAAAAGATGTATCAGTTCGAGCATTATGATTCCATCTGATTTTTGTGTACATATAGGTAGAATGCCATGTGGTCCTGGAGACTTTATAGGTTCAAAGGAGCTATTGCCCGATTGATTGAAGCTTCCGTGAACAACCTTCGAGGAAGCACAATTAAGTTGTTGAGCGCTGTACGCCTTGGCCTCGGACCCTGTTGCTCCTACGTTGGTTGTTCGGTTATACATGTGGACCCACGGAAGTACGTGTTCATAAGAATCTGCAGTGATTCCCTAGGTGTGACGTTGAGACTGCCGTCCTTTTTTTAACCACCCTAGACCGTTGGTGTGGTCTATGGACATCGATTTCTGGAGTCGTGCGGTATCGGGCATCGTTTGGATGCCCTCGCAGAACTTAATTCTACAAATTCTCAAGGGAAATACGGCTCTTTCAATCTTAAAAGTGTATCAAAACGCTACTATGTCTTATGTCTGACGTTTCGGCCTTTGGACTTGGCCTTCCTACAAATTTATAAAAACATTTTAAATAATTAGTACTTTTTTTTCTTCTTCAAAAACTCTAACATTGTTTTTTGACGTGAGACTACGTCTTTGTTTTCTATACTGGGATGCATTCTGTAAAACTCGAAATGAAACTGGCGAATGTTGCGTCAGATTTCAAACGATAATAACAGCATATCCACATGATGGATAACAATAACCAATATGTTGTTGGATTGATAAAATGTTTAACAATTTTGTAACACGCTAGTCATCACTATTATTACATAGCTAAACGGTGAAAATTGATAAAAAGTTTCAAGGAAAAATTTAAGCGAACAATGAACAAATCACATGCGAACATTCCTAGCACAGACGACATGAATAGACATAAACCATTCTTTATGATATTCTCTGTATCTGTATAAAAAAATAGACAGAGCCTCCCTGTCCCAACAGGTCGAATTACATTTGTTACCATGAACTTAGACTGATTTGATGTCTTGAAGGTAAAGGTTTTTCGAAAAGTCTGAAACAACCCTTTTTCTCGAACGATTTCTGAACCTGCTGTTAGAGCGTAATAAAAACTGATGTCTTGAAAGAAAACATGCTGGTAGAAGCAACAGCACCGTACAGTATATGTGCGGCAGCCGCTGGTTTCTCGTCGTCTATCTTTGCAGCTGTACACGACTTCTATTCGCGTACAATCAACGAAAAACTGTAATTCTGCTGCTGCTGGTGATTAATAGTTTTCCTCATTAACATGGTTTCATTGAAACCATAAACACGTCAACAAGAATTCAACATTTTTGCAACAATTATAAGTTGATTTTAATTTTAAGTGATTGTTATTTCATTTTATCTTCGATAATCACTAAATAATCGTGACCGGCATAAGATCGAATGAGCGAATGCTTGTGAATTGTTTGTCCATTTGCTAAGATTTATTTAGAATCTTTTTTTTACATTTGAATGCAAACGAAATAAACATGGCGAGCAGAAAACAAAAAGTAATTTTTTAAACTTCAACTTGATTGTAATTACTGATTGCCACGTCTTTTATTTTGCTGGAGTTTGTTAAAAATTATGTTCAACTAATCTAGGATTTGGTTTTGGTTTTGAATTTGGTTTCAAAGGAAATAGAATTGATTCTGATTTGGAGACATTACGAAAAATTCTTTGTGCTTCTTGAACAACAACGATACGCTTGTGCCTTGTCAAATAATATATTTCTAAAAAAATCATCTAAATCATTGAACAAGCGAATTGATTATGTCTGTAGATTTTTTGACCTTCGTAACTGAATCCTCCTCTAATTTTAGTGTTTAGTTCCACGTCACCATTTCATACAATCCTGGGGCTGTATACCTTATAGTATTTTTTTCAAAAAACTCACATAAAGTTGTACCGTTTCACGTCCAGCGTACAAAGCTTAACGATAGGTTGTCATAGCTATCGATAGGTTCTCCTTGAAAGTACCTATATTGAAACGATAGAGTTAGTTTAAGCTTTAGAACTACCTACAAACTTTCACCACCGTTTTACCGTTTTAATAAATTTGTAGATCCCCTGAGGAAGGCCAAGTCCAAGACCGAAAAGTCGGAAATGAGACATAGTAGCGTTTTGATACACCCTCAAGACTGAAAAAGCCGTATTTCCCTTGAAACTACAAATTCTTTCAGTCTTGCGTAGTTCAGCGTTGTACTTCTTGAGTGACTCTGTATTCATCCCAGTTGGATGAGCTTATTCATCCCAGTTGGATGAGCTTTTAGCTCTGTTGAACAAGCGCCTGGCATTGAGGCGGAGGGTATTGAGATAACCCCCCCCCCCCGTCGCTTATGTAGGCATCAGTGATCCTGCATTCAAAATCACGTGCAGCAATATCCAGACCGCCGAGAGTGAGTATACCGATTGAGCAGGAAGATCGAAAGTTGACATCTGATCCTAAAAAGTTCGGTGGGCCGTTCTTTCCAGCTGCTTCGTGCTCTTTAAACGCTTTACAAACTTTCTTGACGTCGGAAGGTTGGCAGTTCAACAGCTTGCCCCATGTGTTTTCGCAAACACAATAACGAGACGCGGTCCCAAATGTGAGCCGTGAGCAGCATCATTGCTGCGACGACGACGAACCTAATGATTTTTTATTTTTTTCCGGCACAGAAATCATTTCTAAGTGACCTAGGACAACAACTTCAAGTCACACAATAAAAACATTCAAAATCGCTGATCAGCCATCAACCTGACAATGTGCAATTTTAACATAAGGCAGGCAGTGATCAGGCAATAAATTAAGCTTTTACAAAGCTTTCGTTACACAGTTATATACTGCTAAAGGTAGCAAACGTTTTCCTTGTTTTGTTTTCTTAACTGAAAAAATATCAATGGTAGCGATTTTTAAAAGTTGTTTACACGTATTGACATCGCATAATAAACGAAATGGAACAAAATGTGCTAATAAGATTATTCTTGTTTGTTGACGCAATTAAATGTGATAATCAAAAATTCAATAAATTAGAATAATGAAATTAAATCAAAGTAAAATGTCAATGGGAAATGGAAACAATGTTCTTCTATGCAGAAAATTATTTATCATATGCCAATATGCATGCGATAGACAAGGAATTGACGGTAGCGATGTTTTATTTGAATCGCATGTATTGTAGCGATGCAGGCGTTAATGAAGCTTCGTTGCAACTTGCGAGAATGGTAGAAATACACCAATTTTTTTCTTTACGTGGTGCGTCTTTTTTACACAGTTTTTGGAATCAAATAAATAATAAATAAAAGGGAAAATAGTACTTTTTTATGTAAACATTCATTTGAGTCCTGAAATCAGTTAAACTGATTTCGTTTTTCTAAGATCAACCAAATCATTCATATTTAAAAAATAACTTAAGCCAATCACAGTAAGTAAAACAAACTTTAATCGCTTCCCAGTTACGTTCTCATATTAGGAGTTACATTCCATCAGTTCGAGAAACGGCCTTCTCCAGAATAAATAGTGCGTGAAAACTAGTTACACATTATCAGGAAAGTAATTGAATAAGTCACAAAATGTCAAAATGTTTAATAATAATTTATTCAAAAATAATTTGAACCTTTGCACGTGATATGAAAATTTGTGCGGAACAGTACTATCTTGTATTCGTTCAAAATATATCATTGCAATATTTTTGTATTCTACAATGTTCACCATTTTTAATTGCAATCGTTCGACTTTTGAATCATCGTTTATATCTATTTCATTTCGTCAGTTTAAGTAGCTGTTTTTAATATTTTCTTTTGTTAACAAAACGTTTAATTGAGGCGGCACAATAATTTATAATAATTATTTCGAACATTATCTGAACAGGCCTAATGATATAAATAAAAAAATACTTTACACTATAGAATGAACTTAATATCAAAATTATATATCATCAAAACTAACTTTGATTTGTATAGCACCTATATTGGCTATATTATAGGGAAAAATCGTTCCTGAATATTCAGTTTACTCGGGTAGGTGTCACGAAAAACGTCCCGTATTGTTGTTAATCATGTTTCGATGTGATGGCATTGATTACCATAGAAAAAACTAGTCCACTCACATGAAACTATTTATATGGCTAATATAAGATTGGCATTTGATTCTCCACGCCGTTCAACCTCGTGAGTAACGATTTAGGCTGTGGTTAAATGCTTCGTAACGTTTGTTTTTGCGACGAACCACAGGTGATTATTAGCAAATTAACAATAACATAGCACGTCTATTCTGGAAAACGACGATAAGTGATCGGAGAGTGCAGTGCTGAAGGAGGAAAATAAATAAAGTGTCGATAAGTTGTTTGTTTTTGGTAGGAAAAATTACTCGAAGGTAACCCTGAGTGTGAAGGGGAATCGCAAGTGAAGCTGATTTACGAGAAAAGCAGCAAGAGTAGCGCGCTTTCGGTTAAGTGTGGTGAACAGGTGCTGCGGGAAAGCGTCGGCTAGCCCTCGTGAGTTGTTGCTGAACGAATTGTCGGAAGTGTCAAATTAACAGTGGATCTAATTACCTGCCGTCAGTTGAAGTTGATACGGCCGTGAGGTCCTTGTTGTGCGACATCGGTGTCTCGTTTGGCTTTGCGTAACACAGCAGTAAGATGAGTGCTCAGGAGAGAAGGGCCTCTTTTGCCAGACGAGCTGAGAGCTTGATCGAGCGGGTGAGAACACTGAACACGATTTATGAGGTATCACGAAACCAACGGTGAGATTATGTAGCAGTTGCGAGAGTGATTTCTAGTTACTTTTCAAGCAGTTTCGAAAGATAGTACACCTTGCACATCCCTGCAAATACATTTTAGTGGTCTCAATCATTGACAGCTTAGAAGCGAAAGCTGCAGAGTGATGATTATCCCTCAAGTATCATGCAAGCGAGAAAGTCGATCGTTCGACGGTCTGCTTGCTCGTTTAGTGTACTGGCAGTTAGTATCAACAATGTACCCACCGCTTGAAGTAGATTTTTTGTAGTAAAATTATTAGCCAAGCAAATCTAAACACACCCCGCGCATCTTGTCTATTTTCCCAGTCATTTGCAGTAAATTTTCATTTAATTAGCCTCAACCTTTTCCATCGCTATGAACGGGCACTAAGGTTGGCGCCTTGGTTGCGCTTAGGCCGCACAAATATTTATGAATGTTGGCCAAACTATGCAGTTTTGACTTTATACACTTTTATACTCCAACTGAACCCTAAATAGTCTGGTAGTCTAAATAATCGTTTGGTTATCGTGTGTACCTTATAAAACTTAGTTACCGTTATAGTTGTTTGTTTACTAACAATCTAGTATTATAATTGCTTTTGATAACTAACATCATAGGTTCAGGTATTTTCGAGATTGTGTCGATTAAATTATCACGCCCTTATATACTCCATTTCAATACATTTTTTTTCATGAATACTTCAGCGACGAACAAATTACTCACAAGGTATTTGACTTGTTTTAGGTTTTAGGAATATGTCATAAATGATCAGAGGGTATCGATTCATGCATGAAAACTTCAATAAATTTATCGGTGATGACCACATTTTATAGAGATCCCGCAAAACTATTTGGCCTAATTTTTTCCTACGTGATTGTCAAAAATTGTCAGCAAGTTGGTTATGATTTATTTTCCGTACTCTACTTTAGCCTAAACATAACTAGTGTATTAGCTCAACTTTGAAAAAATCACATTTTATAAAGTTCACAGAGCGTTGCTGCAACTTTAATACACCGAGAAAAAGTAACAATTAAATCGTCAGGTCTCATTCCATTTTTTCAGGAATATCGCTTGGAACCGCAAACAAAACGAAGCAGCTGGCGAAAATTTGCCTTTTCTGGGCGTTTATTTCCGTCCTTTTTATTTTTTAACCCATGGAAATAAATCTCCGTAATTTTCTGAATTTTTCATTCGTTCAAGAATGAATTGTGTCATGTTCATCATTTATTTCAATTAATCTATGTTTGTTGCTGGGGAACCACCAACAGCTCGTAAAGAGCGTATTTTCATAAAAAACTAAAATTTACCAAACGTAATTTTGAAATGTCTATGATTTGAAATTATTATTGGAATTACATTGCTTCATTGGACTTTGATCATTTTTTATTATTATTATTAAACAATATCAAATTTCAACAAACAAGTAACTCGAATAAATACTTCACTCCTTTTTTGCCTTTCTCCTAGACAATGCCGAGGATGTTATTTAGACTTAGAAAAAAATTCTAAATCACATCCTCAGCCCGTGTTCATTATTCGCATTATAGGACAAAAAAAAGTAATTAGTTCATGAAATATAGTTTAATGTTATTTTTCTAAACTTAAATTCAAAATAACGGGAACACGAATGCATTTACGAAGTTTTAACTATTATAGGTTTTCTGATTTAGAATAATCGCTCAATGATTGTACGTGATAATCATTGAAATACAATTATTTTTAAAACTGTTGGAATTGAAAAAATGCTTTGAAACTTAATTTTCTATAAAACATTTATTCGTAATTTCTCCATCCTGGACTCAGCTAAAAAAATTCAAGTAATAGTCTATTTTTGTTGACCAAAACAAAACAAACCAAACTGGATAATTTTTCTGCCTGGTGGCCTAAGCTTTTTGCCAACAATCTCATTGCAGAGAAAAAATTGTTGGAGCAGTCGTTTTTCGATCAAATTTATGCCCGCTTGTTTTGTTTATTCCAAGCCATTCGAGTAAATCAAACCAGCGTACGACTGTTTCCAAAACAATGAAGCGTGAATCATGTTTACTTGATTGGTTATCCCGCTCCAAATCATGGCCAACCTGTGCCGAAACGTTCCTGCCGCAAAACTAGCATTGCCGCTGACTCTGCTTGCTGTCAGTGTAGAATCTTTCAATTATCATAAACACTATCCAGGAAAATTCCAGAACGGCACCATCAACATGGATATTAATTTCAATTACCAGCTCGGTCTGTTTGCCGTACTTAATATTATCTCTCAGAGGAACAGTTCCTTTCGTAAAGGCGGCCGGTAAGAAAACTGGTTAGTTGGTTTTGTTGGAGTCGGAGAGGCCATCTTGATTTGACTTCGTAAATATTCTGATACCACTAACGTGTGTTAGAATAAAGTGCGAGAGTAATCTGCGTCAATTTTTTTTACAAAATTTATTCGTAACCTTTAGTAGATCCAAAATAGATCCATCCACCTAAGGTAAATGTACCAGCTTATTGGTGCAGTACGTGTTTACCGAGAGGGTGAAATGCGATTTTTTTTGTTTTTGTTCGCAGCGATGGTCTAATTAAGAGCAATTCCCCGGCTCGGACGTTTGCCGAATGATTGAATGCGATATTTCCATTATTTGCTCTAGATATGAACAAGCATTCGTGGAGTAGCCAACACTAGCTAGTAGCTTGTGTACATAACCATTTGACAGCGGGGGAGACATTCCAGGGGCAAGCCTGCATTCGATGCGTAACTTTTGCTCATTCAGCACGATTCTAATTGAGGTGTGAGCAGAGCCGGATTTATGGGGGGGGCCAGGGGGCCCGGGCCCCGGGCCACCACATTTTTAGGGCCCCCACAAATCGACAAAAAGATTTTTTCTCTTTAAAAAAGAGATTTAATCAAAAGTTCGATTTACAGTAAGAAAATTCGAACAGACCATTACAATCTGACACTTTCCTTAAGTGTTATTTTTTCGCGAGCGCCAATATCGCAACTACATCCATAAGAGTTCACCTTGGATTCTCTTGGAATGACACACATTAACACACCATTTGAATCGAACCAGCGCGCATTAAACGCCTAGAGTTAAAGTTTGGCCGACTGTCATTAAAAGCGCCAATCGAAGTGTCAAAACTCGTTCCAATCGAACATCAGCAATGTTAAAACTATGATGAAAAAACTGTTGACTGTTTGATTGGAACTTTTCAATGACAGTCGGCCAAACTTTAACTCTAGGGCTTTAGCGCGCATGGGTGGTAAAGCAGATAAAGAAAATAACCCACAAGTTTTTTAATGCAAAATGCAGATTTTCTGAGCTCGTGTGCAAATTTAATTGACCTGCAGATATGTGTAGTTTTTTCCTAGTTTCCATTATTGTCAGAGTCGTCTTATATTTGTGCAGTCTTTCTCAAATTGTGTGCAAATTTTTGCCTGTGGATCGCATTTTTTTCAAATTGCGGTAGTTTTTTTTCAGGTATCAAGAAAAAAGTTTGAAGATGAAACATATTAAAAATAGGTTGCGTGCGACTGTGAAGAATGAAAGGCAGTCAAACTTAGCATTATTAAGTTTCGAGTACGAGTATACTGAAGAAGTTATGTTGATTATTTAATTAATAAGTTTTCTGCAAAAAAACTCGTAAAGCATAGTTTCCAAGCGAAGTGAAAAATTTGACAAGTAAAAAGCTTAAATTTTCGCTTGCGAAATCTGTCGTGAAAACCCGTTTGTGGAACACGCAGGTATTTCACCAGTCTGCAATTTACAGTTTAAGTGAAGCGAAATTCACGTGTTTACACTCCGAGCGAAGTGAAAATTGGCTGCAACTGACAGAATATAAACGCACGCAAGTTTTTGCTTGCTGCTGCTTTTTTCACTAGCGTTTGCATGCGTGAAAAAAGTGAACACAAGAAAAAGATGAGATCCACAACCTTTCGCGATCGCACAACGATTTCGCTTGATCGAATTTGTCTACAGTTCCTAGCGAAGTGAAATTTTTGCAGGTTGCATTTTTCACGAGCGTAAAAAAATGATCATTTTGTATGAGATTTTCACTTCGCTTGGAACTCTAAATAGGACTTAAGAAAAAATTCTAACAAATTTTTGGTAATTTTTCAATAGCAAATAAATGCTTTTAACTCGTACGATAAAAAACAGTTTTGTTTAATTTTGGGGCCCCCACTATAACTGGGCCCCGGGCCCCCACAATCGTAAATCCGGCCCTGGGTGTGAGGGTCATGAATGTGTAATGTTTTGCTTATTTCGCTACTTTTTATGCACACTTATAGTTCGGCTATTTCGTCGGGCATGTTTGTAGTTAATTTTTTCTATGAAATAACGTTAACTAACGGCTTATTCTTATTGCATTGCCAATCAATAACAATGATTGCAAACTTTGACTTAGTGTTTTTTTTTGGCTAGCTTGAGAATGCAGCACAAAAATGTTAGTTCTGAACTAAATACATATTTAGCTAAACTGAACTCGTAAATACCACTACTGAACATGTGGTCGAGTCACATAAAAAACTAATCCCACAACAATCATAAAAATAAGGACATAAAACCTTCCTCTCTTACTACTAAAAGCTTATCAATATAAATAAAAGTAAACTGGATCGTAAATTTGACCTCGGCAAAAGTTGCCTCTTTTGACGCTAGAGCAATTATTATAGCTATTTGCTTGGTTAGCAATGTTGTAAAATGTCAAATTAATTTTTCATGCAAACTACTAGAAGAGTGCAATAACATTTTAATTGTTACTTGGTTTGGTAGTTCCGTTACATTTTGCTACACCGTGCAAGTTTAGCTAGGATTTATAATATTTTGGGTAATACTCATCCTTTCCTTATGAAATTTGACTGCTTCATTCCATCATCTTAACCCTTAGCACTTTATGAAACTGTGTTACAGGCGCACTTCGATATAAGGTATTCTCGTTGTAACGTACCATCGATATAGCGTCACTCGATATAAGGCAGGCCTGTTCAACCTTTGTGACACGCGGGCCAAATTTCACGATTCACAACAGCAGTCGGGCCAAAATTTGGGAAACTTTCAAATTTTAGCTAATTTTTTAATTTTGTGCAAATATATGGGTCATTCCATACGAAGTGTACATGCCACTTGGACACGACCATCACAGATTTTGTTCAAAGTTGGGGGAATTATTCATCTACTGTCTCTATGAAAAAATCCCAATTTTGGTGTCGATTGGAATACCCCCCGCTCTGTGGGACCCCCCTGTTTATTGCAAAATCACGCAATTTTTGTCAAAAATCTCTTTTTTCTTTTTCTTATAATTCAGAGACGTAGGATGTCCGAAAAATACTGATAGATGATTTTTGAAGGAAATAAACCAAGGAATCCAGAAAAAATATAAGTTTTGACCGGAAGTGTTGCCAGATAAATTATTTTTGTATTCGAAAACTGAATTTACATTTTTTGGCAAATGCAGCCATTTTTGTTTTAAATTTGATAATTTTCTCGTGTTCCTTGGAAAATTTCACATAAGAAACAACTATCATCCCGAGGTAATATGAGCCAATCTCGAGATATAACATTTTTACGAAAAAAGTTGTAAACTTTGTAATTATTTTATTTTATAATTTATAGACGTAAGACAACCGAAAAATAGTGATATGTGAATTTTGAAGAAAATAAACCAAGGAATCCAGAAAAAACTTATTTTTGCCCGGAAGTGTTGCCAGATAGATTATTTTTGTATTTTAAAATAAAATTTGCATTTTTCGGCCAATGCAGCTATTTTTTTTAAATTTGATGGTTTCATCGTGTTTCTCGGAAAATTTTACATAAGAAGCACTTACCACCCTTGGTAATATGAACCAATCTTGAGATATAACATTTTTACGAAAAATTAATTACGAAATTCAGAACTATTTTCGTAAGAATGCTATATCTCGAGATTACGTAAATTTTTCCAAGAAATGCGATGAAACCATCAAATATAAAATAAATTTAGCTGCATTTGCCGAAAAATGCAAATTTAGTTTTAAAATACAACAATAATCTATCTGGCAACACTTCTGGTCAAAAATAATATTTTTTTCTGAATTCCTTGGTTTATTTTATTCAAAATTCACATATCACTATTTTTTGTGTGTCTTACGTCTATAAATTGTAAAAAAAATTAATTTTATTCAAAAATCATCTATCAGTATTTTTCGGACAGCTTACGTCTATGAATTGTAAGAAAAAGAAAAAAGAGATTTTAAACAAAAAATGCGTGACTTTGCAATAAACAGGGGGGTCCCACAGAGCGGGGGGTATTACAATCGACACCAAATTTGGGATTTTTCCAAAGTGACAGTAAATGAATAATTCTCCCAACTTTGAGCAAAATCTGTAATGGTCGTGTCCAAGTTTGTGCTTTTTCGTGGTCACTTCGTATGGAATGACCCATATGTTGTAATAAAATATCATGCTAGTTAGCTTTGATTTTATGTAAAAAGCAGTCCGTTTTAAATGGAAGAACCAAAAGTGATATCAGTTGTAGCTTACCATAATAAAAGTAAGCCTACAAGACGCAGCTTTAATAAATAAGGAAAACAAACAATGATTTCTTGAAATGTTTCCTATGGTAAAACAGACTATTTTTTACTGACTTCATTCTTTTGAAATTGTTCTTTATTTTTTAAATGTCGAAACGGATTGTTTCAACACACTAAAATAGGATGGCATTACACGTGTAATTTAAACTTATACAAAGGTGTTTTTATCTCAACAAATTCCAAGCCGAATGTATCAACACGTGGCCCAGATGTGAAACGTGTTGCAAAACTTAACGCGGCCGCGAGAAATGAAGCAAAGGGCCGGATGTGGCCCGCGGGCCATAAGTTGGATAGCCCTGAAATAAAGTATTTGAAGCCATATTGCTGAAGATGTTTCATGATTCGATATAAGGTACAATTCGATATAAAGTACATTTAGAAAATCGAAATGCACATTATATCAAAGTTCGCCTGTATATCTTATATTTCATTATAATCTAATATAATCGAGTTATTATACTCTATTAATATTATTATAATAAATATTATTCTAGAAACTGAATACGATCAGTGTATATTGATATATTTCATCACACTCCATCTTGCTGGATTACACTGGTCAACAAAATGAAAAAAAAATGCATTTTAAAAGCTATTTATAGCCATTTAACCATTCCTATGAATTTTGATGCCCCTAGCGATTACCAAAACGCGTCAACTTACATGAGGGTTCGTATAGAAATTGCTCGCCAGGAAAACAGAAAAATTCACAGGAATGGTTGAATAGCTATAATCTTTGATTTTATCCAGTTTGAGCTTTTGGAGTGCTCCTGTGTTGATTAGTGTTATATTTTTTTACATTTTTTTGTACTTTTTCAAATTCTATTAAATAATAATTTTTTTTACTCTATTATTTTTGCTCCATCGTACTCTATTTGCTTCAGCGCACTTAATTTTGTGTGTTACTTATCATCTTAGACTTAAAGACAGTACAAAAAGTAATAACAACCTTATTTATAGTAATTCAAGATTTCATTACATTGTTTTGACGTAGAATTACGTCTTCCGGGAAATTCAGCTACAAGGGGGTGTAGAATGAGAATTTAAAAAAGGAAAATCACAGACTAACAGACGTAAAGCTGGAACCTGGCTCCATCGCCACAAAAAAAAAACGATCATTTTGAATTTCTATTCGAATAACTGTCATCGCGCGACAACGCTGCCTGGGGCGCTGTCATGCAATCTCATACATATTTTGTGGTTCCCCACTTGACACATGCAGTAACGCTAGCGCTGATGTCGAAATACATGACCCAGCGCGAACACGGCAGCAGATGGTGCTAGTGTTACCAATGTAAAGTACTAAAATAATCCGAACGATGATTTCTTTGACAATTTGTTCGAAGTTTTATGTCTGTTAGTCTGTGGGAAAACTATGTCTAATTTCAAATACTTATAGGTCAGTTTGTAAGATTTGGACCACTGCGACCGTTGTTTTGATCTTTTGTGGTATATAAGTGCAAAAAATGATGTAATTTCAGTTTTCGAACTACTACTATTGAAAATTTCTCAAGTCATGTTGAAACGCAGATTCCGACTTCTTCTAGCAAAAAGTTGCCTTTGTGCGGTAGTGGCAACATCAGTAGTAGGTGCATTGGCCGGTGCTTGTTCCAATGAAAAGTTCTGCCGTATTTTGGCAACCCACAAACAGGGATGTTTGTAATCAAAATCTGTCGACCGTCAAGTTTGAAACATCATTATTTCGGAAACTACATAACCGATTTTAACAAAATTGGTTTTAAATTAAATGGACCACCTAAAAAAACCCTTAACTTTTTAATTTAATGAAGATTGGACATGTGGTTCAAAAGTTATGGAAAGAAATGTGTTCTAGAGATCTCACTCATGTTTCTCAGAGATGGCTGGACCGATATTCATAAAGTCAGTGTCAAATGAAAGGTCCCGTTGCCCCATAAAGCCCTTTTGATTTTTTTTGCAATCGGACAGCAATAAAAAGAAAGATGTTCCGAAGACTACATAAACTCACTCACTTTTCTAAGAGATGACTGAATCGTTTTTCACAAAACTGCCTCATAACACCCTATTGATTTGCATTGTAATCGGACTATAAATGTGTCTGTAATGTGACAAAATGTTAAAAACACGAAACATCACAGAAACTACACAACCGACTTGAACAAAATCAGTACCAAATGATCGGGCGAGTTAAGGGTTAACTGATGAGTTTTATAACGATTGAACACGTGGTTCAAAAGTTGTGGAAAGAAACGTGTTCCGATGACTTTTCAAATTCACTCGTTTTCCCAAAGATGGTTGAATTAATTCCAACAATCTTACACACTTGAAATTTTTTGCCGGGTCTCGGTAACTTATTGCCGAGAACGGCACCACTGAGTGCTCGGTTAAAAAAATAATGACAGCTGTCACATTTTATCCTATATCTCGGTTCAACATAACTGAAATTTCGACACAAAACATTACTACCGATATTTCGGATACTTTGTGCCGAAATTTCAGTTGGGTGAACCGAGATTTACGAAGAAAAATATGACAGCTGTCATTATTTTTTTAACCGAGCACTCAGTGGTGCCGTTCTCGGCAATAAATTACTGAGACCCGGCAAAAAATATTAAGTGTGTAGTGCCAAATAAAAGGTTTGGCTGCCCTGTCTGTTGCCATTTCATTTATATACAATCGGACTGAAATAAAAGTTAGGTATTGAATTGTTAAAACAACGAGAGTCTATTATTTCAAAGATTACACGAATTATTTGAACATAATTAGTGTCATACGAACGGGTTGTCTCTCAAACTTACAAGTAACAAATTTCATTGCAATTCGATATGTGGTTCAAAAGTTTTGAAATGAAATGAAATTCAAAGACTGTAGCTACTTTGATCAAAATATGTGGCCTCAACAAAAATTTATATCTGGTATTGTGCCATTTGTACGTTGCCGGTTTTTTCGCTATATCTTTTGCACAAATATTTTATTTTTAATTAATTATTTTTTTCAACTTTTTGATTTTTAATTATTTTTGATATTTTTCATTCTTTACATCTTTTTTTTATTTTTTTCTATTTTTGTTTCTTCTATATCTTTTTATTTTTCTCCTAGAATGGTATAGCAATCACTGGCAAAACCGAAGATATAAAGTGGTCCAGAGAGTTGAGCATTTTTTGTATGTGTGTGTGCAACTTTTCAATCTCACTCGATTTTCTCAGAGATGGCTGGACCGATTTTCACAAAATTATTCTCAAATCAAAAGCCTGGCTGCCTCATAAAATACTATTAAATTTTATTGAAATTGGATTTAAGTTTTCATGTTATTAATCAAAACGTGAAAATCACGAAACTTCATTATCTCAGAAACTACACAAACGATTTGGATAATATTGATATAAGATGAACGGACTAGTTAACTGGCTCAAAAGTTGTGAAAATAATGTCATACTTGAAATAGAAGAAAAATCCTACTGCAAATAATCGAATTAAAAATGATAATTAATCGAATGATATATAATCGAGTCCAACCTTAATATAACTACAGTGACGTTTCGATTATACCACGATAAAAAAAAAATCGCGTCATATACAGGGGTGGACGAAGAGTAATTTGAGCTGTAGGCGAAAATTGATTTGGCGCCCCTCTGCTCATCATTGTTGAGTTTATGTTATGAGCATTTTTGAAGAAGTAGGCGCTGCCAGGCAGTCCTTGAGAAGTTGATAACCTGCCGAGCATTCAAATTATTATTGTCATTCGAGTACTATTTTTTTTCAAACTTTTCGCTCACTCATTTGGCGTCCTTCGATGGTTGACCGCCTGCTTCGCCTCCGCGTTAATTCGCCCCAGGCCATATAATTGAAACATGTTTACTTCATGTTATTCGCATGTGTTAATATATGTTCATATGTGTTTGAATGTTATGTTTTAAATCTTCGGTATAGTTTCACTGTTGACTACCAAAAATTTGTTATTTAGAGTGAAAAATAAATCTAACAAATATTATCAAGGTGTATTTTCTCTGGAAATTGAAACAATCGTTTAAATTTTAACAAACAACACTGTGCAACAAAAAATGACTTTTTTCTGCCTTGGTTTCTATACATAATTTTTTTGTGTATTTTGATGCAAAACTAAATTTACCCGAGTTTGAATATATTTCAACTTAAGGGGCAACAATGGCGCCATTTTGAATTTTTGAGAAATTGA
The DNA here is from genome assembly GCF_029784165.1 of Wyeomyia smithii. NCBI lineage: Eukaryota > Metazoa > Arthropoda > Insecta > Diptera > Culicidae > Wyeomyia > Wyeomyia smithii. Next base: position 198,871,999 of record NC_073696.1, read on the forward strand.
AAATTTTCGACGCGATTTTGTTTTAAGACCAAATATCAAAATTTTAAGAGTTTGTCTACATATTAGCATCTTCTTACCCATCTTTAAAAAAAAAACAGATCTTAAATCGGACAAAAACTGAGCTCAAAACGGCGATTCAACGAAAACGGTTTTGGCATGATTTTAGTATATTTCACAAAGCAAAATAATATTGAGCATGTATGAGCATCAATGGCAATGCGCTAATATCTAAAAGTGGTAGTCAAATTATGTCTTATATCGAATGAAAAAGTCTCAGGAATCAATTGGTTCATGTCTGATCGACGTAAAATGTCATCAACATGTCAACTTTGCCCCAATTCCCCTACCATACTAAAATAGGATCTCTCGGCGTTAGAACATGTTGATTTTGCCCCAATTCCTCTACCATACAAAAAGAGGTTTATTTCGACGTTAAATCAACTTATTTGAAATCTGTTCAATGTAACACCAAGAGTGTAGCGATACTCAAAAGTACAATAATTTGTCTTTACATGATCCTCCCCCTTTTGCGGGAAAGGGGTTGCTTATTTGGCCAGGACCGATCAAAACATAAAAATCTCGCTTCAGCTACCCCCTCCCCGCAAAAAGGTAAGAATTATGTGAAGAAAAATTGTTATTGTATCTTTAAGTATCACTTACACTCTTGATAATACATTAAACAAATTTTCCGTACTTTCGCGAAAAAATGTCTTTCAACTCGAGATGCCAGGTGAAAACCACCCGAAGGCTACAATAATTAGTCCTGTGTGCCGCCACGCTGCGCCGCCGCCGCCGACACTTTTACGCACGCCGCCGCCGCCGATGATTTGGACTCGGCGCGCCGCCGAATAAATTTTTGGTGCGCCGCCGAGAAAATCTTTACCGCGCCGATAGTGATTGTGTATGCTGGATTTTTTCCTGGTTATAGAAATACCGCAAATCACAGCCGATAAGGGAACACTCGTATAGGTATTAGGTAATGCGGAATTTGGAAATTCTTAATACCCCTTCACCCCTACGTAATGCAATTTTGCATGGTGGCCTCACGCAGTGTAACACTTCGTTAAGTATTTTCCTTCTCCTGAGCGTGTATTTACGAATGTACCTAAGTGTAAATTATTTGAATTTGTGAAAATTTGATACAATATTTGACAATAAATATTCAGACTTTTTAATCGAATGAAATCAAAAATATCAATGTCATTATCAGTGATTTGCTCGTCAGTTTGCTTCGAGAAAATTGTTTCAGTTATCATAACATTTATTTTTTATTTTTATGCAAATGTATTTTTTATTTTTATGCAAACGTATGAGCAGTCTTAAAATGTTCAAAAAAATTATGAAAAATGCCTAGTGTTTTTTCATTAATTATTTGGCAATTTTCTTTAGAATACAAAGTTTTTTTTTTGGAGATCAAAATGCGGGAATTCACTGAAAATTTTGCGCAAATTAAATAGTTGATCATATTGCGCTGAAACAGACATTTTTGTAGATAGTTTTTTCGTCAACATTTTCAAGCACGACTATATTTTTTGCTGATTTTTCGTTAATTTTTATTTTTTTTCCTCTGTGCGGACTCATCACTGCGACCAGAGACATTTGATCTATTGTGACATTGGCCAGGTGTTTTCTGTACTCCGCACTTCATATTATTGGCAGTAAATGTACGCTTTTCATTTATATCCGTGCTTGTGTGAGAGAGTTTACCCTTTCGTTTCAAGCTTACTGATTTACTATAACGAGCCTCTTACTATTCTACCAATATTGCCAAATTACAATTCCCAGGAGTGAGACTACACCTAACGTTCCCCTCTGGCCATTATGTCAAGATGAAGGAACCTTATCGTTCCTCGTGCCCATACCGCCAATTACAATTCCCTGGAGAGGATTAATATTCCTCAGAACAGTTTTATTATAAGAAAGACTTATTTTGTCAAGAGGGAGGAGTCTTAACGAAACCTCGTTGCTCCTACCAACACCGCGTCACAATCACAATTACCCGAGGAGGATTTAATGCTTCACCTCTGGTCAGTTTTATCCCAAAAGTCGCAATAGAAAATGAAGAAACTGTGGTGTTTACCGAAGAACTCTATTCGATTGAAAAGAGTTTCCCATTTTTTCAGTTATTCCATGGGTAACCTAACAAAATATATGAAAGTTAAAAACGACTCTCTAACGTAAGATTTATCGAATTTCCCCAAAGGTCTACGGTTAATCGAAATCAACATATCAAAAAACTATCTATCTTTTTTCCTAAGTTGAACGTCTCTGGGAACAGTATTCCATGTAATTTTTTGTTGTGGGCTCGTTGATGATTTTTTTGGGATTTACACTTGTTTGCACTTTCTCTGCTTGGTTTATTATTTTCTGGTTATTCAATTGTTTGTTTACTTGATATCTTACCAATTTTATTTCTATTTTTGACATTTTTACAACTCTGACGCATACATTTTTATTTATGAACGTCCAATTAAAAAAAATCGAACATGAGAGTACAAAAGCACACATTATGCGCAATATTTTATAAGTGGTAATTAGTGTCACGCCGATACACGCCGCCGCCGCCGCCGCTGATAAAAGCTAACGGCGTCACGCCGGCGCGCCGATCGCCGCCGAGGTAAAATGCTTTCTACGCCGCCGCCGCCGGTGATATGGTCGGCGCACAGGTCTAACAATAAATACCGGCGACCCAAAGATGTTTAGCAAAACAAAAGGTCGCCATCTTTGCAGATTGCGGATGATTGCACATATTTTCCAATGTCTTCATAGCTAATTGGATGTCACCAAATTGAAGACATGTCTTCCACTCTCATTGATCATGATGCCCAGAGCTTTTTTTTGTTAAAAGCATTACAAAAAAAACTGAACATATCGTGCAGTGCAATCCGAGCAGTTTTGTTTTACTTTTATTTGTTTTGGCGACTGTCATCGTATAACGACAAACATTTTCGCTGTTAAAGGTGTTTTGATGACGGGTTTCTTTTCCGGGAAGCGTCCGTTTCACCAGGGCCCAATACTTTATTATGTTTTATGTGTTTGGTACAATATTGGCATTACATGCTGAAGCTAGAGACGATACAATACCGATGTTTGCGTATCGCTCTAGGCTGCATGCAATCGACGCATACCATGACTCTAGAGGCTGGAGTGCTACCTATTGAAGAGAGACTTTTTGAGCTGGCCCTACGTTTCCTCATCAGATCGGAAATAGCAAATCCAATGCTTATTGCGAACTATGAGAAATGTCTGGAAGTTGTTCAGAAACCCTGTATGTCAGTATACCAGCGGTTCATGTCTATAGAGATAAATCCTTCGGTTGTTGATCCATACCGTGAGATTTCAACATCGCTCAAAAATCCTTCTGTTGTATTTGATTTGACGATGAAACAAGAAATCCATGATATTCCTGAACACCTTAAACCAACAGTTGTGCCATCAATATTTTCGGCAAAATTTGGCCACCTCCCAGAACAGAATTCCTTTTTCACGGACGGATCTGTAATGGATGGACATTTCGGATATGGCATTTTCAACATGGATCATCGCATATCCCGCAAACTGGCACAACCTTGCTCCATATACGTAGCGGAACTAGCTGCCATACACAATTCGCTGCGAATTATCGAGCTCAAGACACCAGGCAATTATTTCATCTTTTCGGACAGCCTCAGTTCTATCGAAGCTCTCCGATCGATCAAACCGGTCAAGCACCCGTCCTATTTCCTCCCGGAAATTAGACGGATATTAGAAGTGCTGGTTGATCGGTCTTTCATTATCTGCTTTGTGTGGGTCCCCTCCCATTGCTCAATCCCAGGCAGTGAAGAAGCTGATTTACTAGCGAAAAGGGGTGCCATAGAAGGAGATATATTTGATAGACCGATCACCTACACCGAGTATTCTCACCTACCCCGACAACTGGCTCTGGCAAACTGGCAGGAAAAGTGGGATTCTGGCGATTTGGGGCGATGGATGCACTCCATCTCGCCCAAGGTGTCTACGAAATCATGGTTTAAAGGGCACGATTTAACTCGGGATTTTATACGAGTTATTTCACGCCTAATGTCAAACCATTACATTGCAAATACTCACCTCTATCGAATAGGGATAGTCGATAGCAACCTTTGCGAATGTGGAGGGTACGAGGATATAGAACACGTAGTCTTCGTATGCCCTAAATACCACAGAGCAAGGAATAAACTTTTCGATTCCCTCCGGGAACGCAATGCACCATCTGCAATGCAAGTTTGGGATGCACTTGCCAGTCATGATATCAGTTTGCTCACCCATATTTACCAATTTATTAAAGATATAAATTATCGTATTTGAATCCTCTTCCCTTCTTCGCTTCTCTCTGTCCCCCCCTCTCTATGCAGATCTTTAAGGATAATACTAATCTTTATCTTTCTTTCTCCATCTTTCATCTTAGGTTATGATTTCCAAGAGACAAGGACTCATCATCCCTCAATTTTATACTTATTCATATAGATAGATCGTTTTACATATAGATAGATATAGATAGATGTACATTTTAGTTTTAGGTTGAATTAATTTTGTATTTTTAATTTGTATTTTAAAGAGAAAAGATGAGAGGGTTTTTATGCCTGTTTGAGGAGGAGCAGTCGGGATACAAGCTCTACTCAAGCTGGCTTTTCCCTACTCCAAAAAGACATTCGGCCCCATTATGCTTCGCGGTTGGGCCTGAATAAATATTAGAGTTACAAAAAAAAAATATTGGCATTATTGGTCTTGTACCACTCTATCACGGCACGGTGCTCCCACAGACCGTTATTATAAAAAAAATGCACCAAAGAATCTGAGTACACCATTCGATTCGTTATGACGTCCAGAATCTCTGGTCAAAATTTCAAAATCATCGTACGGCACATTTTTGAGTAATGCCCTTTTGAAGGTCGTAAAGTACAAAAAAAGTGATATTAAAACGATGAAATACTCAATGTAAAGCACGTTTAGAAGTAGAATACTTCTCTCAGGAAGTTCGGCTACATAGGGGTGTGAAATGAAAATCTAAAACCGAAAAAAGTGAAAAATATGTCCAATTTCAAACGCTAATAAATCGGTTAGTATTCGATGGATTTCCTTCGCTCTTGCAGCAATAGATTGGAAAATCTTCTAAGATTCTTCCCAAAATAAGATAATTGTAATTTTATTATTCACACTATTGTACTATTGAAAATAGTCAAGCCTTGTCAAATCGAAAAATTCGACCTCTGATTGGTCGTTATATGCTTGCTTCCCAAGCACGGTCGACAGGATCATATACCTTGCAATTGAAAACATGCTATTGGGCCTATATAAGAGCCTGTTTCAGCCGGAGCCGCTCATAATAGTTCTAGACAGCGACAACAGCAGTCGTCCTTCCTTAGCAGCAGCACTAGCCCTGTGGTTGGTTACCACGTCTCAGGAGCAGCGCGGTTTTTCTCAGCGTGTGTCGCCAGACAGCCATTATTCCCTCCGTGTTGGGGCAGTATGAAGATTGCCATCAGGAAATCCAATTTTGGAAATCAAAATGCCTTTTTCAAGGCAAATAAACAAGTCATTGAAAATTAATAATTTTTGTCAACGCAAGCAAGCATTCTGTGTTGCATCCTAGCAATTTAAATCTGTCGCACCCGTCGAATTTACTGAATGTGAAATAGCTTCCACAGTGCATGTTGTCCGTGTATCTTGGTTCCCCCAATGTTAAGGCAGCTCAAAAGTTGTAATCAGTAACCGATTTTGTACCGCAAAATTCTTTTTTCAAGGCAAATAAACAAATAATTGAAGGTTAATAATTTTCTGGCATCAACACAAGCAGACATTCTGTGCGAGATGCAATCAAATTCTGTTGTAGTTGTCTAATTTTTACTTTGACTTTATTTAGTAAACCCCCCACTGTAGGGGCAACGCAAAGGCTGCGATCAGCATGACCAACTTTGAATAACAAACGGTTAACGTTTATTCACTAAAAATTCATCCAATTCAAAACAGGTTTTTGTCTGAGTACAGTAATTTGCACAAAAAGACATTAAAAATTTCACCGCATTATCAGACGCGTTTCTCCAGTCATGCCTCGTGAACGTGAAGGTTTCCTATCACAGACATAGATTACGTGCTCCAGCACGTTACAACACGTGGAAATTGTCTTTTGAAGTAGAATACTTCTCTCAGGAAGTTCGGCTACATAGGGATGTGAAATGAAAATCTAAAACTGAAAAAAGTGAGAAAAATTTCAAATGCTAATAAATCGGTTAGTTTTCGATAGATTTCCTTCGTTTTTGCAGTAATCGATTAGAAAATCTTCTAAGATTCCAACCAAATGCATGAAATTGCAATTTTATCATTCGAACTATTGTACTATTGAAAATTCTTGAGCCTTGTCAAAACACAAAATTCGACCTCTGATTGGTCGCATTCCCAAGCACGGTCGGCAGAGTTATGGATCTAGTAAATTGGGAATGCATCATTTGGCCTATATAAGAGCTTCATCAGATAATAAACAGACATTTCATCGGATATTAAATTGAACAACTGAAATTTGAAGAACACAAATGAATATTTGAAGAGTTAATATTTTCTCGTTTTGCGCTATAATCCAAAGTTGATTATCTTCATCTTCATGCATACTCTGACTATTATTACGTGTTTGCGTCGCTTAGTGTTTTGCTACGGTCATGCAGAACGCGAATAACGGCGCGATGCGATTCGGCAAGACGAAATCTGTTGAAATGTATAGCTCTACTTCGCCTTAAAAAGAGCTGTACATTTCACCACGGTAAGGCGAATCGCATCGCGCCGGCATTCGCGTTCTGCATAACCGTAGCTTTTGTTCCATTCCCGTTTAATGATGTCGTATTAAATGTGCATATTACAATTCGGCAGCACTTCAACTTCTCATTTGCACAAAATTTAAAAATATTAAATGAACTTCATTCAAAATATCAAACAAAAAGAAATTACAATACTGCCAATGAACGGTCAACGTTTATTAACTAGAAAAAATGACTGACACGCAAGCAGCCATGTTATTATTCTTGTAAAAGTATTCTACTTCAACCTTGCGGTCGTGGCTTTGCATACAACCTTCTAGTGATTTTTCAGCCACAATTTTATGAAACAACTTCCAAAATAGTTTCTACACATTCCAAGTATTATATTTCAAGACATTTACAATTGGTGGAAAGATTTATTTCAAAATCCCATAGTGCACAGTGGTCTAAATTCGAAAAATCGTGATCGGTCTAGATTTGACTATGAAAAATTGATTTTATATACTCAATGTCTTCAGCAAAATTGTTTTATAGAACAAGGCCTTACTTTTGGCGCTTTTGGTTTTTCGATCAATCCTCCTAACAGTTAGATAAAAAAAATATTTTTTTCTAATTTTCAATATACCGGATTGCTTCCTTCAGCAAAGCTGTGGAAAATTTTAAAAGAATAACAATTGCTGAACAATGCGATGTCCTATCTGTACGTGGAACATGACAAAATAGACCCCTCCTTAAAATCAGTTTTTTGTCTATAATTTCGTCTGTAGTGGTCAAAACAACGCAAAATGTTCTGAGAATTTATGCATTCAACTAAGTTTTCCTCAAGACTTTGTAAACTTTATTGGTTTGCCAATCACAGAAAAAATTGTAAAGAAAAAACTGATTTTAAGAAGGGGTGTTCTACAAAAAAATCTGTTTTGTCGTATTCAACGTACAGGTAGGACATTGCAGTATTCAGCAATTGTTTTTCTTTTAAAATTTTCCACAACTTTGCTGAAGAAAGCTATCTTGTATATTGAAAATTAAAAAAAATATTTTTTTATCTAACTGTTAGGTGGATTGATCGAAAAACCAAAAAAGCCAAAAGTAAGGCCTTATTCTATGAAACAATTTTGCTGAAGACATTGAGTACATAAAATCAATTTTTCATAGTCAAATCTAGAACGATCACGATTTTTCGATTTTAGACCACTTATTCGAATTTAGACCACTGTGCACTATGGGATTTTGAAATAAATCTTTCCACCAATTGTAAATGTCTTAAAATATAATACTTGAAATGTGTAGAAACTATTTTGGAAGCTGTTTCATAAAAATATGGCTGAAAAACGTGCTTTACATTGAGTATTTCGTCGCTTTAATATCACTTTTTTTGTACTTTACGACCTTCAAAAGGGAATTACTCAAAAATTTACCGTACGATGATTTTGAAATCTTGACCAGAGATTCTGGACGTCATAACGAATCGCATATCAGATTCTTTGGTGCTTTTTCTTCATAATAACGGTCTGTGGGAGCACCGTGACGGTATTAGCGTAGTGACAAATCGGGCCAAGCAAAAAATTACATCATGGTTTTTAAAAAAGGCAGCAATCGTTTTCATAAACACTCCTTTTGGTAAATTTTCTTGTTGATTGTGTCTGTGATGATAAAAAATGAGCTTTTACTGCCACAGATACAAATTGCTTGCCAAACAAGATATTTCTTGAGAAATCTTCTATCTTATTTGTCTTGAATACTTTTTGCTATCATTTCTGGCTATTTCAGTGTAATAAGCCAAACATGAAAGTTGTTTGAAGTACTCCACGATGTATATTTCATCGTCTGTTTCTTTGATTTCTGAACGAATTCTGGTTACCTACTTTTCGAGCTACAGTTCGGATAGATAGGTTCGGTCCCCAAAATGTTTTTTTACTCTTCCTGTTCATATCACCTGTTCATTCGCACGATCAATACTTCTGTCACTTCTTGGTTTCCATTCGACACTCAAACATTCAGAAAACCTTTTTAACATATCGTGGAATGTGGTTTTGGGCAAATTAACCCTCTAGTGGCCAGTGTCGCCTTTAGACGGTCTACAGTTAAACCACTAAAAAGCTTCAAACAATACTTAAAAACTGTTTATAAAGTTTCACAGTGATTTTTGCGAAGTCCGTCTAAAAATAAACTTGGGCACTAGAGGGTTAAGCTTTTTGCGAGATAACATATCGAAAGGGGAGGATTTTCGGCACGGCTGCACAAGATTTGTTCGCGTACGTTCTATTTTCGTTCGTCGACATTTTGGGAACTGTTTACGAAATGTCAAAACAAATCAACGTTGACAAACGTATAAATCCCTCGCTATGTTTCAGTGACAAGAGTCGCTCAAAGCTTGAGTATAGCAAAAATCACACTGATTTGAGAGTGTCCGGAATATTGCAGATACAAACCTTATTATATTATGGATGGAGTGAGGGGAATATTTACCTGCGAGCCGCAGTTGAAATAGCAATGGACACGCGGAACTGCTCAGAATCATTTTCGATCGAATATCGTGAGGTGAAAATGATATTGCTAACCTTCGCTAACTATCAGGGATGCCAGGTCATTTTTTCAAATTTCTTCACGTTCCGAAAAAAATGTCTTCACATGTCTTCCAACCTGAGATGGCTCGTTAAAACCGAAGGCTGAGCAAATTACCGGCAAGTCGAAAACTGTCGAGCAAAAAAAAAAAATAAACGAAAAATAGAACACCACCTCTGCAAAATGCGAGTCGCAATCACATATTTTCTAATGTCTTCACATATTTTTCAATGTCTTCCATTTGTCTTCACAAACAAGGATGTCTTCCCCGCAGGGTAAATGTTTTCGATTTGAAGACATGTCTTCCAAACTGGTCGCACATGACAATTAACTCTCAATTGAAAGCGGAGATTGCTAGCATCTTTATCGTCTGATGATTTTCCATTGAAAAGGACTTCGTAGAACCCTGATTATGCCACCTATATTATTACAAGATGGAATGGTATCGTGAAACTTTCGTACAAGCGTCTTTTACGTCATTTTTTCCTTGGCAACCGATATTTCTTTTTGCTTCGTGAAGTAGTTTTTGGTTTTAGCGTTCAATTTTCAGTTCACAAGTCGGGTAGAAGCACCGGTTTCGGCCATAGCACCAGTTTTGGCCATGATAGAATAAAATTGATAATTGTGAAAAAGTATCTTAGATTACTTCTAATTCGAAGTCTCCTATTGAACCTGCTGATACAATTCAACAAAACTATTACAAACTTAAGCAAATAAATATGCGTATTTTAGTTTTAATAAAGGAACCAACTATGCATTCTCCAGTTCACTATACAGCCTAACGTTCAGGTATTTTGCAAGCTTTTTTTTTCATAGAGCATAACTTTGTTTAAATTTGCCCATTTCTATAACAAATCTTGTTACCAGCATTAGGCACAACTTACTACAACACATGGATAAAAAAGTAGAGATTTTGGTGTGATTTTTCTCTGCAATATCAAAAATGCCGACAGCTTCCAAAAACGTTCATTGATCCATTCTTGGCCACATATTAATGCAATTCCATGATTCATATTCCTGATATTGGCCATATGTAAACAAAACCATGGTAACGTATTGATGTTTATGCAAAACATGAAATACAAGAGTTTTTCGGGCTGATATTTTAATCGCATGATATATGTGAAACTACAAAACTGGTTTGGGATTAGAAAGTCTCCGTTTGTTCAGATTATTTACAAATCTGTAACTTCATTTGTATTTACCAAAACTAACACTTCGGATTCTCAACCTTAACCTGACTATAATAAACGGCACTTGAGTTACCGAAGTTGATGTTAGCAAATAATACGGAAACGTTTCTATGTGAAATATCAAAAAGCGGAAGCTTTTTAATGTAGATCAATGACAGACGGAAAATTGATATAGGTCAATGATGTGATGTCAGTGTTATTAAACATCCTACCCAGTAACCAGTTTGAACCAATTCTAACTCGAAGTACTTTGCCCTGCTAGCTATGTGTGAATATGATATTATTATTTAGTTTGATTATTATATATACTAGCCCTTTGATTAGTTCAAAAAACGAGGATTTTCTGCTGTTTAAATATATCTATATGATAAAGTCAAAATATAAAATAAATTCGTGTGACTTCAACTTTTTCGCGAATTGGCCACAACAGGAGACCCAAGAGGCCAATTTAGAAATGCTATGGCCAAAATAGGAGCCTAGAGAGGTTTTTTGATTGGAGAATATGTAAACAAAACAACACAATTTGATTATTTAAACTCATTGTTAGTGCAGGATATAGGCGATTTCATCCGATTTTCCCGTTGAAATTATTCAATTACATATTATTCGAAGTAAGAAGGACAAATATCTCTCATACATAACATACTATGGCCAAAACCGGTGCTCTTACCCTCTGTAATTTAGTTTTTTCTATTTATATTCATATATTCTTAACAAAGAGTTCTAATCGGTTTCAGTCATATATGTTCATTGTACAAATTAATGTGATCATTTTTTGTTTAAACGAACGTAATTTGGACGCACACAACTGTACGTGTCAGTAGGCAGACGCTACTCTGCGTTAGGGGAATAAACAAATCGTTTGTTTTGTTTGTTTGTTTGTTCTCCACAATTTTCACCACGTAACGAGAAAGTGTTGATAATAGTTATCATACGATAAAAGACACATTGATACTAATATTCGGTTTAGTTATCTAAAAATCTAGAGGCATTTTAAAACTTCCACCCCTAAAACGTTACATGCTTATTTCGGTTGTCACAGTTTGTCCTAGTATAGTAATGACAAACCCAAAACGATCAATGTTTATGCGTTTGCCAAAAAATATTTATGATTGTTTGGTAGATCCCAAACCTATCGTGACCAATTTAACAACAGCAATTTACCGAAAATGTTTATTAATAGCGAAATATAAATTCCACAAGCATCGACGTCGAAATAGTGCCATTTCGGAAAATGATATGCTACAAAAACCAACACTAATGCTCTGAACAGGCAAATGCAACCAACAATCAGGAAACATACACCCACCCCATTATTTAGAATTCGCGCTTTTGGCTTTCACCTATTTTTCACCGCTATCAAAAATAATTTAATTTATTATTCAATTCGTTGCAGTCATCATACGCAACGGGCTCGAGTGGCGGGTAAAAATAGAAATAACAAAATCACCAATTTCCGCTCGCCACTGTTCTGGCTGGAGTTTCCTGACACGGGAAGAAACCTCACCAGGCGGTGTTCTTTTCTTCCCCCCCCCATTTGAAATGACAAATCATTCGTCATGACAATCCAGACATAAGAAGAAGACACACACAATAAATACAAGGAACGAATCAGCACGTTTTGGATTAATGCTCTGATGTGCGATCCGGCAACGATAACCCTGGCTTACTGCTGTGGGGTGGTTAGGGGTATTGTTTTTGTTCGGTAGTATGAGGCGAAGGCAGTGGTGGGTCATAAAGTTTTATTACCGCCCGCCCGTTAAGTTTACGCGTCCGATCACAAGCGGCGGCGTAAAAGGACCGCGTGCCGTCGGCGGAGATTTGTTTATGTGTCTTGGAACTTTGTTTACATTTCTTTCTTAGAGATATCCCTTGCTATGATAATTGGTTAATCGATCCAGTTTAAGAAACTGGATCAAATTTAAGAGACAGAAATGTTGAAATTTCACTTAACTTCCATACAATGTGAGAGAAATTTATGATGTTTCTTCGAAGCAATTAATAATTTATTTCATCACAAATTAAGTACCAACTTAATTCGACTTAGGACTACATGAAAAAAAGCGTGACAGTTATCTGTTTGCTATTACTCGCTGCGAAGTTTTTTTCGACTGTTTATCATCTGATGACAACGCATTATCACATGCATGCTTGTATATACCAATATCATATGGACTGTCCTTGAAGGAAGTATCGTCTCTGTTGATAGCAAAAGTGGAAGAAAACATCAGAGCAAAAAGTTCTTTTTTCTCTTTCCATAGCAAGCTGGAAAAGAAGCACGAAGTACAAGTTACCTTCAAGTTATGATAATTTGCTGTTCACCGAAAATCGCTCTGCCTTGCGTGCAGACATTCCAACCCAAGGTCGTTACGAGTTTTTCTGCCTGCCGAAACCGGAACAAACTTCGGGAGTAGCTACGTGCGTATTGGGTTGGCAAAAGTTGCCACAGATTCTGACGCCCACAATTTCGTTAGTCTTTTTTTTTTGCTTGTATCGTCGTCGAGCCTAACTTTGGATGTAATCCTACGCATTTTGTCACCCAAATCTAATAAAATCAATCGGTGGGGGTCTTTCATATTTATTTGGTCCCTTTGGTCTATATTTACAACCTCCCTATATCGAATCTGTGAGTATTTTTTCATTTTTATTGATTGATTTATATGTGTCTCTTCTTGGGAATATATTAATAAACCTTCACGTTATTTATTTGCACTGGTTGGAACATATAGAGTAAACATATTATAACGGTTAATTTGTTTATTTTTCATTATGAACTGCTTAAGTAAGTTAGTAAGTGTTCTCAGCACTTACTGGTAAATCGAGATTCTGAAAACTTTTCCCACGGATAGAACTTGACGAGCAGTGGACGACCCCTACCTGGTTCCTAGTGAACACTATTTTCGCTATTCTTTCCTCCGACATTCCCTGAAGTCTGCCGTGTTTAATACGGACTAAAATGTTCACTTCTCTATACAGTTGGTATAATTCGTGATACATGCGTCCGCGCCACATACCATTTTCCAATTTCCCACCGAGAATTGTACGCAGCACTTTTCGCTCGAAAACGCTGAAAGCTTTCCGGTACACCTCCTTCAACGTCCCGCTTCGTGTTCGTGGAGGGCCACCGGAAGGATCAGCGTTCTATACAAAGCGAATTTCGTCGACGTTTGCAAGTTGCGGGACCTTAGTCCCAGACTGTATTTTGTACGTCGAGCTCAAAAGGGTGATCCCTCTGTAGGCACACTTGAAAAATGCGATAGCTCCTTCCACCTAGCTGCCACCATTATTTTGACTGTCAGCAAATTCATCGCTCGGTCATTGCACATAGCGTGCAGTCTTGTGCTGCGCACCGTTGATAAAACCTCCGCATATCATTCTGATCCATTCTTTCATGCGCTTCAGCTATCACACTTTCTTCGTGCAGTCTTCTCTTCCCAATAGCAAAGCAAAGCCTTGGTGCTACATTCCGATTCGGAATTTGACCTTCTGTTTTTTATACACAGTCTTCGCAGCCGACTGTTTAGTGTACAGGACAATTGCGGGGCTAGCGCTACGATCCTACTGACACTAACAATCTCTCCCAGACCGAGACTCGAACCTACGACGACTGGCTTGTTAGGCCAGCATCGTCCCAGTCAACAATTTGGTCCGTATATTTCAGTTGTTGTTGAGATATAAGCACCCTTTTACAATCTGATAAAGTTGTATATATCGTCAGTTGAATTCAAAACTGGCACAACTCAAAATTTTGCAGTTTTGAGTTATTGATGGCAAACAATGCCAAATACTATGAAGTTTCATCTCACAAAGACCCGTTTCAAAATTCACAATATTCCCAGATATATAAGTAGTTGTGCCTTTATTGCACAAATCTAAAATATCCCTAAAAAGACAAAAAAATGAGGTTACGATTCTTATAACTTGCTCATTACATGCACATGATAAACCCAAACAAGTTCAATAAAAATGGGAAGTCTTAAAATTGAAATTTTTCACGAAAATGAAAAAAGAAATTTTTGACGCAAATTTTCAAACGCGTTTTTCTCGAAAGCCAGTATCTGCCAGTATTGAATTCAACTGACGATATCGTTCTATATAAGCTTATAAGTACCAAAGTGGAGCAATATACGTACCAAAATGGTTTCCGCAGTTAAAGATATACAACTTTTTATTCCATTGTTTACAATTCTGTAACAATTACCTTCTGCATGAAATCTAAAGTATGAACAACTCTGTTTGCTACTTAGTATAATTTTCTATTGCCATAATTTAAGCATACATACGATTCCGTTTCACCTGAATTGTGATTCTACTACGATGCTCTACGAATTAAAACGCAACAGTGTGTAACCTGTACTGCGGATAAATTTCGCATTATATACAACCTAAGTTTTCCAAATAATAAAAAACCTAAATTAATCCACCTAGCGGTCGGACTCAGCCTTTCTCATTCAAGCTTATTATTTGTAAAAATAGATCTACATTAATGCTTAAATCCAATAAAGATATTTATATTCACTCTTTGGGTTCTAAAATATTGATGTTGTAATTGAAGTATAAAATATGAAATTTAACGTAATGTTAGTGCTTAAGAAATAGCGAAATAAAATAAATTACTCTTAATTTCGAACAATTTAATCACGAGCGATACCGGGAACGTTTAAATAGTACGATACCACATTTAAATCATGTTGAGGCCAAACATTGAAACCACATGTTCAACCATAATTCATCAGTTAACCCTTAACTAGCCCGTTCATCTGATATCAATATTGTTCAAATCAGTTGTGTATTTTCTAAGATAATGAAGTTTCGTGATTTTCACATTTCGATACATTACAGACGAAGTTAAAGTCCGATTACAGCAAAATTCAATAAAGTGTTATAAGGTAGCTAGACCTTTCATTTGACACTAATTTTGTGGAAATCGGTTCAACCATCTCTGAGAAAATTGAGTGAGTCCGAGTAGTTTTCGGAATATGTTTCGTTTCATAGCTGGATTTCACATTTTTAAACATAACAGGCAAAGTAATAATCTGTTTGCAAAAAAAAAAAATCGATAAGGTTTTAAAGGGCAACAAGACCTTCCATATGACACTGAATTTATGAAAATCGGTCCAGCCATCTCTGAGAAACTTGAGTGAGATTGAATAGTCTCCAGAACACGTTTCTTTCCATAACTTCTAAACCACATGTCCAATCTTCATAAAATCGAAAGTTAAGGGTTTTTTAGGTAGCTCGTTCATCTAAAACAAATTTTGTTAAAATCGGTTGAGTAGTTTCTAAGATAATAATGTTTCGTGATTTTTACATTTTGATACATAACCTCTAAACTAGAAATCAGATTACAATAAAATTCAATAGGGTCTTATAGGGCAACTAGACCTTTCATTTGCAATTAATGTCATTGAAATCGGTTAAGCCATCTCTGAGAAAATCGAGTGAGACTGAGCGTCGACTGAGCGTTACACACACATTTATACAGAAAATGCTCAGCTCGTCGAACTGAGTCGTGTGATATACGACATTCGACCCTTTTGAGCACTTTTATACCTTCAGTTTTTCGATGATTGCTATACCGTTCTAGGAGAAAATTCATTGTTTAAGGGTTTAAAAGCCCATTAATTTTAATTCAACTATGTTCATAGCTTCTGAGATATAAGAGCGATTTTAACATTCTGACGCAGCGCCAAAACTAAAAGTTTGACCTAAGCGGCAAAAAGACACTACATTTGACACCAAGATAAAAGGAATCGGTCAGACCATCTTTGAGAAAAGTGAGTGCGAAAAAAAAGGTGCACATACACACGTACACACCCACACACAAACATGTACATCTATACATCCATACATGCAGAAAATGCTCGATTCGTCGAACTGAGTCGAGTAGTATATGACATTCGGCCATTTGGATTACTTTTCTACTTTTTAATTAGCCAGTGATCGTTGGGAGAAAGTCAATATGCTCACTTCCATTATGTGATTTCCAGTGGTGGGGACCATTCCGCTAATTCGCTAATCGCTAATTAGCAACGCTAATATTCAGTTAGCGGTTTAGCGATTTCGCTAATTTTTGAGCTGGTTAGCGAAACTGTTAGCGTCGCTAAAATTTTGGCCTTCGAAACGCTAATCGCTAATTCGCTAAATTTTGTTGAGAAGCGACAATAGAACTACTTAGAAAAACTGTGAATTGCTGATGGCGTACGTAAATTGCTTCGAAAGATGAACATACTTTACTGCGAAAGTTACTTTTGGAACGTATGGTTCATTCAAACAACGTTCAATTGTTTTAATTATCTAGAGTTCCTCTCTTCACGATACAAGTGCAAGTCAGTCTTTTTACTCTAGAATGGAATCCAGTTATCGTACAAGCCACAAGAGCATTTTGAAGAACAAGCTAAAGGTCTAGATTGAATTTTCGGCACACCAAGAACTCTCTTATTGTAAATAGCTCTAAACAGTATTTGTTTTCGTTTGTTTTACCACAGAAGATCAAAGTGGTCCAAATTTTACAAAACACGAGCAATAAAAATAGCGATATGACTACATTTACATATTAACAACCCAAGTAACAATGAAAACATAATAAAAAAATAAATTGTGATTATTTGTTGCACTAGCGAAATTTCGAGGTTTTAAGAAACATTTTTAATTACTACGATGAAATTATAAAGATACAAGCAACAACTAAAGTTGCATCGCTGCTTCAAAAAACTTCACACCAACAACGTAATTCGCGAGGTTGGATTTGTTGTTGAAACGTGTAAACGGCATTTGAAAACCTTACTTTCACTGAATAGATCTAGTGGGTGGAGCAACAATACTTCTAAAAGTTGCTGTCATGTTCTCAAGCTATGTAACAGCAACTTTTGTTCGATCGTTTGCCTTATATTTGTTTATGAGATAGGTTATTTACTGTGTTGTAACTTTTGGATACTGGGATTAGAAACTGTCCAAATAGTGAGGGTCTCTAAAACGAAATGAAATAAATTGCTTTGACCACGCTGAGGTGCTGATGAATTAAAGATGCAAAATTTGAAACTGAGAATGAGCATGAGCATTGTAAGGGAAGCAAGAATAAAAACTGAGCCATAAACTTGCAGGTGTTTCTACAGCAAATGACATAGATAGTTAAAACGAGAAAATTGAATAAACATTGATAACTGGGGTTGAATCCTCATCAAATTTCTGGAAATAATCAAAGATAAATCGCTATACAGACAATATTTTTCCATTCTGACCATTTGCCATTTGACAATCTTATTACAACGCCATGTAGTTGCTATATTACCCTAGTTGCTGCTACGATACACCTTCGTTGCTGCAATTTGACCATACAGCATTCACCATGTTGTTATTAAATTCCACGCATAAGTTCATACACATTGTTGTTTCATTCTTGAAACTTGTGATGAAACAACGAAAATGAATTGGCTCCACCTCCTGCGCTTTTTTGTCATTGTATAAGAAACTGAGATGTAGCTGCAACTTAGTTTCGCATAATAATTTGTTGCTGTGATGTACAAAGTTCAAATCGAAACAAATTTTGCTGCTTGGGAAGTTAGCGATTAGCGATTAGCGAAAGTTCCGCGAATGTGGGTTTAGCGTTTAGCGATTATCGAGCTAAATTTTCCGGTTAGCGGCTTAGCGATTAGCGTCGCTAAATTTTCGGTTAGCGGTGCCCACCACTGGTGATTTCACATTTTTATAAACAACACACAGAGTTACAATCCGATTACAATGAAATTCAATAGCAACTTATGGGGCAACTAGACCTTTCATTTAATACTAATTTTGTGAAAATCGGTTCAGCCATCTCCGAGAAAAATGAGTGAGTTTAAACAACCTCAGGATAACTTTTCTTTACATAACTTTTGAACCATATGTACAATCATAACGAAATTTAAAAGTTAAGTGTTTTAAAGACAGCCCGATAATTTGAAACTAGTTTTATTGAAATCGGTTATGTGGTTTCTGAGATATTGATGTTTCGTGATTTTTACATTTTGATACATAACCTAAAAACTAAAAATCCGATTACAATGAAATTCAATAGCAACCTATGGCGCAATTAGACCTTTCATTTGCAATTAATTTTATGAAAATCGGTCCAGCCATCTCTGAGAAAAGTGAGTGAGAAAAAAAAGTTGCACATACACACACACATACACACATACACACATACATACATACATACATACAGAAAATGCTCAGTTCGTCGAGAGGGGTCGAGTGGTATATGACATTCGGCCATTGGGACCACTTTTATACCTTTGGTTTTTCCAGTGATTGCTATACCTTTCTAGGAGAAAGGCAAAACATAAAATTGAGTAGCAACAATTTCATTCATATTTTTTTTTTAATGAGAAAAAGTACGCGTACCATTAACTAAAGTACATTCTTTGGTATGTATTAATATTATTGGATGCGGCATTTTTGTTTATTATATTTACAAGACAGAGTTCATCAGTCTCGAACCCCCAACGTTCCCCGATCACTGCTCTTATTCCCTATCCTCAGAGTCATTTTACGATGCTGCGTGTCAATGAATTTTATCTAGTACTGTTGAACGCCTCAAATCGTATGACCTGTAAATCGTATATAATGTCACTTTTTGTCTTCAATGTTGACCCAAATCTATTTATTGACTCTGATGTCAATATGTAACTCAGTATTGCCTTATATACGAAGGAATAATAACATGCAATCTGCATTGACCTTCTTTTCAACTGTTAAGCGATCCAAGCAATTGCAATCAACAAATCTTTCAAGGCGCAGCCCATGTTTATGTAAAATCCGACTGTATATGTCATTTTTTTGTTTGATGATTTTTCTTTTAGTCAAAATTGTGTTTATGTTTATTACCCAATTCTTTGAATCTTTCAGGAACTAGATTTAAAAAACCAGAGTTGCTGAAAGGAACATTTAAATTTGAATTAAATTTTACATAAAAATGGTATCATTCTTCACTACTCAACGATTTCGTGTCTCATAATAGGCGATTTCAACTGTCACGCAAAAAGTATTGTATAAAATTCATTATGCAATCCTCTTACAACTGTTAAAGCAGTTTTCAAGGAATATGAATGTCAACGTGGATCACATAAATTAGAAACCCTTCAATTTCGCACTGCAATTAAGTTTTGCACTGTAAACAACTCTACTGCGATGAAACCTGATTTTTTGAGTGCATTCATACGAGGAACAATATACAGTCATGAATTACAGACTATACGACCCATATATGATGAAAAATAACTTGAACTGGCTATAACATGAACTTTATACAATTTCGATTGAAACTGGATGTTTATACGATTCTGTACTGCCATTTTTATACGATTTATGGTTATCTGGGGTACCTTGAGACCAACTGGGAGATCTTCTCTTCCCAATACCGTGTACAAAATTCTCTTCCGCATGCTGTTCCACAAGCTCATGCCGTTGCAGGAATTCTTTGTAGGCGAATACCTATGTGTTTTTCGAAAAAGACGCTCCAATATGAACCAAATGTTCATCTTGTAATAAATCTTCGATAAATTCCGAGAATTCAACTCGCAGACTCACCACCTGTTCAAAGACTTCAGGGTAAGTTACAAATCAGTTAAGAGGAATGAATCATGTTCGAACATGGTTTTCCAACAAAGCTAACCATGAAGGTTCCACATCATGCGTAGCCAGTGAGCTATCGGGCGCATTCGTGAAATTAGATGGTTTGAAGCAGAAACAGGTTTGAAGACTTGCTGTCAAACTCATTGTTCAACATTGTTATACAGAGGGATGGCGTGCTGAGAGGTTGCACCATCATTTAAAGTCTCACTAGGTTTTGTGGACGATATCGACATCATTGGTATCAATCGTAGAGTGGTGGAAGAGGCTTTTGGGCCTCTCAAGCTCATTTCGAAAAAGTAAGGTAAGTTGAACATTAGTTGATAAAGAACAAATTATAGCCTTTGTGGTTACCAGTCCGATGAAGTGAAAAACCACGAAACCGGCAACCCACATTTTCAATCTAAAAAACCTGATAGCACAAGAAAACATTTCATGCAATGCAATTTTCCGTGTGGCATTATATTTACATGCAATGTAAATGAATATATTATTAATTTTCATGCATATTTATATTCAAAGCCCAGTTTGCATAAGGTTTGTGTAAAACATGGGACTACTATGATTGGAACAACAGTGTATAATTCAATCGGAACATCCGCAGCACAAACTCAAATAAACAAAAATGGCGAGCGCGACACCATGCAGAACAGAATACAGCACGGCGTATACACGACCATTCAATTCGATTTTGCAATATTTCACTTTACGAGTACCCCGCTACCCTTAATTGAAAAATAGACGCATATGCCATTTTTATCTAAATCAAAAAATTGGAGCATATGCCATTTTTACCTAAATCGGAACAACAGTTTTTCATGATAGTAAACACCCACAACGATAGTAAACTTGATTGTGCACTTGCAGAGGTAGCAAATATGAAATAATGTTGGCTAATATCCAAAATGGTAAATTCAATATCCAATGCAATGCAAAATTTCAGCTCAATCGGAATTCGGGAATGTTTAGTTAAAATTTCACTTTATCGACTTATGAAGAAAAGAACCCATACATCTAGTTTTCACGGGAAATTTGGAGTATGAGGTTTGAAATCAAGTTTGGCGATATAACATCATGTGAACGGGTTTTTTTTTTTTTCTTCACATAACATTTATTTGACACGGCACAAATACAATTTAATGTTTAACGGCGCCAATTATATCTGATGACTTAAAAACTAAAGCAAATTTTTTATCCTCGCTGCCGACTACGAGCTGAAATTAAGTCTAACTTAAAACTAGCATGGGATTTCCAATCAGTGTTTTGTTGTTCAATGGTCGTCTGATAATCGTCGAATGGCATGTATGGATTCGTTCTGCTGAGCCACGATGTCGTGAGTTGGGACAGAGGCTCGTAGTCCTTGGGTCCTGGTTCTATTGTGCGGGGTCTGGTTGCTGGTTTTGTGCTTAAGGTTCAAACGTGTTCTTGTCGTTTTGTTGGGTGTAGACGGAGGGGAACGGGGCTAGACTGGGGCGTGGATGGATTTCAGGAAAACGTATATAAGGGACATGTAGGATCGGTCACGGCTCGCCAAGACATCACGAACAGGAACAGCCGGCTGTCTACCCTCGGCCTGCAGGGAAGCTATTAATTTAGACCTGGCGTCACGGTGTACAGGGCATGACCAAACCACATGCTCTATGTCGTGATAACCTTCACCACAGGCACAGATACCACTTTCCCCGAGCCCAACACGACGGAGGAGCGCGTCAAATCTATAGTGATTGGACATAAGCCGGGACATCACGCAAATGAAATCCCGACCTACATCCAACCCCTTGAACCACGGGTTCGTCGATACTTTGGGGATTATGGAATGTAACCACCTTCCCAATTCCCCTCTGGTCCAAGCATTTTGCCAACTGATGATCGTATTCTGACGTACAAGTGCGAAAAATTCATTAAAGGCAATTGGTCTTTCATAAATATCACCGTTTGTTGCGCCCACCTTAGCCAAAGAGTCCGCTTTCTCATTACCCGGTATCGAGCAGTGAGAAGGGACCCACGCTAAGGTAATCTGAGTAGATTTTTCGGATAAAGCACTCAGATGTTCCCGTATTTTCCCCAGGAAATACGGAGAGTGCTTAACATCTTTCATCGATCGGAGAGCCTCAAAGGAACTGAGACTGTCCGTAAAGATGAAATAATGGTCCGTGGGCATTTTTTCGATGATCCCTAGGGTGTACTGAATTGCAGCTAATTCTGCGACGTAAACAGAAGCAGGATTATCGAGCTTATGGGAGACGGTTAAATTGTTATTGAAGATACCGAAGCCAGTGGACCCATCAAGAAGTGATCCGTCAGTGTAGTACATATTGTCGCAGTTGATGTTTCGATATTTATTGGAAAAAATTTTAGGGATCTGCTGCACGCGTAAATGATCCGGGATTCCACGAGTTTCTTCTATCATGGATGTATCGAAAAACACAGTAGAATCAGAAGTATTTGATAAGTCGACACGATTTGGAATATTCGAAGAAGGGTTAATATTTTGGGACATGTGATTGAAATACAATGTCATAAAACGGGTTTGAGAATTAAGTTCGATTAACCTTTCAAAATTTTCAATCACGGGACGGTTCAAGACCTCACATTTGATTAGAATACGAGAAGACAGGCTCCAGAAGCGGTTTTTCAATGGTAGTACTCCAGCTAAAACCTCCAAACTCATCGTATGGGTCGACTGCATGCAACCTAAGGCGATACGCAAACAACGATATTGTATTCGCTCCAGTTTGATCAAATGTGTGTTTGCTGCGGAGCGGAAGCAGAAACACCCGTATTCAATAACAGACAATATCGTTGTTTGGTAAAGCCTTATAAGGTCTCCTGGATGGGCTCCCCACCATTGTCCGGTTATTGTACGAAGAAAATTCACTCTTTGTTGACATTTTTTCATCAGATACCTCACGTGACAACCCCAGGTGCCTTTAGAGTCGAACCAGACACCAAGATATTTGTGTACCAAAACCTGAGAAATCGTTTTACCCATTAATTGTGTTTGAAGCTGAGCAGGTTCATGCTTCCTAGAAAAAACTACTATCTCAGTCTTCTCCGGAGAGAATTCGATACCTAGCTGTAAAGCCCAAGCAGACAAATTGTCCAAGGTATCTTGCAATGGTCCTTGCAAATCGGCAGCTTTGGCTCCTGTAACAGAGATTACACTGTCGTCTGCAAGTTGTCTTATCGTGCATGAATTTGCCAGACATTCGTCGATGTCATTTACATAAAAGTTGTAAAGAAGGGGGCTTAAACATGAGCCCTGGGGAAGACCCATGTAGCTAATGCGAAAAGTTGCCAAATCGCCATGCGTAAAATGCATGTGCTTTTCGGACAACAAATTGTGCAAAAAATTGTTCAAAATTGGAGAAAATCCTTGTCGGTGAAGTTTACCCGAAAGAATGTCAATAGAAACGGAATCAAAAGCCCCCTTAATGTCCAAGAACGCAGACGCCATTTGTTCTTTACGAGCATACGCCAGCTGAATATCTGTTGAAAGCAACGCAAGACAATCATTCGTCCCTTTGGTACGGCGGAAGCCAAATTGAGTTTCTGATAGTAGACCATTTGATTCGACCCAGTGGTCTAAACGACGGAGTATCATTTTTTCCATCAATTTCCGGATACAGGATAGCATTGCAATCGGCCTATAAGAGTTGTGATTAGAAGCTGGTTTCCCTGGTTTTTGGATGGCGATCACCTTCACTTGCCTCCAATCCTGCGGTACAATGTTTTGCTCCAGGAACTTATTGAACAAGTTCAACAAGCGCCTCTTGGCATTGCCGGGTAGATTCTTCAACAAGTTGAATTTGATTCTATCTAATCCAGGCGCGTTATTGTTACAGGACAGGAGGGCAACTGAAAGTTCTGCCATCGTAAAAGGTGATTCTATCGCGTCGTGGCCCGGAGACGCATCGCGAACAATATTTTGCTCAGGAACAGAGTCCGGACATACTTTCCTGGCAAAATCAAATATCCACCTACTTGAAGACTCCTCGCTTTCGTTGACCGTTACGCGATTCCGCATTCTTCGGGCTGTGTTCCAAAGAGTGCTCATCGATGTCTCCCTCGACGTCTCGTTCACGAACCGACGCCAATATCCACGTTTCTTTGCTTTAGCCAAGCTTTTAAGCTTGGTATCAAGCTCCGAATACCGTAAATAGTCGCCAGGTATACCTCCCGTCTGGTAGGCCTTAAACGCGTCGGATCTTTGCGTGTAGACATCGGAGCACTCTTGGTCCCACCACGGAGTGGGAGGCCGTTCTTTGATCGTTACGCCGGGATATTTCTTCGTTTGGGCTTGCAACGCGGCGTCGAGAATCAAGCCCGCGAGGAGGTTGTATTCTTCAAGTGGTGAATGATGTTGAATCGACTCGACCGCTTTTGAAATCATTTCCTCGTATAACTTCCAATCGACATTTCGTGTGAGGTCATACGGAATGTCAATTGGTCGCATGCGAGTTGACCCGTTAGTAATTGAAATAAGAATAGGCAGATGGTCGCTACCGTGAGGATCGAGGATTACCTTCCATGTGCAATCCAACCGTAGCGACGTCGAACATAAGGATAGATCCAAAGCGCTTGGGCGCGCTGGAGGTTTCGGGATACGTGTCATTTCACCGTTGTTTAAAATAGTCATGTCGAAGTCATCGCAAAGGTTATAGATTAAAGAGGAGCGGTTATCATTGTATGGGGAACCCCAAGCCACGCCATGAGAGTTGAAGTCTCCCAAAATCAAACGTGGCGAGGGAAGAAGTTCTATTAAATCAAAGAGCAGCCGTTGCCCAACCTGTGCTCTGGGGGGAATATATATTGAGGCAATACAAAGCTCTTTACCTTGTATTGTCATTTGACATGCGACAACTTCGATGCCTGGAATCGAGGGGAGGTTGATACGATAGAAAGAATAGCACTTTTTAATCCCTAAAAGTACTCCTCCATATGGGGTGTCTCGATCAAGGCGAATAATATTAAAATCATGGAAGTTGAGATCAATATTTGAAGTAAGCCAAGTTTCACAAAGGGAAAATGCATCGCATTTGTTTTTATTTATCAAAACTTTAAACGAATCAATTTTTGGTAAAATACTTCTACAATTCCACTGTAAGACAGAGATAGAATCCTTCATATACGCAGTTGAATTAGGCATCGAAGGATACAATCGCTGCAAGGAGAGGCCATTGGGCAGTCAACTGCTTCAAAAATGATCTAACTGTTGGGAGGAATGCTGTAAGAAAAATTTTAATTGGATCGGGTACATTGAAAGTTTCAAAAATCCAGTCCACAATGTCAGAAAATTTCACTAATCCAGAGTTTGTTTCATCAACTGGGAGTGTAAAAGGAGCAACTGGGGTTTTAGATGTTCCTGGCAGTGCTGGGAACTCCTTCTGGGACTTTAAATTTGCCAGCCCAGGAGGAGTTTGCTTCGGTTTTTCCGCAGCACTGTTTGGTTTGTTTGTAACTTTCATTTCACTTTGAGAAATCTTAGGACCTTTTCTGGGAAGTTTAGGAGAGGAAATACTTTTCCTCTTTCTAGACTCCCCAGGATTGGCGTAAGATGCTCCCGCTGGTGAATCGTCAGAATCGGTTTCCTCAGAGGGCAACAGATCGAAGGGGTTCGAAGTAACGGGAGAAGTGGTAACGGTCTTCTTCAGCATGTCAGCGTAGGAACGCTTTGAACGCTCTTTGAGAGACCGTTTTATTTTATCCCTGCGCTGCATGTACACCGCACATGTCGAGAGCTCATGCAGATTTTCTCCGCAGTGAATACACTTTTCAGCGTTAACACTGCAAGAATCTTCCGCATGAGACTCCCCACACTTGCCACAACGTGCCTTATTGCAGCAGTAGGCGGCTGTATGGCCTAACTGCTTGCAATTCAGGCAGTTCATGACGCGGGGCACGTAGAGCCTCACAGGGAGACGAACCCGGTGGATCGAGACGTGGCTTGGTAGTGCAGACCCGGCGAACGTAACTCGAAACGAGTCTGACGGAGTGTATACTGTTTTGCCACCGATGATCGATGCTGACCGCAATTGCTTGCAGTCGAGCACCTTTACTTCGGGACACGTTTTGTTCTTAAAGCACCCTTTGGCACTTTGCAGTATACACTCGACGGACAGACTCGAATCGGTTATGACACCGTCGATCTCCACGTCTCGTGCGGGTATGTAAACGCGATACTCGCGTGTGAAGAGCTCAGAGCAAGCTATATCGTTGGCCTCTTTCAGGTTACCGACCACGACACGGAGCTTGTTAGGCCGGACCTTGGAAATTTCGGTCACGCCCTTGTACTCCTTCGTCAGGTCTTTAGAAATCTGCAAGAGGTTCAACTTTTTCGATTTCGGTCCTGCCTTTGGCCGAAAATAAACAGTATAGCTGCCCTGGGCTCCGTCTGGGTAAAGCCTGGGGCGAGGGGGGACTGAAGAATGAACAGGGGAGGGGGTAACAGAAGGGTCAGGGTCAGGGGGGTTCGGGGATGGTGGCGCGGGAGGCGAGGGATCTTTATCCATCGCGCTAAGTTTAGCGCACTAGCGCTGACAAGAACACGTACCTTTTTATTTCTCCCTTCCAGTAAGGTTGGTTGTCCGATCGTTCGAAGTAGCAGCCGTTACAGCCAGCAGCACCAATACAGCAGCACCAAACAGCCACCAGCAGCGAGCCAGGTGTGAGATCACTCCACACAGCGATACAACTCGCTGACACTGATGGCTTCTTCTTTTTCCTCGTTTGTGTCTCGTCCACTGCTGTAGCACAATCCAGCCAGCAGCCAAATCGGCTTACGCACCAGCTGGCAGTCACGATGCGAAACAGTTGCACAAAGGAACGACCTTGAACCCGGATTTATTTCACTCGACCAGGCAAACAATGCCAACACTTGTTCACACGTCTTTTGTTTTATACTCTATCGGACCGATCACCAAACACGTCCAGTACTGATGCGTGTTCGGCACAGAATGATGTGAACGGGTTATTAGAAATGTATAAAATGTCGAGGTCGGGTGTTATCCAAAAAAATTGAAATTTTGCTAACTGTTCGTGAGGACGAAACTTTTAACACTACTTCTACATAAAACTCGAAAAGTCAATTTTAATTGCCACCCCAATGTACACCAAACAGTTAGTAATGATTGTATACAATATACGTCAAACTTTCGAGACGGTCAGGTAAGCGATCGTTAGATTGTTGCATCAAATATTGCTTTTGTTAACGATCCTATGATCAAAAATTGTAACTGTTTTCGTTTGTTAGGAATATTTACATTCTAAGGTCTAGGTGCAAGTTTGTCTCGTCGAGGTCGAGGTGCAAATTTGGCCCGTCGTCCTTTTCATCCTCGCTTGTGGTTTCATACTGTTACGATATATTTCACAACGTATGCGTATTAGCCGAATTTCATACGCGTTTGGCAATTGATGTCGCGTTTACAAAGGCAAAAAAATGGTTACTGCGCTAAAAATACTAGACGGATGTAATTTGGCTGCGGATTTTTCTATTTCAACTCAACGACAAGGTTATATGCTGGAACCTTGTGGGGGTGGTGACATACTCATGAAAAAAGTTGTCATGGACGTACACAATTGTTTGAACCAACAAAAACATTTGAAATGCGTTTTCTCGGTTTCATGTCTATTGAATTTTAACATATTCTTCAATTATGGTCATGCCGGTAAAAATTGACACATTTTTCAGATCAGATTACGTTTGTAACAATAAATGCAATCAGCACTTGTCTTCAATCCGTTTTGCACACATTCATTTTCCAGGCAGGAAAAAAATCAATCTCACAATTCTAAAGATCGATTCAGTAAGAGATCGCGCGCAAAGAAATCGATGCAAAACACCGATGAATTGACCCGAAAAGATCGGTTTTGCAAAAACGCTCCTTGAAGCTTCTGGGAGTTACGATCGACGACAAGCTCACGTCCGGGAGCCACGTCGATTATACCTGCAAGAAAGCTTCCATAGCTGTAGCGGCGCTATCTCGCATGATGGTAAACAGCTCGACAGTCCGTAGCAGCAGGCGCAAGCGTGCTAGCGTGACTACGTCCATACTTAGGTATGGAGGGCCAGTGTGATCCAAGGTTTTGGGTACTTCGTGCCATCGTGGTAAACTCGAGAGTACGTATAGGCTAATGTGCCTAAGGGTCGCGTGCGCATACCGAACAGTGTCGCACGAGGCGGTTTGTGTCTTGACTGGCATGATGCCTATCAGCATCATCGTCAAAGAGGATGTAGAGTGCTTCTACCAACGCGACACGAGGGGTATACGCAACACCATACGGTCATCTTCAATGGCCAGGTGGCAGCGGGAGTGGTCCAACATTACGAAAGGTAGATGGACACACCGACTCATTCCAGAGTTAGCATGCTGGATTAATAGGTGCCATGGGGAAGTAACCTTCCATCTGACACAGATCCTGTCAGGCCATGGCTGCTTGAGGCAGTACCTGCATAGGTTCGGGTACGCCGAGTCCCCTATGTGCCCCGCATGTACGGGTGCGGAGGAAAACGTGGAGCATATGTTCTTTAAATGTCCGCGTTTCGAGGTACGAAATGCTGGCAATAAGTGGGACGGACACCACGCCAGAGAATATTGGAAATCTTTAGGAATAATTATATTCTGCAGGGTACCAATCGACGGAAAACCATCGACGTGCCCCAGTTAGTTAGCAGCTCTGCTACCCGTAGAGGTAAGTGCGAAAAAAGCACGCCTGGCCCTCTCCCTGAAGTAATGCCTAACGGCGGTCCCGGGGAGACCAAGGGCTTTAGCTGTCCAGCTTAAGGTTGCTCAGCATGGGTAGAAGCAGGGTAGGATAGGTCTCGGCATCCATCACCACCATCACGTAGTGATTTGCCGGGAAAATTGACTTGACCATTTTATTCAGCCACTGCCACTGCGTCATTGCCTGCAGCTCCGAGACCAGTGAAAGGTACTTTTTCACTGTTTGGCCGGTTGCACCGACCCACCGGTCAAGCGTACGCAGCGATGTAGCCACTTTTCCCTCGGCCTTCCTCTTCAGCATTCTTTGGAGCTTCTTGTGGCTCAGGGTCGTCGACCGTCCGGTAACGGGCTTTCCATGGATGCTCTGATTGTAGTTCAATAGTGTTAAAATGTTGTAGCTACCGGAACAGGTGAAGCACAAAAGTAGTTCTTGAAGTTTCGATTTTTTTTTCGATGGCAATTCTCTTGGAAATACATGAAATGTCGAGATCTAATGTTCTTCCATAAAAAAATGTTTAAAAAGAATACGTTTCAGGGACATGGAAACTTTTGCGCTAAGAGAATCGAGTTACACCAGAACATACAAGAGACACTCCCAGCACAAACATTTTTATCATCGATCAAATAACTATAATTTTGACAACAATCAACTAATCAACTATCAAAAAATGGTGGAAATTAAATATATTAAATCTAAGACTAAAAATTGTTAACAAGCGGTAACTATATTATTTTTCATCTAGGAACCAACATTCAAAAACACTTGATTGTTTAAAAAAGAGTCGTATATGAAGAAGAAGACCTTTAAATTGAGAAGGGAGTCATTTATAAAAGTATTTAGCAGGTATGGTTGAAAATTGTAACCATCAAATATGTTCACGTAGATTTCAGAATAGACGCGTTTTTCTTATGCGGATATTTGTAATTTATTTAATATTAATTTCCATTTTGCGACTTCAGCTTTGAAAAGCTGAATATGAATATAGAACCGCCACAGTTGTTAAATAGTTTTTGATTTGGCACGAATCAGAAATACTCTTCTTTCGTTACAACAAGCCTAGCCTGATTAATCAGAGAAAACAAACAAATTCGAGAACAAATAAAAAATTCATCCTTTACCCTGAGAAACTTTACAACCGTACCTACATAAATCTGTAGCTTTAGCTCTCACTGAACGATATTCCTCAACATATCTGTTGCTCGCAACATTCCATTTTTTTTGTTTCGTCCGTTTTGACCCACATGAACCGCCGGCCCTGCGAGCGAAAGCGTACTGTGACGCACTCTTGGGAAGCGAGATAAAATGAAAATGCTGACCGTTTCGAAGCCTGCTTCAGAACAAACAAACTTTGCAAACAGCTATGGAAATAAAATTTAAAGTGATTTACAAAAATACTAGTTGTTAAACTTTCTAGCTAAGTAAAATTTATGCTACGCATAAAACGACAAAATACGAAATGGTTTTTCGTAGCACATATAAAACGAAATGAATTGCCATCGTTTCTACATTTGACTTGAGTGTGTGTGTTTATATGCGAGAGCATGCACAAATAAGGAATCTGATTCTGTTTGTTTGGGTTTGGTTTCATTAACACCGTAGTCGATAGTTTAAATTTTGAAGTAAGTTCGTCAATGTTCCTTAAATGTTCCTTAAATGTGTTAAATGTTCCAAACAAATCAATGTTTTATAAACAACCTTGCAACGCAATTTTGTTCGAACTGATTCTTACATTGTTATACATTCTGCTTTGTAATGCAGTCCACTTTTACTTTAAGGGCTACGCAGTGTAAATAAACACGCACACATACGAGCGCCCATTCAAGCCTTTCTGGGTGGGAGCTGTTTTCCATGGAAAAATAGTGCAAGTTCTAGATAAGCGTCTGTTTTTTATGTTACACGCACCGCGAGAATGGCGGAGCATGTGGCAGAGAAAAAAGCTCTGCCCAGCGCGGGAAATTCTAAATCGATAATTGGAGCAAGAGAGAAAAACTTCTCCTTGTGTGGGTGGAAAATTCCTGGATAAGGGTGCCTATCCCGAGTGGAAGCCGCAACAATAAAACAGAGATCGGCTCTCTTGGCAGAGATGACGCCAGGGAGAGTGCAAGAGAGCTTTTCCAGTTGTGGTGTAACGAGTTGATAAAGAAAATAGCTTCATCAGGCTTTGGCGTTATCTGCTGCTCGTGGATCCAGTTCAACCTAATCGCTCAAAGTCATTGGATCGGTTTCCAACATCAGGTAGCAGTAGTGGAAAACAAGGATATATACAGAGGAGTACATCTGGAGCCGGATTGGATACAAGAAGGAACAGCAAGCTGCTTCCAGCATCTTACTTGGTCGTTAGGAGTGAAAATGCGTCGCGAGGTGAATGCGGAAGGAAAAGTTGTCTGCAAAGCAGGGGCGTTTAGTAGTTAGAAAAAGGTGGCTTCGCTGGAAAAAAGCGCGTTAGGTAAGCGTTTGGGCTTCGTTGTTTGTTGATTTGCTATTGCGCGCTCAAATTGCGTTTCGGAAAAAGTGCTGACGTGCGTCGAAAAGTTGTGCGTACCGACCCCGCCGTGAGGTTGGTTTTCCTTTGTTTCTGGTGTGTTGCCAAACAATAAGAAAGCGGAAAGTGAAGCCTAACATTGTTACCTGTTTGCTCTGGCTGTGCATTTTTCGGTTCATTGTGGCGAAGGCAATATTGAAGGTCAAATAAAGCGAAGGAAAGCGCAAGTGAAATTTTATTTTCAATCAGCCTTTCATTAAATCTGAGAAGCACGGAGAGTGAAATTTTGGAAACCTAGCAAGACAATCAACGGCAGCCGAGCTCGAACGTTTTTCAAAGGATAACAATGGATAAGACCAAAGCGAACGACACGGCAGCCCCCCAAAAGAGCGGAGTGCATGTACGTATTCACAGTTCTTTGCTTAAATTGCACTCGTTTCGGTACATACGTACACCGAAAACCTTTTAGCTAGGGTTGAGGGGAGAAATATGCCATGCAGTACATAAACAAAGTACGTGAACGAGTTTTTTTTTCGTCTGGTAAATCGTTACCCACAGTTGGTACATTTTCCTCGAACCGACGAATCTTGGTGACATATTTTCGTTTCTCAACAGCGAAAACAAGTACTGGAAAGCTCTAGTGACTGTTGAAGATTTACCGCCTCTGGCGAAGAAAACGCAATATTTACTGAGAACAGACATTTGTTTGTTTTTTATTATTCTTGCTACCAACTTTGCAGGCCTAGATGCTTAAACTGCATTTCTTCTGTTGCTCGGCCGGAAGTTTAGTTTTTATTTGGCTTGGAAGGTTTTTTTAAATTTTTACTGGATAGTTATTTTGCTATTCCTTTGAAACTATATATTCTGAAGAGTGTAAAACCCACTTATGTTTCTTACTTAAAACATACTTATCGATGACGCATCAGTAAGCAATAAATTTTAACTTCCCTTTGAAACATTCTACAAAGGTGTCATTCACACGAAATTAAAAACGATTAGTTATGAAACTGATACCGAGAACATAAAAAAGAACTTGTTATCTGCAGTCTCGTTTGTGGAGCGTTTCATGTGGCCATTGAACGGTTTTATTTAATAAGCGAAAGTCGGTAACGTTAGTTTACTGTCCTTATAATTGAGGAAAATTTTTAAACCTGAGAGATAGATTTACTTGCTAGATTGAAATGAAGCGAAATAGATAGAGTGCTAAATCGAAATGACAACCAAATAACAAAACGTTTCTTTTTTATTTTGACTGATGATGCGTGTTTTTATATTATTGTTTTGTATTGCAAAGTTTATGCATTGGGGTTTTTTCTACGTATGAAAATTAGTGAAAACATCATTTGCAAGTTTTTAATAATGTCTGCTAAATACTATTAAAGAAAAAATTTAAAGAGTACAATAAATATTTCTCCCTGCTAATCAAGTGAAAAGGTTAGGTAAAATCAGTAAATATAAGAGAGCTTTGTAACTTTGTAGACTTTGTAAACTTTGTAAATTTCAGTCGCATCATAAGGTTCTAATATATTTTTCAATAATTTACGAAGCGGATTCTTACGCTACAAAGTGAACAAATGTGCACATGAAGTAGGGAAAGGGTACGCCTAAAATCTCATTGCTTTTGTTTCTGGTCGGATGGTAAGTAAGGCGTGGAATCAACCAAAACGAAACCTTGTTTACATAAATCAAGACAAAACATTCATTTTATATTTTAAAGGTTACATGATGTAACTTACACCATTAGGATTGATCAAGAAAATCAAAACCAGAGAGAATCGTTGAAGGTCAACGGAAGTCTTATGCAGGATTCTCCTTTCGTGCCCTTTTAGTTCTTTGTAGAGCCTCAGAATTTTTCCTTCTGTTGAGATTGGATTTCAATTTCTACGAAATGTGTGCTTGAGGTTATTGACATTTCTCCGTCTTTATTGAGAGTCTTTGCGGGAGTTCCGGTTTCTCAAGCGTCCGTTTGAAGATCAAGGCTGGAAGAATGTAATCGACAGCTGCGCTCATCGTAAAATTAATACCAATTTCGGTATCAAAATTCTGTTTACATCAAGCGGTTTGTTGTTGCTTTGGAAAAATATGGATTATTTAATATTGATGGTTGTATTTTTGTTAACTCAAAGTGTGCGTTTTCAAGGATTCTTGCAGTTTGTGATTCCTCAGGTTACACGGAATTAGAAATTGGAAAACATTATTTCAGATTATAAGTTTAGCAGTGTTTGACCAATAAATAGATTATGGATTCAATGATCCGGATGGGACCCCTTACTACGCCCAAGATTGTGCAGTTTGCATTTCATGTTGCATGTTCACTTGAATATTTATTAACAACATGTGAAATCGTAAATAAATTATATTTCAAAGCAACGAAAGCAGGCAACACTGCCAAAATCAAAACATTAAGTTTGATGATAAACTTTAACACACTCGAGATTTTGAATGCCAAATATTCAGCAAGCGGCTCGCAAATTGGATGTCAATCTATACTCAGTTATCTTCCCACAGACCCCAGCCTCCCGTAGCAAAAAAAAAAGATCTCTCCTAAATGTCAGTAAAATGTGACGCCCTATTATTCAATCTCATACATTTTTTTTGGTTCCCGTTTTGACATATACACGTACGCTAGCGCTGCTGTTCAAATTAGAGCCGTTTGGACCATCGCCGTTTGGACCATGAGAGGTTTTCCCCGCGGCTGATGCAACTGATTGTTCAATCGCCTCTGTCACGATTCATCTTCCATTTGTACTCCACCACGTATCACCTTCGGGTCGAAGATCCCAATGACAAGTTGGTCCTCAACAAGCATGGTTTAAGTTTCGTGGCTGTTGTGGACTACCGGTCTAATCAGAGTTCTGTAGATGGTCGATTTCGTGTAATAGTGGAATTTATTCGAGCGTCTTCCAGAGTCCAAAGTTGGCACGAATTTCTGCCATGAGGCGTCGACGAATTTCTCTATTGGTGTCATCAGTAGTCGTCATGAGCTCAGGTACACTAGCTCGTCTATCACCTCAACTTCATCCCCGTAATCTGAATTCGTGGTGGGAGGTTGAAACTGTCTTCTCTGTCATCTTCCTCTCATGTACTTAAGGTGAAATCTCATTGAGTCCAAAAATGGCCGACTTCGAGTCACCACTTCGAATTTTCAAAAGTACAAGACTCGGAAATAGTTAATGCGTTCCTTGTAAAAATGCTATTTTATGTTTGCTGTGGTGAAGCAAACACAAAATATAATTTTCATAGGGAACGCAATGAGTATTTCCGAGTCTTGTGTTTTTGAGGTTTCACCTTAAGTCTGGCCACCAGTTCAATGCGCTCTTTAGTTTTCAGTCTGATGTACGTCTCCGTCATCTTCTCAAGGGTTCGTTCCAAAATGTCAACGTCATCGGCGAAGAGGGCTGAACAGATCTCCTGAATATCGTGACACCAAAGCGACCAGTCTAGTTCTTGGAATTGCTCGGGACTATGAATTATTTCTCATATTTTGCTACCTCTTTAGTTCAACTCAGTTCCCAAATGTCATGCCTTCAATTTCGAAATGGCGTCCGCGGTCGATTGAAACCTGTACCTTTCCAGCTGGTCTCGAGGTATGTTGCTGGCCTAACAAGACAGTCGTAGTAGGTTCGAGTCCCAGCTCGGGAGAGACTGTTATTGTCAGTAGGATCGTAGTGCTAGCCCCGCAATTGTCCTGTACCACGGTGCTCCCACAGACCGTTATAATAAAATAAATGCACCAAAGAATCTGAGTACACCATTCGATTTGTTATGATGTTCAGAACCTCTGGTCAAAATTTCAAAATCATCGTACAGTACATTTTTGAGTTATGCCCTTTTGAAGGTCGTAAAGTACAAAAAAGTGATATAAAAACGACGAAATACTCAATGTTAAGCACGTTTTTCAGCCACAATTTTATGAAACAACTTCCAAAATTGTTACTACACCTTCCAAGTATTATATTTCAAGACATTTACAATTGGTGGAAAGATTTATTTGAAAATCCCACAGTGCACAGTGGTCTAAATTCGAAAAATTGTGATCGTTCTAGATTTGACTATGAAAAATTGATTTTATGTACTCAATGTCTTCAACAAAATTGTTTCATAAAATAAGGCCTTACTTTTGGCGTTTTTAGTTTTTCGATCAATCCACCTAACAGTTAGAAAAAAAAAATATATTTTCTAATTTTCAATATACTGGATTGCTTTCTTCAGCAAAGTTGTGGAAAATTTTAGAACAAAAACAATATCTGAATACTGTGATGTCCTAATTGTACGTTGAACACGACAAAATAGAGTTTTTTGAGAAGCACCCCTTCCAAAATCAGTTTTTTCTCAATAATATTTTCTGTGACTGTCAAAACTGGCAAAGTTGTTAGGCATCTAAAATACTGTACTTTAATGTAATGTAGTGTATCAATATAGCATTACTGAGCTCTCTAGAGAGAGAGGTTTTCCCATACAATTCTTCATACAAATTAGAAATGCAATGTGCCAAGCGGAGACAAAACCAATCGGCTTCCGGTGGGTTCAGGACTGCTTGGGGCCCCGAAAGAAACCAAAAAAACTTGGTTCTAGAAAATCGATCGCTTTGCCCCACCCTAGTGTATAACAAATAGAAAGTCGAATTCCGAATCGGAATGTAGCACCAAGGCTTTGCTTTGCTTTCCTTTAGACTGTGTTTCAGAAACCGCAAATCGCCATTTTTGATTTATGAAGACAGTTTCGGTCGATTTTTGGCCTCCCGGATCTGAGAAAACTCGTATTGGGTGGTATTCTGGAGTTGATTTCCGGCGTCATCGTCGATGCCGAAAATACCTATATTAAATGATATTTGGTCACATTAGGCTACTTACTTATTTCAGCAGCCTAGAGGTGGCTCGTGTCCTATCAAAAATTTTTCCCTCTCCTCGGCCGGCCTTAGGCTACTCTTCACTAATTTGCTAGGCGTCTCGACTCTCGCAGGTCCGCTTCAACCTGGTCAAGCCACCTAGCACGTTGGGCTTTCGCTTTGTACTACACCAAATATTGTCCGCAACACTTTCTGTTCAAATACGGCCAGTGTGCGTAAGTTCCCCTTGAGAAGTGTAACGGATTCATGTTCATAGAGAACTACTGGAATAATCAAGGTATTGTACATCGTCAGTTCCGTGCGGCGTCGTATGCTCCTGGATCGAAGCATCCTGCGAAGGCCAAAGTAGGCCCAATTTCATGCTTGAATACGTCGTTGGATCTCCTTACTAGTGTTATTGTCAGCGGTTCCTAGAGATCCCAAGTATACGAAACCACCTAGCTTTTCGAGTTTATCGCCTTCCGAATGTGAGGCGAGTGTTGGTTTCACTCGAGCCTCTCCCTTCTTCAAGTCCAAGTCCAACTCTCTCAAAAGTGGAGGATAAACTTCTAGTTTGGCGTAGGTTGCCTCCACCGTTGCAAAGTTTGTCGTATCGTTGAGGTCGTCGTCGTGTCGTTGAGGTCGTCTGCAAAGCCTATGAGGTGACTACCTTTACTGAAAATCCTGCCTCTCGTTTCGATGCCCGCTCGTAGGATTACACCTTCTTGAGCAGCGGTTCCCAACCGGGGGTCCGCGGCCGGCAAGAGGGCCGCGAGGCTCATCACGGGGGATCACGAAGCTCCTGGTGAATTTGACAAGTGATTAAAATTTGTTGCTAGATATCTCAGTGAGAGCATATTTTCAACTTTTCTATATATTAGGGCCATGACGTGGAGTAAATTAGACTTGCAAGATAATATAAGACTGAAAAACGCAGCCTCGTATTGCAAAAATTGTACCTGAAGCTT
This sequence comes from Wyeomyia smithii, assembly GCF_029784165.1. NCBI lineage: Eukaryota > Metazoa > Arthropoda > Insecta > Diptera > Culicidae > Wyeomyia > Wyeomyia smithii. The sequence goes on from NC_073696.1 coordinate 198,909,132, forward strand.
TTTGGGGGGCCGCGAAGCTCTCAGTGCTTCGCAAAAAGGGCCGCGGAGACAAAAGGGCTGGGAACCACTGCTCTAGAGCAATGTTAAAAAACTTGCAGGATAGTCCATATTTTTGTTTTAACCCTCTGCACGCTTTGAAGGGATTCGAGGGTGTCCCCGAAACGCACACGAAGCGCATCACTCGATCCAAGGTAGCTCTGATTAGTCGTGGCGGTTTACCAGGGGCTGCGCTCCTTGGAGGAAACCCCAACCCTTCTGAGCACCTGTTACCCAGGTTAGAGTCGGCTCACAACAGCGTCTGACCAGGAACGGGTGGCTGAATTCAAAAACGTGTTATCTCGAACGCCAAGATGGTCGCATCATCACGAGATTAGGTAACGTGGCCCTAGTAACCGAAGTAACATATCAGGTTTTCAAGCGTATCAGAAGTACAAAATAAGTTTTAAGAGAGTCTCCAAGAGCATCATGAAAGATAAATTGTTATTTAGGAAGGCAACCTACACTACGAACAATTAAGAAAACATAACTCGGGACTTTCGTCACTTTAGGCTGTTTTTCAAAAATTAGAGGTATTTTCGGGTTCTGATCACCGTGTAGCTTATTTTGTCGAGTTTTAGCATTAGCATTTAAATTTTGTTTTGTAGTTGATTTCCTGGAAGTAGCTTCGGCCGATACCGTATCGATACTGTTGGTATTTATACCGAGAGGCCTGAATATCGTTTGTTTTTATCTACGCACTTAGATTTTATTGCCGAGAACTCAACAGCTGATAACTTCAGCGAAATGTTCCACAAGTTTTCGGCAGAATTTTCAAGAACTTCGGCAAACAAAATATCATACATGCTGGTTTACGGTAGATCGATATATTTGCTGAACGTTCGTCGAAATATATAGCAGACATTTGTTAAAAACTTCGCCGAGCTCGATCAGCTGTTGGGAAGTTTGCCGCGATAAATTAAAAAGTGTATATGAATTTCGTAGTATCTCTATAATTATTTAATGAAAATGCAGCATCGCAGCTCCAAAACACAATCTGGGGTGACATTGCGCATCTCGTCGTTTTAAGTAACTCGAACAAAAATAAATGATGATGGGCGTTATGTTTCGTTTTTCGTATTTTTTCAGCCAACTCTATTGATGATAACACAAGTGGAAGAGATTTTTCAACGCAACACGATTTTTCATATGTAATTGCCAAATTATGTGCGATGACAAGAGCAAAAATATTTCCTTCCTTCTTTTTCGCAAGCTAAAACCAGATAAATATTAGTAGAGCTGTCAACGCCAATGACCTGTGACATCAGCATCGTGTGTCTAGTTTAATGCGTCCGATAAGATATAGCAACCAAATATTAATATTTGATTGTTTAGGTTTTGTCGAAACAAAAAGACTCTTTCTTTTCACCAGCTAAATAACTTTTTGCGTCAAATTTTGCAATTATTTATTGTACCATTTCTATCACACGAAATGACTGTCAAATTATAAGCACACTTTCTGTTTGAAATTTTGCCAAATTTGAAACATAATGATAAATGTGTTTGTGAGTAATTTAGTATATTTAATGTATATAAAAAACTCATTACTCATTTGTTAGACAGACAGTGATTCGAAGTTTACGCATAAATTCATTCCACACGAGTAAATCAAATTCTGAACGAGAAAACCTTCGCGAATTATTGCATCGGTATGGTTCACAATGACCAGCACTTGTATACGCAGAAATTTTTTCCCATTTTTTCCGAGTGGGTACGAATGTTTTTATCTGTTAACTCATTCGTAAAGTTGGTTTACAATTAGAGGCTTTCGTTGGATGATTTAATGAGATAACATCTTGGCGTGGAAGCAGTAGGAAAAGAATCCCTGCCAAATTCAAATCATCCCAACAAGCCGCAAGTAATGATGACGCAAGTGGACTGTTAACATTTGCTGGAGGCGGAAGGTAAATTGTTCTTACTTCAAAACATGTACCACTCCTTTAAACGTATCCTACGAGTGACCGTTGTTTTGGTTAGCAATATGACCAACCCTACCCAGCAAACGTGTCAAACACAGAAACACAACGTTACATAACATCCTCGGCCGGCAGCTCCTCTGCAGGGGAAAAGCTGCGACGCAATTTCGCGTCTATGCTGCCATCATTGCTTTAGGCAACTCCCATCGTGAAGCGATGGGAATACTGATATCCATCCCATCAGCCCAGCAGAGGGGAACCAAACTTTTGCGATTTACGGCTGTGCTGGAGCGGATTAACACCACAGGGATGAGAATGGCAGATGTCACCGTTTTGGCAACCAATTTATCAATCCTAGTTAAGCGACCTTTCGGCTAATCTTCGGTAAGTGCAGTTTTGCGTGCCGACTGCAAAGCCTTTCGCAAGGCTTATGCGAAAAGACAACAATGAATTGAAAATATTTGTTCAGATTTGGTGTACTTCTGAGAATTCTAAGAGCGTTTAAAGCGAATGGTTGGATGATCTGTATTTGAATAGAACGAGGGAAAGATTATGAGGATAGATTTAAAGGTATGAGAAGCTTAAAAAAATATTGCGCGTTAATGTTGATGACTTGAATAAGATGAGCTGCAAGTGACTCAAAAGCATTTTTATTGTAAGCGAACTAGTTTGAACAGTGTAAACAAAACAAATTGTTTCATTCTGTGAAACGATCTGCGCCACGGGACGCACATGCACTAGCATAATGGAAGTCCTTTGGTTGCGAACTCGATGAGCAATGATGCATATCTCTCTTTCTCTTCTCGTTACTCCTTTTGTGCTCTTCGTCAGTTCCAGTAGTTCAGATTTCATCGCTCTCCATCTTACTCATTCTCTGCTGCGAAAAGTTCAACTCCACGGGAGTGTTGGATGGATGCTGCTGGGGTTAATAAACCAGCAGCAGCTTGGGCGGGTTTGACGAGGAATGACATCCGTCATCAGCAGCAGTGTTAGTAAACCACACGGTCAGAAACAGGGAGCGGGAGTTGGTTGGTACATGTTTCGCAATTAGGATGTTATGTTTTTTTTTTCTCCTGTAGTGAAAGTCTGCTCTGGAAGGACTCCGCAGATTTTTTCTACATACATCTCGGAATCGATCCGTACTTGCGGGCAGCTCTAGTTTGAATGTAAACTGTTGTTGTGGTGTGTAGGAATTTTGTTCTGCCAGGTGCGGAATGTGGATGATTACGTCATTCACTTACAATATCGTTGGAATCGGTGTCTACCTTCAGCTGATTGCAGACTGTTAAGCGATTCTGCCGTTCGTCCTAGTTAGGAGCTGCATGATTATTAATTTGCATTGAATCGAAATCAACTGTAAACTGCACTCAAAAAAGGTGATGTGCAAAACCACATCAATATTTTGTAAAATTTTCGCAATATTTGATTAAGGTTCAAACCTGGAAAACGATTCACTTTCATGGGTCAGGTCGTTTAAAAACATCATGAAATCAATAACAATCGGGTATCAATGTAATGCGTAGCCTGGGTTAAGTTTAAAATTATTTATTTTATAGTTTTGTTCTACTTTTGTAACTTACTTGATGAACACAAAGTATTGTATTTTCCATTTCTTTCTACCAAAAGTAATGGCTTTTTGAATAACGAAAACAAAATGAATAAAACAAATATAATCTATTTAAAAAGATTCACGAAATCGCTTCACTTTTCTATTGTCCTTTAAGAAAATTTTTTTAGCACTATACTGTCCTACGTTTAGCTTATGACCAAGAAAAAAAATAAAAAAATAAATAAAATGTCAGTGTCGTCAGTCTACAACAAAAACGGATTGAAGTTAGTACATCAATTTGCTCTGAAATATTCCAAACAATTTGAATAAAATATTACCATAAACTTAATTATTACAAAGAATGAAATTTGAAGCAAATATTTCCGGGATAATAGCAGAAATTTAAAATACATTTTTTTTTAAGTCAAGGAAAAATGATTTAGCTACAAAAAAACTCGTGTGGAAATAAACACTTCAACAAGGATTCATTTTAATTTGAGGCGTTTTTTCCACCTTTTGAACTGGGAATGTTCTATAGTTGATACGGGTGAAAACACGCCCCGATGCCGGGCGCAACTGCTGTGTAAAACAGAAATAGAAACCAAATCAGCGTAAATATATATGGGATAAAAAATATTCCAACAAGATGTGAAAATATATAAAGGCGCATATGTACAGTGGAAGTTCTAAAAGGCGATGTTATTCAAGCAGATTTTCAAATACTTTCTCCAATTTTTTTCTCCTCGTATTAAATATTTTAGATCGACCGAGTTAGCTGATTCAAAAATTTCAATCGTTGTTAAAGGTCACAAGTGTGTGGGTTTTTTTCTTGCTCTGCCGGTCCCCCAGCTGGTCTCGATGTATGTCCAATATCAACTGAACGAATCGATGCTATCTTTGCACGATAATCCCGTTTCTTTGTTTGATTTGTATTAGTCGATATAGCCTAAAGTTTCAAGCTTGTCAGACGTGCAAATCGTGTGAGAGTAATTTAAATCTGAATTCGTATGAAAAATGAAGAAATCTGAGAAAGCAAAAGTTGATGCGCTGACCGTTGTTTGAGATTATCGAAGAATTTGATAGAAAAGTGATAGAAATAACGGAAAGAGTCCTTCTGAGTATTGTTTCGACGATCCTAAAGACCGTGGAAAAACGAGAATGGAACGAGAGTAAGAAGATTCAGCTGAAAAACAAAAGCTAAAGAGAGATGAAAGGCAAGTCCGGGCTTTGTCGATTTTAGTCAGCCTTGCTAGACCCGACAACCTTTTTTTATCAGAAATAATAAAACAAGTGGCACTTTTTGTGTCGTGAATATATATCTCTACTATATTTATATTTCTACTTCAAAATCATAAATTTAAACAATTTTATTTGGCTCAAACTGTTTATGTGAATATGTTTTTGGAACTTTGAAAATAGTGTATGTACTAAATATCGAACATAATTGATTTTATTTTATTTTCAACTGGCCCTGATGATTAAAAAAAAACCGGTTTTTCTTATTTAAAATCGTATTCAACTGTTCGTGAGACCTAATCCTTTAATATTTTTTGCAGGTTCCTTAAGGGCATCTTCAGCGGTGGTCTATTTTTGAAACAACTTTATACTAGATTTACACCAGCGAAACCAGAATAGAACCAGATAATATAGACCAATTTTCCGTTCTCCGCACCGGTGTTGTATATCTTGTTGTTTTAAACCGCAGACATCTGTCACACTGTCAACAATTCAATACCCCATGCTATCAGTTTATGAGACTTGTTATAATAAAAAGCACTCAATATTTAACAAACGGAAATTCGATAATTTTTACGCACATTAAATGATTACTTTGGCAAGACACTATATCCACAAGGCTTTATGGATTTGGCAGTTTGACCCGAGCGTTAGTGACATTTCTCACGATGGATTAGTATGATCGAAAAATTTCTGTTACAAGTTGGGCTTCAGAGGTTAGCGAAAAATATTTGATCGCGTAGATGTTCGTCTTCCGTTTTCATCTCATTAATATTTCAAAATCTTGCAGTTCTTCAAACTTGGGTTGGGTTTTGAGGATATTGAAACAAGCCTGCATTTTGAAAATTTCAGTTCAGTGTCTTCGAGGAACATTTTTCTGGCTTCTTAAGGTCTCCTTTAGTCTCACTACAATTAAGGCGATTAACAAATACCCAACATATTTGTCATCCTGGATGGTTGCAAACCAAGTAGTTGAACCTACGGTTATGGTCTTCCAGAATTCCCCCTTTTGTTGATCGGTTTTCTTGAAGCCGAAAACAACAAACCTGTTCATTTTCTTCTTCGGAAAATCCACAAAAATGAATTGTGAATTGTGATAAAAAATCTTTGTTTTGTTTATTCCCCAACACTCGCAAAACGCTTATATGAAAATAGCTAAAAATGAGGTATTCAATTGAAATATGACATTTTACCCACCTATTGGTAGCGTACGAAGGGTTTTAGAACGATCTATTTCTTGTTCCAAAAAGTGACAAAAATAGACCAAAACATATACCAGTTTCAATTTTTTTCAATTTAGATCTGGTATAAAACAAAATTTACACCACCGGTGCAGCAGTGAATGAGAGTTTGTTCCAAAAAAATAGAACAAAACAACGATTTGAACCACCGCTGAAGATGCCCTAAGGTTCAAAATATAAGGGTAAAAATGGTTTTGGTTGGTTCATAATCAATTTATTTTGCTGAAAATTTTCAATCATCAAAAATGGGTAGTAAACTAAATTCAACTGAACTCAATTTTTGAAAAATGGAAAGTAAAAAAAACAATAATCAGGATCATTTTTTGTAATAAATTGAACAATATTAGGATGCTAAGTAACCAACAACTGAAGCCTTTGAATTATTTTTTTTCTGCGGTTTTCATCTGCAGTTTTACAGGATAATTGATAACTGTCAAGCTATCACATTTGGATTTGACATCAGGATAACTTTTTCTTATTATCCAGGCTTTGGGATCTTTCGATGATGGACCTTGGAGAGACGTAGAAGTATTTTTTTTATTTAAAAAACTCAATTTTTTCTTTGAAAACAACCGATTTATTTTGAAAAAAAAAATATTTTACGCTCTAACTTTTTTATTTCAAGTTTCATCTCAAAACTGTCTTTGAATGACTTTTGAAGCTTTTTAAGAGAAACAATTTGCAATCGTAAATCATCGACATCGTAAATATCTCAATTTAACTCAAAGTTATTAATATTTTTAATCACAAAATATGCGTTTTTCATTTGTATTTGATTCATTTTGGGGCAAACATAAAAAATGTCTCTTGGTCTCATTTTGAAGGGCATACTTGACTCTATAAATGGAGGAACTTTCAGAAATATGTTATTTTTTAAATTTGAGTAAATTCAATTTAAAAACAAGCCGAAAATTTCAATAATTTTATACATTATGCATATAAAAGCACCGAGATTTATTTTTTGGTATTTTTTTCATAACTAGTCGTAATTACCTTTAATTTGACCCAAAAAGATCGAAAATCGATCAACTGGTTCAAAAGTTATGAATTTGTTTAAATAAAATACATCGAATATAGCCGTTTTTTATGGTCACCCTATTTCGGAGCTGGTCCTCTTAACAACCCAACGAAACAATACGGGTTTGATTATTTTCAACATAGATGCATCCCTGCGATTTTGAGCACAATTGAAGCACTTTGCGTGACCAACTTCGAAATAGGGTGACCATAAAAAACGACTGTGTTCGATGTATTTAATTTTAAACAAATTCATAACTTTTGAACCAGTTGATCGATTTTCGATCTTTTTGGGTCAAATTAAAGGTAATTACGTCTAGTTATAAAAAAAAATACCAAAAAATAAATCTGGGTGCTTTTATATGCATAATGTATAAAATTATTGAAATTTTCGGCTTGTTTTTAAATTGAATTTACTCAAATTTAAAAAATAACATATTTCTAAAAGTTCCTCCATTTATAGAGTCAAGTATGCCCTTCAAAATGAAACCAAGAGATATTTTTCATGTTTGCCCCAAAATGAATGACATACAAATGAAAAAACGCATATTTTTTGATGAAAAATATTAATAACTTTGAGTAAAATTGAGATATTGACGATGTCAGCATTGCAAATTGTTTCTCCTAAAAAGCTCTAAAAGTCGTTCAAAGACAGTTTTGAGATGAAACTTGAAATGCAAAAGTTAGAGCGTAAAATATGTTTTTTTCAATACAAATCGGTTGTTTTCAAAGATATAGAAATTTTTTTTTACAAAGTTACTTAAAATTAATGGAACTAAAACATTGTAGAACAAATTTTTCTTCTATCTACAAAGATAAAAAAGTTATATACTTGATTGCATCAAAAGTGTTGGTCACCCTAATTTTTGATAATTTTTCAATGAGCGCTTTATCATATGCAACAACTTTGTAGAAGAAAGTTTTTCTCTAAAATGTTGCTATAGAGCTCTAGATCCAAATTTCCCCCTAAATTCGGTTTCTGGACCATTGTGCATTAACCACAAGTAGTGCCACCGGGCGTCCTCCCCATTGAAGAAAAATTACGTAATTTATGGAAGACCCCTCGAACTAAACGAATTTTGCCAAATATATATATTCTTTTAAATAAAGTAAAACAACATAAGTAATACAAACTAATTACAAATTGAAAAAGTCATCATCATCATCATCATCTTCCGCTGTGATCGCTTAAATCTTGTGTTGAATTGTTTCCAGAAAATTTGAAGTTCATTATACTTATCAGCAGGAAAATGTCTTACGCTGCAATTTTCATTTCTTCTAGTGATTTTCGATGTGTCATTGTTTCATATATATGTTATCTCCTTAATCCGGTTTCTATGGTTGAAACAGGACATTTAAATACATGTATAACACCATGAATTGACAACTTACTAGACATTGAATTAGGTGGTGCCTCTGAAGTATAAGGCTCCATAAGAAATTTGTATTTTTTATTAAAAAAAGACAAAAAACGTCAGTTCGCCAAGCTTTGACAAGTCATGAAAAATTCAGATTCAATGATATTGCGCCCAAATTTTGGATTTAGACACTTGAATGTTACAGCAATAAAAGAAAAATATTATGAAACAGCTAACGAAAAAAATTTTTTTTGGCTGATGGCCAGCGATTCTCCACTGTGCAATTTATCCCATTGAATAAAGAGTCGTTTGGAGTAGTCGTTGCTTGCTTGTAATGTCACCAATATTTGCTTTTGTTCATAGACGTGATGTCTACACGGAAAATCGAGCAACTTTCTTCCGAACAATCTTTTCGGGCTAACAGTAGCTCCATTCTTCTCTCCAATTTGTAGTATCGAGGCATTTGCCATCGATTTGTCAAGAAGATTTTATTTTTCCAGACCTTGAAATACTGTATCTGCAACCGTTTCCCCGAACAAAAGCCGATAAACGTTGTAGGTACTGATGATTTGTAAAAGAGAACTCGGAGACAAAGTAAACCACCAGAGCTTTGTCTCTTTGAAAGTTCTTCTGAATAATACTGACAACTTCTTGACGCACCTAGAGAATGGAATACTAATGTAAAGCTCAAAATTATAAATCATAGATCAAATCATATACCGCTTTGCACTTACTGTGAATAGTTGATTTATTCAAATCAACTTTTCTGGGTCAACCACAAGCAACCGCTGTGGCCGCTAACACTCCAACTGCTTCTCGATTCGACACCCGAGCTCGGTCCGAATTTTCGACGACAGCATTTGTCAGCGGTTGTTGCCTTGTACTTCGGCAAGGTATTGCTCTTGTATCGTCCTAGTCAACTTCTTTTACTGTTCTTTGCAGTCGTCTTCTTGTTTTTTCCCAATTTTAAGCTGTTGGGAAACTCAATAGGATTTCTCCTAGACACCTGTTGGCTCCGAAACTCGTCACTCGTTTCTTTCTTATCTTCACTTCCGACGAAGCTGTTGTTTTTTCTTCGAAAACGCCTTCCTGAAACGTTGCCAACCCTTGACAAGTTTGGAAATCCGGGGAACATCGTTCGTTTTGAGCTGATACGGGAGACCGGTTTGATTCCAAACCGCCACAACTTCGGTTGCCACCTGGGTTCTACATTTTCGAAGCATATCAATGAATCTGAATATTTCGCGCTGTCATTTTGATTCCAACAGTTTCATTTTCATTTGATTGCTTTTGGCTAGTGTCAACCTGAGGGACGACAACTGGCTTCTTACTCTTTTCCATCACCCACCTCGATAATCCCTGTTGTATTTTCCGCAAGTGATGCCATTTACACGGAAAATACTTGAATGTTTTATTGCTTTTTATTAACATTATGCACATTCCTTCCTGCAGGCGATACATTTATCGTCTCAGGATTACCTGAAAATGTGCTCCGGCTTAGTCTTCAATATGCTTAAAATCGAACGTGCCAACAATCGAAGATTATGGTTCATTCATCGAGCCATCTAAATTGTACTCTCCGCACAAGAAATATGAAACAACAAATATAAGCCAGAACGAATTCAAAAGATGATTTAGGTTCACACTACACAGTTTTCTTCCAACATTGAACACCGGTATGGCGACATGGGTGGAATGGGGAGTTAAATTTGATCGAAATTTGCGTGACATACTTAATGGATGTCGTCTATGTCATTCTTATGCTTCACGCAAACCGTATCCAGCCTTTTGGATCTTTGCGCACTGTTGGATCTTTCAGAAATCGATATATGTGATGAACCAAATTCGGAAGGTGAAAATACTTGAATATTTTAGATAATAACAGGTGAAGTCATAATAAACCATGAAACAAAACAACAAGAGCATGTTGTTCAGCAATACTGCCAAAATGAAAACAGTAAGCCTAATGATAAATTTTATAGACTGTTCCGAAAATTATAAATACATCTTCTTTCTTGAATAAAACAAAAAATACAGGATTTTTCGGGTCATTTTATTCTGAAATATAGATAATAAGTGTTTTCTTTCCAGTTTCAATTCAAGTTGGGATGATTTTCGTAGGATACGCGAGTTCTCTAAATTTTCTCTTAACATTTTTCATAAGCTTTTGCACAGTGTGTTCTCCGACCATTTTTACCACTTTAAGCCAATCTTTTTTAAATTTTTCAACATTGTCCGCTGGTTTGATATATTTCCTCAGCTTTGCCTTGGTCAAAGCCCAAAAAGTTTCAATAGGGCGAATTTCAGGGCAGTTTGGAGGATTCATCTCCTTTGGGACACATGTGACATTATTTGTTTTATACCACCCTAGTGCATCCTTAGAGTACTGGCAGGAAGCAAGATCGGGCCCAAAGATTGGAGGATTGTTATGCTGCTTAACCATGGGTAACAACCTTTTCTGCAAACACTCTTTCACGTAAATTTTACCATTCATTGTGTCATTCGTAATGAATGGACGAGATATTTTCCCACATTCACAAATGGCCTGCCAAACCATTACCTTCTTGCCGAATTTTTCAGTGTAAATGGCTTTCACTGGTCCAGGGACATTCTTTCCCTTCGGTGATGTATAAAATTGCGGTCCTGGCAGAGTCGTATAGTCCAGTTTTATGTAGGTTTCGTCATCCATGATAACACACCCCATTTTTTTGGTCAGAAGTTTGTCATAAAGCTTCCGAGCTCTCAGTTTCACAGATTCAGCTAGTTTTGGATTTCGTTTTGGCTGCTTCTGCTTCCGACGGGTCTGCAGACCCATTCTTCCCTTGACACGCATAACGTTACTCGCCGAGGCTCCAAGCTTTCTCGCCACATCTCGAATGATACTGAAGGATGCCGCTTGTAGCATTCCTTAACCTTTTTGTCCATTGTGGGATCAACAGGCCCGGGTTTTCTACCACGTCTTGGGGCATCAAAAAATGTGCACTCTTCACAATACTTCCGCAATGCGGTTTGAACTGCTCCGACACTTATACCTCCTTCTCTGGCTAATTTTCTTATAGAAAGACCACTCACGGTGCCCCATTTGTGCACAATTCACTTTCTTTGCTCGGGAGAAAGGCCACGCATTTTCAAAATTTCGCACTAAATGTTGGAAAAAATGACAGAATCTGTTTCTTTTGGATGTAAACAACAGGACGCAGCCAACGTTTGGTTGAATACTGCACGTTATTTGAAATGACGGTTGATCGTAAGTGTATTTATAATTATCGGAACAGTCTATAATGCACTCTGGTTTTTTAATTTCAACCAATCAGCGAGTGGTTCCCAAAGTGGATGCAAATCTATACCTAGTTGTCGCCCGTTAGGTGTCACCGAGTCACGATGAACACTTTCGCTGTCAAACAGATTTGATTACGGGTTTCTTTCCCGTCTGGTGTTCATCGAATCATTTCAAATGACACTGATGGTTGTCTCAATTAACGGAGACACTGACGCATATTATGATACTTTCCTCTCCTCTGTGTGTTATTTGAAATAAGCTATTAGAATAGATTAGCTTAGGCAATGGCATCCAATGAATACGTCACGCAAGTTCTGATCAATATTTCGATTTTTTTTGCTGTTGATCGCTGGCGCCCCATAACCGGATGGTTCGGATAGTGAAACTGGTAGAGTAGTGAGGGCCAAAAGTACGCACGGGGTAAAAGTACGCACTGGCGAAGCATACGAGCAAAATAAACTGGCAACATTGTATGAATTTGCAGTATTATAACGTCAGTTAATCACACATGTAAACACATAAGATTCCGTTTAAATGGGGCGAAGCTATGAGGAAAGTTGTGTTTTGAGCTGTTTTGATCTAATTTTCTACGTTTTGGGAACTATGACTGAATTTATTCACTTATGTTCGAGCGTCTTGATAGAAAATTTTTTGCATGAAACTATGACTGATCTATTCGGAAACTACAGAAACTCGAAAACAACAGCGCCCAAAAACTTTTGTATAATTGTGGTTTGTAGGGTGAATTTGTTTTGCCGGAAATATTTTGATGTTGATCATAAAACTCAAACCAGTTGGAAAACTCATTGTGGGGCAAAAGTACACATAAACCACGGGGCAAAAGTATGCACTAAGTGCCATTAACCGTAATGAAAAAATGTGTTTAATAACGATGTTTTTGTGCAGAAATTACTCAAAAATAACTAGTGATATGCGGATGTGCTCCAAAACTGAGGAATATTATAACTTCATGTTTTTTTATATGTAATCTTACAACCATTTTAATAGTTTTGTTGATATGTTTTCAAAATGGTCCTTCCGGAATAGATAGAGGCTTCTAGAAGCCAAAGAAACAATGAAAAATACAAGGCCAAATACCATCCAATATTTATTTCACAACTGGGATTATGTCCACAGATCGGAAAATGGCCCGGACGCCATTTTGAATTTCAAGATGGCGACTACCGGTTTCTAAAAAGCAACCTAAGATGGTCGAATACCCTCCAATATGTGTATTTACGTAATCGAGATGATGTCCAGAGACTGGATAACGACCCCAGACACCATTTTTGATTCCAATAGGCGACTTCCGGTATCTAGAAAACAACAAAATGTGATCAAATACTAGGTAATGTGAGTAATTTCGGAATCAGGATGATGCTCTGAGACCATTAAATGACCCCAGACGCCATTTTGGATCCCAAGATGTCAACATCCGGTTTCTAGGAAACAACCCAGAGTGATCGAGTACCCCCCAATATGTGTATATCTTAAAATCAAATGACACCCTGAGACCGAAAATCGACTTTAGACGCCATTTTAAAATTCTAGATGGTGACTTCTGGTTCGTCTGGTGTCGTATTCAGGTCTCTTGGCATCATTCTCATATGCGATGGTATTTGGTCAATTTTGGATGTTTTCCAGAAACTGGAAGTCACAATCTTGGATTAAAAAATCGCGTTTGGAATTTATTTCTGGTGCCTGCGCATCATCCCGATCCCTGAAATACTCATATTGGTATTCGGCCATTTTGAGTTGTGTTCCGGAAACCGGAAGTCACCATCTTGGAATTCAAGATGGCGTCTGGGATCGTTTTAAGGTCTCTTGGCATCATTTCGATTCCGAAACAACTCAGATGGGGTGGTATTTGGTCAATTTTTACTGTTTACCGCAAATCGGAAGTCACCATCTTTAATTAATTTAAATAACGTCTAGAATTGATTTTTGATCTCAGAGCATCAATTCGATTCCGAAAATACCAGTATTGGGTTGTATTCAACCATTTTTGGTTGTTTCTCGGAAACCGGAGGTCGCTTTTTTGGAATCTAATATGGCATCTGGAGTCGTTTTCGGGTCTCTGTGTATCACCCTGGTTCCGAAACTAAATATTATCAATTTGTTTCAATGGCCTCTAGAAGCCCCAGTGGAATCTCTTCTGAAAGGTCCATTTTTGGGATATATCACCAAAACACCCAAACATATCCCCAGAAAACCGAATTTCCGGAAGTAAGAAAATTATATCAAGGCACTGCTCTAACGCAGCAAAAAAGAATCAGTGCAAAACCAGCGAAAAACAATTAACTTTTTTAAGTATAGTGTAATAAATACACTGTTCATACAGTGTGAACTTCTGCCCCGTAAACTGCGTACTTTTGCCCCGCAAGCTGGGTGAAAGTTCGCATCTGAGTTTTTTTTGAAAACTGAAATTCCCATGCTACAAACAAAATTCGAAAAACTCTGGTAATACATTTTGAAGGCAAAAGGTTCATGTACCGCTTGGAAACAAAACCGAATTTTATGTGAATTGTTTGCAATAGTTCTGTTGCAAAAAAAATTAGGTGCGTACTTTTGCCCCTCACTACTCTATTGGCGTTCTTGTTTCATATCGTCACGGTTTTCTTAACTCCCTCTTCCCTCTACATGCGTAAAGAACTGTATGGAAGTCCCCTATCTCCTTATTTTTAATTGAAAATCGTCAGGGTGCGTTGTTAATGTCCGCTTTCAATTGAAAAACATTTCAATGGATAACAGATGTGCATATTTGTCTGTAAAACGCAGATTTTAAGAAACCGTGTGCAGATTTCTATTGATTCGCAGATATTTGCAGTTTTTACATAGTTTTTGTAGATTTTTATCAGAATATTCTTATTGCAGACTTTCTTAAATTGTGTGCAAGTTTTGCAGACTTTTGCCTGCGTGAGCAAATTTAATTATTATCAGATTTCAAACCGACTTTTTCGGTTTTTCAAGCAGTCACAAATTTTTTTCAAAAACATCTGGCATCTCTGATCATTTCTGTCCTTTCCAAGCCCTTCAGCTGTCAAAATAAAAGCAAGAGATTTTAAGTAGTTTTCATTTGAAATGAAACCTGATAATTGTCAACTTAAATTACATTGTCAGGTTCTGGTTGCTATATTTTGAACGGTTTGACCAACTTAAAGATTTTGATTCTCATGCTGATACCGAAAGTAGTTGATGATTTCAATTCTGACGGCAGATGGTTTCTGTGTAGGCTTAAAAATAAAATTTCCCATCTTTTTATTGAGTAATTGAGTTGGTGATAGCTTCAGGTGTAATACCCATGTTTGATGACTGAATGTCAAAATGTACTACCCTTTCGAAAGGACAACAAAACTTGCAGTAAAACAAATTGAAAATGACCTAACTGAAACAATTATCTTCTGAGCAATTATCGCTGAAACCAGGCCACCAGGTGCACAAGGTCTTTCGGATTTGATATAAATGCACATATTAGCTAGGAATAGAAAAAAAATAATTAGGGTAGATGATCCAATAGTTGTGGTAGCACCAATAGTTGCGGCATCGCTTTTAAATTCATCGTTTAAACTAAATAGAACCGAATTGCTTATGCTACATGTTGAAGAAATAATAGATTAAACATAAGTACATATGTTACTACAACAATATATACTGAAAATATCCAAATTACTGAAGAATACTGTATTTTTCAGAAACTTACCCGGAAGGCACCACTCACTACCCATTTTCTTATTTTGTCCACGAAGGTTTTAAGATATGTGTGTGGATTTAGTACGATTATTACTCATATAATTATTTTCCCAGATAATAGTTTATTATGGAAACTATTTCACAGGTGAAGTTTGTTAATAGATGATCATATTATTTATAAATTACTTCCTCTACTATTGGATCACAGGATACACTGTGCTCTTATAGTTGCGGTATGTTTCGCAATTCTGATTTACGTTTATCAGAACATATGCATGTGGGACTACTTGTGTATATTAGGGACAAGCAGGTACTAGGGGACATACCTAAATGATGTAACTTATTACTGTTCAATTTTTGAACCCCACCTTCCCCTGCCACCGTGTATTTACCGATACTTCATACATGATCGGTCAAAAAAGCTATCGCTCTCGCCCCTAAAATGCTATATTATTTATGTATGATCGATGCTTACCCACTGCTTTTGGTCTTGTAATTCTTTTAATGAGCCTTTCACAGCTTCAGTCGCTCTTTTAGTAAACACTAACGTCGAAAATGTAGGCGCAAACATGGTACGAAGCGGAGGTAATAGACTCTAACTTCCAGTGTTGAGAAGTCACCATTTGTGAAAAAAAAAATTCTTCTGAATATTTCAAAATGAGCGCCATTGGTCTTTCTCTTCAGCCAACTTCAGCCCTTTTCGAATGTTAGTCTAAAGACATTTTATAAAAAGTATGCAAAATTTGTTTTATTTTAATAAAACCTACATACCCTCACTGAATTTTGCCAACATCTGACTAAATGGCGCAAAATCCGTCTCTTAGTTAACTTCGTGCATTTTTGTATTTACTTGCAAACCGACTTGTCAACCTATTAAAAACAATATGATAAATAGTAAAACAATCAAAAATCACTTCAAGCGAGGCAAATACCTTCATTTAATCAAGCAAACACGAATGTTTTATATACCGCAACTACAGGAACACCCATTCACAACTATAGGAACTCTACCACAACTATTGGAACAAAAGCGTGCAGCATATTTTAGTTATTTTCAAACCTCAAAGTGGGTTCAAAGTCAATTTTAAGGTGTAAAATTATCAAATAGAACCCATTTCAACAGAAAATAGTGAAACGTACCAGGTAGATTCGTTTTTCTTAGCCAAAACATGGCTAAACATGCATAACTCGTGCTTAGCTCCTCCACTATTGGGTCATTTACCCTATGCCATTTTAGTTTGATTGAATTTATTGACCTCTCGGTCACCAAGGGATGAAATAGTTTCTAAAAAAGTGAACATTTCAACAATTCTTGATGTTTTTTTTAAGCTATACTACAAGTAGCACTTTTTTTGTAAAGTGGAATGATAGGGATTTCATTTGGTGTTCCATTGTTAAATTTCCCACTTTTCTAGAAACTATTTCACCCCTTGGTGACCGAGGGGTTTACAAATCCAATCAAACAAAAATGGCATAATCATTTTCTCTCTATTCCTAACTAATATGTGCATTTATATCAAATTCGAAAGACCTTGTGCGCCTAGTGGCCTGATTTCAGCGAGAATTGCTCTTCTAAGGAAAAACGATTTTTTCCGAAAAAAAAAATCATTAGGCTAGTTGAAAAAATCATTTTCTTGAGTTGCAACCGAAGAAAAGTTTGCTCGTAACACCATTTCAGCAGCAGACGCTATATTTTTCCCACTCCCTTGACATTTCTCTTCAGTAAAGTTTGTCATTTTAAATTAAAAAAATACACGACTCAAGGTGTCAAGATTAATAAAATTTACTACCGAAATTTGGAGTCAGTGTCAGTCCTACGTGAAAAATGAATACTACATCGTAATTATGTTAAAACAGCAGTGGTTTCAAGTGATAGACTTGGGGAAACCCGATGGAATTCGAATACGTTTTAATATTTTTGAGATTTTGTGCCGGTCAGAGGAGTATCAGCTCAATCCCGATTCAATTTTAAGCTCCAAAATCAACATTTCAATGCTTTTATACGATTACCGCTCTGTGCTTTCGGTTAACCACGAAAATTATTTAAAGCAGGTTCGTATCTCTAACGATTAGAAAATGGGTGTTGTGAATTTGTAGTTCTACATTTTATTTGACTGAAGATATTTGAAATGATTAATTTGATATGTTTTGGGTTATATTGAATTCACGATATTTTTTGGTTATAGAATTTTTTGCGAGGTCGCAAATTTAAATTTATTTTGTTCATGATAACTGGAGTGGTTCTATTAAATTTTTTGAAAGACCGTCACTGCTTTATTCTTGATAGTGAATTATTAAACTTTACCTGATATTGTCGTAAGTATCATCACTGTAATAACAAAAAAAAAAAAAACATTCTAGTAATTATAACCAATAAAATGTCAGGCATAAGAATAGAAAAATAACCTTAATCGTATTTTGAAGAGTTGAGTATTAATCAATTTTTATTTCTATTTTAGGTGAGTAACAATCTTGTCCTGCCAATTTGTAAGTAATTGAACGAATTAATTTTATCCCTTGTTTGATAAGAAGCAATATTTAGGTACTAGCATTTTGGTGTCAAAACTTATCCTATTTGTTTATTGGGCAAAGACTTTGCAGCTATACTATCGGTACAATTGCGGGACTATCGCTACTATCCTATTGATACTCACAGTCTCCTCAGGGCCTGGGATCGAACATATGGTGACTGGCTTATTGTTTAGGCATTGTTGTTACTGTTATTGAAAAATAATTAGGCTGGGTTATTATCGATAAGTACTCAACCCATGTTTATGAAAGTTGTAGTTATAATCGGTACTCAACTTGGAAGTCAGGAACTGGGTGAACAATTTTGTAACTTTTAAATTATTTGCAGTGACAATCCACATCCGACAGAAAAATTTTCGTGGTTATGTCATTATTTTTCTCTATTCTAACTAATTATTTTAGGCAAATAATGAAGTTGAAATCTAAATAGGTCAGTAGAACATTCATTGATTGCAAAAATTCTCATTAATTGAAGTTTCGTGAATAGCAACCGACAGTTTCGAAGTATGCATTAAAAAGTAGATTTACTCCATCTGGGGTCATACTAAGAATGTTAATTAACTCAAATAGTTTGTCTCACACTACTGTTAGTTGATACATTTTTCAAAATGCTCGTAAATTGATTTACCATCCTTTTTTCTCGATAGTTAGCATTGCCTTCTACCTCATAGGAACACAACGTGAAGAGGGCACTTGTTGAGCGTTTCCTCCTTAACTTTCTGTACGTGCCCACTTCACTGTGGTACAGTTCGTAATAAAAACGGACAAACTCTCACTATATTCCTCCTTGGGATAAGCAAACACGAGGTATATATCCATATCTACAACCGTATATGTGCTCATGAACAGCAAATGTCTACTGAACTGTGATGTGAAGCTAATAGTTGCTGATAATTTAATAGGACACTATCCGTTTCCTAGTGACTACATATCAGTACACATATATAAGATACATGTTGTTATGTGTCGGCGCCTTCGGCTTCCGATATAGTACAATCCGTCTTGAAAATAGAAGCTTATCCACCAGCAGCGATACCGGTGTTTCTGGTGCAATTACGAAAGAATGCTCGAGGAGTACTTGTTAAACGGGAAACGTATACTGCACAAACCCATGAAATGTTTGTTGAGTACAAGATGGTACTTCAGCGCCGACAGTGACGGCTGCATCAGGATCACAGGATCAGTTTTCAACCCCTTCAAGGGCGATCCGATTTTATCGAACCAACACGCTAGGTATAGGCTATCGGCTGGATCCTGGATACAAGAGGGAAATTTATTAGCAATCAGGTGACCCTGCCCCTCGTCAGTACAGCGACTGTACTTTGTGATATATAATGGAATAATTTATCAACTGATTAAATATTGATAACACCATTATCATAATGGATTATACTTCATCTTTATTCTCACCGGACAGAGAAATGCACGTGGTCTGCACAATGTTTCAATTACTCTGGTGGAAGGTAGGCCAACATAACTTCAGAGGCAATTTTCAACCGTAATGTTGCAATGCGCTGAATAATGAATTTTTCACGTTGGGATGTGTCGACAAGCTATCACCGGCTCGGCGTGTGAGAGAAACGTAAACCTAATTTGTTCACTGAAATGCCTTACGACCGTATTGTCTCGAGTTATGCGGAATGTACAACGGTATGTTGACTTTGTAACGCATTTTTGACAAACATAATGTCCATCTACAGTTTCGTTTTCAACGACAATTTCCCGAGTGTATCCCGGTTCCTGGAATAGTCCGAAAAAAAAAACAGTGTTATTGCAACGTCACGATGACTATTCACGAAAAATGCTCTGTTCACCATATTTGGTGATTCTGTCCGATTGAGGCGATTTCTCCACTATCAATTTTTTTGTTACTATTTTGAGACTCTTCCTATTGTTTTCGCCTGATGTTAAAGGGCAGAATGTTGAATCGTGCATGAAGAATGATTTTCGACTTCTCAGAGCATATATTATTATCAGGTGTTGCTTAACTAACGATTGACGCATTCACGGCTCATATCTTCTTGTAATTAGTTAGGCGTTCTCGTATCGTCTTTTTGCAACAGGTAGGTCAATTTGTTTTCCCATTTGCTCTTCTAATTTTCATTTGGCCATTATGTAAGTAGCATGGAGAGCATTGATCACCTCGTTTTATTAATAAAATGTGTGCCATAAATTTCGATGCTTTCGTTAATGCTACCCCAACTTCTAAATTTCCTTGAAACGTGACTTTCCGTGCTACCTTACCTGCATGTAATTTGTCACAGCTTGACAGCTAGTCAGGTGAAAGAAAACAAGTCATGCATATAGAGCAACCCTTTATTTGCTCGAAAGATCAAGAGGCTTGCGCGAAAACTCTATCGATTCATATGCAAATTTTATGCGTTTGAAACCTATCATTCCATTTCCCAAAGTTTCGATATATTTTCTTATTGTCTCATAAGAATGGGAAATCTCTATTCAAGTGCGACAGGAGGTTACTTTTTTGATATCATCTACCATTAACACTGTAAAAGCAAGCGAGATATACATTTCAAATGCTTATGAATTAGTTTTGAATTAGTTTTCAACGAATTTCCTGGGCGAGAAACTGGCAACAAGGCCGATTGTTTGTGAGCGCTTTTATCTCCACGTAATTTATTCATTTAAAGTGTGTTTTGCGAGAAAATAAACATTGAAATCTACTAAAATTACTAGTGTTGGTGCTCCAAATAACAGAACTATCGGAATATGCAGTCTTTGGAGGATTTTGTGCGAGATAAGTGATATTATTTTTCTAGATTTTTATTATCTGTTTGAGTTGTTTGTGTTACATACTATATACTGAATCAATTGTTATTTGACTTGTAGGCGGCGCTGCATTTTTTTTCGCTTTGATAATCGACGTGTAGAGGTAGATTCATACAGATCTGTTTTGGATGTATTTTCGGTTGAGAGTAGAAGAAAAATAAACTAATTTTTTACTAGAATGTTTGTAAATATACAGAGGATTTTTTGTTCATACGAATGTGTCACTTAACAAAAATTTTTAGAGATTCGGGTTTATGTTACGGACAACATTAAACTTTGTTCGCGTGGGTCTTATTTGACAATATTCGACTATCAGTTTAGGTGTAATGTAAATATTTGAGGTGGTAAAACCCCTTTAGACTGGCTGTCTGAAAATTCATTTGCTACTAATGACAATTATTAAGTATAACTAAACTGTCTATGTATTCATTCACCCATAACCACAAAACATGAAATAGTAAAATTGGTAATAGTAAAAGGTCGGTAAATCACAACAGCCTCAGCTCTTAGAAGCTCTCAAAATTTATACCTAAAATATAATCAATTATCGATTCGCAACATCTAACAGATGTATCCCAGAATCTCCGGGAATGCCTTATAAAATGTCATTAATTTTTCAACTTACACTTTATTGTAAAACTGCCAAACCAGCATCAGAGCATAGTTGCCCATTTGATTTCTTCGTGAAACCTTTGAAACGTTTTAATCATGTTATTCCTCACCCACTATTTTTTCTTATTTGGTGTTGTTAAGGGTGATTTTTTAAGAATTTGGTTTTTCTTTAAAAAAAACGCATAGAAATTACAAAACTGTATGAAATCTTTATTTTCAGACGATAAATTGGTTTATGCCATTTACTTTTTAAAGATAATTTCATTCAAATGTTGGCCACGGCTACGTTTTAAATGGTCCATACGAAAAGTCCAATTTTTGTCACTTTTTCGAGCATTTCGGCTGGTATCTCGCGAATAACGCGTGTAATGTTGTCTTCCAAGGCTGGAATTGTTGTTGGCTTATCCGCATAGACGAGAGACTTAACGTAGCCCCACAAAAAATAATCTAGCGGTGTTAAATCGCATGATCTAGGCGGCCAATTCACCGGTCCATTTCGTGAGATAAATTGCTCACCGAACTCATTCCGCAATATGTCCATTGATTCGCGCGATGTGTGGCACGTTGCTCCGTCTTGCTGAAACCACATGTCAACAAGACCCAGCTCTTCCATTTCCGGCAAAAAATATTCAGAAATCATCGCGCGATAGCGAGCGCCATTGACCGTAACGTTGTGATTTTGATCATCTTTGAAGAAGTACGGACCATTGATGCCTCCAGCGTGTAAACCGCACTAAACCGTGCATTTTTCTGGGTGCATTGGCGATTCTTGTATTGCCTCTGGTTGCTCTTCGATCCAAATGCGGCAGTTTTGCTTTCAACATACCCATTTAACCAGAAATGAGCTTCGTCACTGAACACAATTTTTCGGTAAAGAAGTGGATTTTCAGCAAGTTGTTCTAAGACCCATTCATCAAAAATTCAACGCTGCGGCAAGTCGTTCGGCTTCAATTCTTGCACGAGCTGTATTTTGTAAGGCTTTACACCAAGCCGCATGATCCTTTCGTAAAACAACACAAGCTCAATTGCTGCGAACGGCGTCGAATTGACATTTCACGGTCTTCCACCACACTGGCTGATACGACAGCAATATTTTCTTCTGTACGCACTCTAGGTATACGTGTTGGTGGCTTTATGTCCAACAGAGTAAAGCTGGTTTGAAATTTCGTCACAATAGCTTGAATAGCTTGCTCAGTAGGTCGATTATGACGACCATAAAATGGTCGTAATGCGCGAAAAACATTTTTCACAGAGGACGAATTTTGGTAATAAAATTCGATTATTTGTAAGCGTTGTTCAGGCGTAAGTCTGTTCATGGTGAAATGGCAAACCAATCTGAGTACATTAGACTTTGACAGCTGTCGGAATTCCCGCGTGAACTGTCAAATCTGAATACACGGAAAACCAAATAGCAAAAAAATCACCCTTTATATATGTATTTTCGCGCCGGTAGCGACTAGAACATTTGTCACAAATACCGGCCCGTGGGAGTCGCGTAACCACTTAAACTAAATATACTTTTCTCTTTACGCTAATAAACAGTGCCATCCCAATTTATTTCCACGAAAAATTGGCCGAAATGGACTAAAACTTGTATCTAAAATGTAGCGCCTCAAAAAATTCCGGTTTTTACTTTTTTCTAGTTTCAAGTTTTTATGGCATCAAAAAAATTAAAAATTTAGTAGCCATGTACTGTTAACAATGTTATAATAACGCTTGGGTTCCGTCCAGTTTCACCTTGAACTACAATAAGAAGCAACAGAATAAACTAACAGATACTTATTTTACTCTCGACTAGACTTGAGGAGTTTAGCACAGACCAGCAGATACTTCGAACAAATTTCTAAGATACTTGCAAGTAACACTAACAGCAATCTTCGCATCGCGTCTTCTATATCAACAGCAGCGCCAGTATACGTGCATGTATCAGAAAAGGAACCTAGCCTGTTATTTGAGTACAAATTTCAAAAAAATCGGTTTTGTGACAATGAAACAAGATTTCATCAATGATGCGGTTGATAGTCTATGACTTTATCATGCGTTTATTGCATCCCCTTCTTTTATGCGACATTCTACAATATCGTCTGCCGGGGTGAGATTGTGTCAAAAAAGGACACGTTTTTGTTCCTTAGCTTGTAAAGCACACATTTAGGCAATGAGTTTGATCCAAATCACGTCAATGCACACTTAAATGTTTAGTTAACGACTGCCGCAAATATGGTCAAGTTACAATAAACTATAATTTTGCTAAAATTGAATGAACTTTGGCCTAATCTCACTTTTTCTATGGGGTGAGATTGTGCCAAAAACAAAAATTTGAATTCAATACCTGTTGAACAGTAGTGTATCTTAGAATAATTCACATGAATAACATGATAAAACAGTAAGTATAGGGACGACCATAAACAACGTGGACTATCAAGGGGCTGTAGAGGGTTGACCAGAAACTACGTTTCATATGAAATGTAGAAAAATGTATGACTGGATCAAATCAATATCAGGAGTAACCAGTTATGAGAACGTGGCTCATGGACAGTCTCTAAACACATAGTGGCGTCTCCATGTAGCTTAGAAAGGAAAAACGTTAGGACATAAAGCCTGAGAAGACTTTTCGTTTTAATTATTATGTGTCACTAGCTGACCCGGCAAACTTCGTCCCACCTATTTTTGTGTTTAATTTAATAATTTTCAACATTCCAAATCCATTAATTTCTTGCGATTTGTTTATATCGTTTGAAATGATTGGTTTTATCGGAATGACAACATCCTCGACTTTTGCCTTTAGTACATCACCTCTATTAAGGAAATACTCATATTGGGTGGTATTCAGTTATTTTCGTTGAATTCCAGAAACTGAAAGGGGTCATCTTCGAAGTCAAAATGATGTCCATGGTCAATGGTTGGCTTCTATATATTATTTCGATTACGGAAATATCCATATGTAGTAGTATTCGGCTGTTTCCCAGAAGTTGCCATCTTACAATTCAAAATGGTGTCTGAGGTCAATTTTTTGCTCTCTGCATCATTCTGGTTAAAGAAACACTCATATTGGATGGTATTTGGTCACTTTAGACTATTTTTCAGAAACCAAAAGTCGCCATCCTGGCCCCTGAGCGTCATTCTGGTTTGAGAAACACCCACAATAGGTGTTATATGGTTTTTTCGGCTGTTTTCCAGACACTGGAAGTCACCATCTTAGAATTCAAAATGGTGTATGTGGTCGATTCTAGCTCCTGTGTATCATTCTGGTTCCGAAGAATGTCATATTGGATGGGAATTGGCCGTTTTTGGCTGTTTTTAAGAAACCGGAAGTCGCCATCTTGGATTTCAAAATGGCATTTAGAGACAATTTCTGGCCTCTGAGCGTCATTCTACTCATATTGGGTGGTATTTGATGATTTTCGGCTGTTTTCCATTCACCGGAAGTCACCATCTTACAATCAGAGTTGCTGTTTAGAAATCTGTGTTTTGACGACAAAAATCTGTGAAAATCTGTGACCAGAGAAAAAAAATCTGTGATCATATCTGGGGTATGATTATTTGTTTAAAAACAAAAAGTAGGAGGGTGGTATTCAGGACACGACCACATGACGTTGGACTACGGTATTCTTATATTCCATTAAAACAAATAATAGAGAGAATTGCAACTCTAGTATTTGCTGCAATTTTATTTAACAGTGCATTTATGAATGCTGAGACGTTAAAACGTTATAAATAATAATATATACTACAAGAATGGATATCTTTTATTCAATCGCTGTCATTTCATACATATTCGAATCAAACCTTTGTTCATAGCTGCACTACTAAGACAATCATTTAATTGAGCGAATTGGTAAAATTTTCCTATCTAAGCAAAAAGCAAACTTAACGAAACTATCTGAAATTGGAGCCCAGAACGATTCAAACGAAAATTTTAAATTTAAAAATTGTTTGACATTGAATTGATAATACTCATGCTAGGTTAGCTCCAGCCCAGCATATAACTTCATGCATTCAAAAAAAAAAAAAAAATACGTTTATTTCAATAACCTAATATAGCAAGAGCTCAATTACACGTTTTTCGGTAGTTGTTATCAAGGTTTTGGCGAGTGACAGGAAAATATCTTAACTTCTTCAATTGTGATTTAGAGCATTTCTAATTGTTTTGTTATTTTTCACGATAGCGACAAGTTTGTTTCTTTCTCTGTGTGCGAGAAACAAAATCAAAACCGCGCACCGAGAAACGAAAACGAAAATTTAATGAATGTTCATTGAAAAAACTTGCAACTCTTTTTACCAATAATTTATGATACTCAAATGAACCTTTTTTGATCTAAATAAAATTTCTAGTAAATAAGTGTTGATCATTCATAGGCAGTAATTTTTCCTCGATGAATAAAGACTGGCTGAAGAAGTTAAAATCGCTGCTGTAAAATCAAATTCACAACTGTGTTCGTTAAGACGTTTTAATATTTTCAATAACAATAATAATCTTCGATAAACACCCGCTATAGTTATCCACACACATGCTATAACTATCTATACACACGTTAAAACTATTCATACACACGCTGTCACTATAGTTTTTATACACACATGCTAATGCTATCCATACAGACGCTATTCCTATCCATACATCCGATACAACTATCTATACACACGCATAAGCTATCCAACCATGTGCTATTACTATCCATACATACGCTATAACTAATCATTACACATTCGCAGCTATCCGTACACACGCTGAAGTTATACACGCAATAGCCATAATATGCTACACATGCTATGTCTTACACACGCTATAGCTAGCCATACACGCGCAACAGCTCTAGCTATCGATACACATGGGTTGGTTAGCTATCATCCCTATCATCGCAAATGTCATAGCTATGCAGATGCACGAGATGCACATACGCTATATGTGCACACTGCACACACACTGAATGGCAGTAGCTTTCCTAGTGGCGGTGCTGGCTCGTGCAGTTTCTGGCTGTTTTCACCCAACGATATCTGAATTGGTTTACCGCTGGTGGGGTTCAACTCAGATCGAAGGGGAACCGAACTGAATGAAGAAATGCAGCTGCCCACTAACTCCGCCACTGCTGCCTGATACCACCGCTCTGGTTCTGCTGCAGCTCAGTTTCGCCACTGGAATCAGCTACCGCTGCTGATTATTCAGTACCGTTCTAGTGGCCTTCCACTTGTTAACTGATGACTGCTATGATTTGATTGATTGATTTCTTTTGAAGGGACTTTAACCCCAAACGGTCATTCGTCCCTAATGACTGCTATGAGACGACGCAGGCTATTATATAGAACAAAACAAAAATCCATCCGCGAGCAAAGGAGAAGCGAGCTTGTGATTGGTTGAATGTGCACGACTTTTAACACATTTTTTAGCTAGTTTAGTATCGAAAACATATTAAAATTATTATATGACAATCTTGCACAATAAATCCCCTATCAATTAAGCCATTGGTGTTTAAAATCTGTTCAGTGGTAATGATAAAAGAAGCATTTTAAAACGGTGTTGAAACACCTGTTGCAGCTACCGAAAGCGAGCTCCTTATTGGTTGAAAGCTGCGAGACTGTTTACAAAATCCGATCGGTTATATCCGTTAGTGTCGACTGTGCTTGTGAAGAGAAGTGGTGATTGGTTGCTCGGTATGATTTAGACAATCGATGTGATTTATCAATTTTTCAATAGTGTATCTCGAACAATAGGTTATTTTTGTTACATAAATTCAACCGTTAAAGAATTTCTGATCGGTTGATGCCAAAACCTCGAAATTCTGAAAAGAAATGGCTGATATATAAGCGCTCAAAACCTGACCACTTTTCCCTGGTTTTCCCTGGTTAAATTACTAGTTTTTCAAATTCAGGTACCTAACTTCGATTAAGACGTTAGTCCAACGTCAAAACGAGATTGATTGAAATGCTTTATATTAACATTAAATTTTCCTCCACTCGATTGAATTAACTATTTAGCTTTTAAAATTGCATTGGAACAGTCAACTTGTTCCTAAACGAAGTGTTTTTCAGGTTGGAATTGAGACCAGATAAGCTACGTATCAGAGAAAGTGGCCATGATTTAGTCAGAAGAGACTCTTTCATCCGTTGGATACGGTAAACGTCAAAATATCGTAAATTCAATCATAATGAGGTGATTCAATCAGGTCACCTCTCTGCACACTTCATTGAGTTAACCAAGCAGCATATATCGCGAAAAACAAGCATTCCTAGATGGAATCGATAAAAAGGCAAATGTCGGAAGTGCAAACGAATTCGAAATTTTGGAAAAGAATGACTCCGGATAGTCGAACTATTTTCTACGGATGGTTATTCGAGCTTCCGGGAAATCGTACCTTCGAATTAATGAGTTTGACCTGTAGAAAAAATGTAGGTAATTTGTTATTTCCGGCATTTATGGGAAAAATCTGTGAAAATCTGTGATTTTCCAAAAATATCGGTCATCTGTGATCACAGATTCTGTGATTTGAAAAAGGAAAAAAATCTGTGATTTTACAGAAAAATCTGTGAAAATGGCAACTCTGCTTACAATTCAAAATATTGTCTGAGGTCGATTTGTGGTTTCAGTGCATCATAACAATTCCGGAAATACCTAGATTGGGTGGTATTGATCATTTGCCGCTGTTTTTCAGAAACCGTAAGTCGCCATATTGGGTTTTAAAATGGCATTTGGAGACAACTTCTGGCCTCTGAGCGTCATTCTGGTTAAAGAAACATTCATATAGGGTGGTATTTGGTCATTCGCCGCTGTTTTTCAGAAACCGGAAGTCGCCATATTGGATTTTAAAATTGCATTTGGAGACGATTTCTGCCCTCTGAGCGTCATTCTGGTTAAAGAAACACTCATGTTGGGTGGTATTTGGTCATTTTCGGCTGTTTTTCGGACACCGGAAGTCGCCATCTTACAATTCAATATGTTGTCTGAGGTAGATTTGTGGCTTCAGTGCATCATAACAATTTCGGAAATACCCATATTGGGTGGTATTTGGTCATTTGCCGCTGATTTTTAGAAACCGGAAGTCGCCATCTTGGATTTCAAAATGGCATTAGAAGACAATTCCTGATCTCTGAGCGTCATTCTGGTTAAATAAACACTCATATTGGGTCATTTTCGGCTGTTTTCCAGACACCGGAAGTTGCCATCTTACAATTCAATATGTTGTCTGAGGTCGATTTGTGGCTTGAGTGCATCATAACAATTCCGGAAATACTCATGTTGGGTGGTATTTGGTCATTTGCCGCTGTTTTTCAGAAACCGGAAGAAGGAGGAAGGATGTCGGGCCATTATGGACATGTTTGTTACACCTAAAAACATTCACCTGCCAAATTTTGTTGTATTTGCTTGATTGGTTCTCGAGTGCGAAATTTGTTTTCATTTGTATGGGACCCCTCCCTTATAGAAGAGGGAGGGTTATCAAACCATTATGGATATATTTGTTACCCCTAAAAACATTCACCTGCTAATTTTGGTTCCATTCAGTTGGTTAGTTCTCGAGATGTGCAGAAATTTGTGTTCCATTTGTTTGGAACCCCTCCCTCACATAAGAGGGAGGGGCGTCGAACCATTCTGGACAAATTTGTTACCTCTGAAAACATTTACATGCCAAATTGTGCTCTATTTGGTTGATTGGCTCTCGAGCTGTGCGAAATTTGTGTTTCATTTGTATGGGACCCCTCCCTTATAAAAGAGGGAGGGGTGTCAAACCATTATAGATATATTTGTTACTCCTAGAAATATCCACCCGCCAAATTTGGTTCCATTTACTTGGTTAGTTCTTGAGATATGCAGAAATTTGTGTTTCATTCGTATGGAACCCCTCCCTTTTATAAAAGGGAAGGCTGTCGAACCAATATGGACATATTTGTCACTCCTTAAAACATCCACATGCCAAATTTGGTTCCATTTGCTTGGTTAGTTTTCGAGATGTGCATGAATTTGTGTTTCATTTGTATGGGGCACCTCCCTTCCAGATGAGGGAGGGGTCTCAAACTATCTTAGTCACCTTTCTCGGCCCCTAAAACCCCTAGATAAAATATTTCACGCCATTCGGTTAAGTGGTTTCCAAGCCTATATGAATCAGACAGACAGACAGACAGACCGTCAGAGCTGCATTTTATATGTTTAGATTGACCACTGCATATTCCATTGGACATCTCAAAACCACTGGAAACGTACCCACAACCCTCCTTCCTTGCTTGAAAGTCATCAGTTTATATAGAATAGGTACACCCAATGCAAACGGGGAATATTTTATTACTTTTGGGCAATTTTTTGTTACTTTTTGTTTCTTATGACTGCGCATTATACACAAAAAGTAACAAACAAAAAGTAATAAAAATTATGACGGCCACACGCTTGTATGTGTTTCTGCAGGAGAACATACAGCCAAGCACCGCAATGCATGTGTTGGCAAGACTTCACTCGCTGCATTTGTATCGATGCAACGATCTGGTTCATTTTTGTCTCCCTTCATCCACACATAATCAGAATCTCAACCGTCAACCTCAAAAGTCCAATTAGAAACACTTTCGTTTCGTCCCCCAGTGTTTACTTGAAATGGAAATATGTAATACTGTCTGACCAGAGTTGCCGAAGTTGCGAATATTGTTCTGGAAGGGCACGAGTTTTGTATATTCAAACAGGTCCAAATGAGTTTCCATGAACCAATGATTATGTGCTGTAAATAGCTTGCAAGAAAGCGAATGTTTTTATCTTTCTCTAACGCAGTTTACAGATCGTGATGTCATTTTAAGGCGCATTTCAAGTCTTTGAAATCATCAACGTTTGCATACTCTATGACGGGGAAAATGTTGCTTGGCAGCTCTTGTCATATTTTTTCGCTACTCCGTATGCATACAACGAGCGAACTAATACACGCCCACCGGATGAATTGGAGATTGAAAAAACTTGTAACATGTGCAACTTATGCGACGGTGTGTGATTTTTTTCGACTTGAGGTGGAAAGGGAGCATTTTTCGACAGAAAAAACGTTGCATGTGGTTGAAACGACCATTATTAGATAGTCGTACTCTCATAACACGTGCTGAATATATGACAGTATGTGTTGTTACTTAACTGGGGAAGAATTTTATTGCTTTTTAAGTAATGGATTTGTTACCTAAAAGGTAATTTTGCGCTATTGCTTTTAAAGTAATAAGGAAAAGTTTTGCGTGTAGAATAGGTGTACAAAATTTTGTTACATTCCTTAAGTAATATCAGTCATTGTAAATTTCCATCTAACAGTTGTTAGCTTACTATTCTCAAGTATTTAGTCATTATTTCAAATAACGTATGAGGAAAAAAATCCAAACAAACTTTCAATTCCAAATGAAAATATTGCACAACTTATTTTTTCAAACTTGTTTCTTTATTTAGCAATGTAACTCATCAACAAACCTCATAAGAAACACTCAGCTCCATATTGCACTGATTTCCTGATCCTTTGGGGTACTAGGCTCATAGCTTCCTGAATTCCGGATGTTTCAATTCTTTTGAGCACCTTCTTCATTTTTCGATCAAACAATCAACGTTTTTTGCTCCGTAACATTTATGGTAGACCATTCACTTCAAATTTGTCCAGAAAGTTTCAATAGACTGCATTTGTGTCACATTTTAAGGGTTGCATTCTTTCGGAATAAACTCGTTATTGCTTTGTCGCAAATCCGCTGAAGTTGCATTAGCATAGTTTGTACCTATATTCGAAGTTTTAAACCCATTTCATGCAGATACTTGTTCACCGTTATTGAATTAATCGGATATTCATTGCCTAGTTCACGAGATGATTACGCCGACCTACCAGGCGTTTCCACCCTCAATTTCGCTCGAACTTTGCTTTCTTTTGAAGGTATTTCCATTCTCGAAGAGTTTGTCAATAATGTACATAAATGTTTTCTTTTAATTTCCAAGATCTTTAGAATAGTAGAACACTTCACTTTTAGATTTTTCTTCATTTTGCTCACAAAAGTTGCAAATCAATTTACGACGATCTTCTTCCGACCACGCCTTTTTCCCAACTGAGCGTCACTTGACAGAATTGGCTAGTCGTGTTACCAGTTATATAAAAGTGGATCTTCTTTTTGTGGAAAAGGATTTTTCGATTTGTGCAGTACTTCGAAATGGTAGACCCATTTAAAAATTGTTCGGATTTTATTCCTCACACGTTAATACCATAGCTAGATAACATATCCTATGTAAACAATGCAAGTGTTTTGGTGTATACTGAAATAATTTTGTCGTGAATGTGAATTCCGCACACTGTACCGTTCATTATAGCTTGGCACTATCTCACCCCAAAAGGGCTCGAAAAGTGTACAGTTTGGAAAAACATTATTTTCTGAGCCATCACAGGTTCAATGCATAATATTTCCTCAACACATTGGAGACGACATCCTAACGTACCATCTGAGCATTAAGTTGATGTAATTTCTTGATCGGGTTGGTCTGCATTGGACATTTTTGGGTAACGTTATTTGCGCGTGTTTTTCAGCCTGTACTTCGAAACATCATTTAAGTAAAACAGTTCACTAATATTATTTATATTCTATCTCAAGTTGTGAATAAATATGTCATGTTTCATACAGTATTGAATTGAGTTTGAGGCATTAGGTACTAGAAATATTTCCCGCAGACGGTACCTCTAAAATTTCCACTTGACAAAATAAATCGCTCTAATAGTGAAACTGGTAACAGGATCGTAATGAGGTCTCTCCAGGGTAAGTTGTAATTGGTGATACTGGAAGGAGAAACGTGGCTTGGCATAGTAAAGCAGTAAGCTTAACAGGAAGGGAAAAAGCATACACACAACACAAGCATGGATGAAATGATAATCAACATGTCATCTACTCGCAATAGTGACATTGCTAATAATGTGAAGTGCGGGATACTAGAAACACCCAGTCAATACTAGAAAAGATCAATGTTTCTGAACGCAGTGATTCACAGAAAGAAAAATGTAATCGAAAAATTCCTTGCTATCACTTTAATTTTCGTGCCAATCTCAGGGGTCCTACTGCTGTAGAAGTTACATTTTGTTGTTTGTTTGCTTTAGGCTTGTATCTTTTTATAGCATAAAATCTACCACACGTCTGAGCCACGCATGGCTGCAGTTCGGTAGGTAGATAAATATTATCACACACAATCACGCCATCAGTACTGCTGGCTGGCTAAACCTGGCAGGAACGGGCGGTATGTCATCATAGATAGGCAGGTAATGTTTGGGAAAGTGATTTGTTACCCATTTGGTGACACCTCTGGCCGAGGCATGAAAGCGGCACACAAACAGGTGACACACATGGTCATGATTGGACGCACTAAATCAAATTAGACTACGCGGTTGTGTTCGCGGAGGCTTGCAAAATTATACTAATTGGGTATCAGATTCGGCATCCGATTGCCGGAAACCTTTTTAGGCTTAATTTTGAGTTTAGAAGGCTTCCATTTCACGGTTAATAATAAAGGTACGATAAAATACTGGATGGTAGATGTGAGGGACTAACTGGATAAACATCAGATTCCTTTTAAAAAAATCTACCCTCAATGTAATTAAGTTCGGTGTCTGGAGAGGACATATTGTATGCATTGTGCCTTATGACAATTTTACAAAGAAGCCAAATACTAAGGAAGAAAGACAAATGACGATAAAATTAAATGGTTTGTTAAAGTACAAATATAATCTTTTTAGAAGATTTGAATTTCTTCTGGTTATGGCCATCGTAAGACAGTGCTACGAGCATAGAATGAAAGCAGCTGGTTAAAATAATGACCAGCTGAAGAAACTTGGACAGTATTCAGCTGAAGTCGGCTATTACTCTCCAACGTGGCTTTGGCTTATCAGCGAATTCTATTCCATGGCATTCCGGCGGCACAGATGGTTCTACCAGATTTCTAAAAATCAAACAAAAGAAGTTTGAACAAAAGATTAAAATTTCTACTTGCTCTCATTTACATTCACACCATGATGACGATGAGAACGATCCGTCGAGTGAATTTATTTCCTATTGAATGTCCCAGGGAATAGCTTTTGTCCATCTGGGTTCTGTACTACTTTATGGTTTTCCACGGTGATAATTAGTTTCTTTCAATGGTTCCTCGAGCGTTTAATAAAGTTGTTTCAAAGCTAGCAGTTGAAGCTTTTAGTCCGACCGAAAAAAAAAACAAACTTCTGCACAACTGCACTGTAGTAAAAGCCAAGAAATCTTATCAGAAGTGAAGATTTTGATGAAAATGAAAATTTATTTCATCAACATATTTTTATTATAAAACCGTAGCACAACCAAGTAGAATTTTGACTAAATTCCATTTGAAGGGTATTTTTTTAATTTTTTTTCAGATTTTGGTTAAAATATGCCCTATACTATACTGCCGTTCCAAATCATAGTAGTCCCTGTTCTACACAAACCTTAGGGGCCATCCACATACCACGTGGACAGATTTTTAATGATTTTGACCCCCCCCCCTCCCCCTCCGTGGACAACTGCCCATATAAATTCTGAAAAAATTGTATGGACCGTGGACATTAGCCATTAGTATGTTGTTTATAATTTGTTGTGTTATATTCATGGTATATTGATGCAACTTCAATAATATAAATTAGGTATACAATAAAAAAACATCCAAAATTCTGGCCTGGCCGAGAAAATTATTCTCAAACCACAAAAGCTTGATTCAAAAAATATGTTTTCGCTACTAATAGTGCGCACAATTTAGTTACAATTTCGTAACCGACATTTTGTGAAAATATTCTTAGAAGTATGTTTTTGCATGAAATCATTTTCTCCGATTGACAAGATTGTCCACAACTACAAGCGAACAAAAAGTGGGTCGAAGTATAGGGTAGAGCGGGGCTAGTTGGTCATTTTTGGTCAAAATGTTCTCTAACTTTTTGTAGGGAATATTATGGCAAAAACTCATCACATGAAAATGTTGCGTTAAGTCTGTAGCTTCTAGAAAAATATGAACGACTCAAAATAGTTTACGATTCTATGGATATTTTATGTTTTTTGAGTTGATGTCAAATTGTCCAACTAGCCCCTCAGGTGGGGTAAGTTGGTCAGGGTGTGGGGTAAATTGACCATTTTTATTTCGGAAGGACAATTCAGTTATCCAGCCTGTAGCGTCTCAACGGAAGTCAAACCTCTTCCGGTTTTTTTGTTTATACGTTCGCTTTCCGGAATCCCAAACCATGAGAAAAATAACTCATAATTGCATGAAAAAAAATCGTATTACTCTTTCGACGAAACGTATATGATGAAATCTCTCTAATGGTTTGGTTGGACACAAAATCAAAGACAACACGGATTAAATTGTGAACCAGAGCCGAATTCTAGATTCACATCTGCAATCAGTGTTCTTCTACCAAAGTCTCATTAGTTTTTTGTTGTTGAAAACTCGCATTCGATGAAATTTTCGTCGAGTAGGAGGCATATGTCGATGCATTTGTGTACGTTATAATTATTTCAGATCAATGACTCGGTATTTATAGTGTCCACTAAAATATTCATAAAAATGACGACGAAATGAAGATAATTTTTACCAAATTGTTTATCGTTTAAAATAAATAAAATAAACGGTTTTGCTAAGCAGAGCACATGTTGTTTTCATTTGGTTTCAGTATGCATCACGAAATGCGACGTTCCTGAAATTGCATAAACTTGGTTACTAGAATTCATTGATGATGTGCATAGGACCAACTAGCCCCTCATGTATTAAAAATGAAAATTACTTAAAATACATGAAAATAAAATTTTGGCGAAAATTTGTTTTACACTACTTAAAACTAACAAAAAGTACTTTCATTATGCATTGAATTAGGTTTATTTTAACTTGGCTAGGTTTGTTAAGACAAAAAGTTTCAACTTGAAAACCGAGTAGAATTAATCGCCAATTTGGCACCAACCTGTATTTATTATACATCCTAATTAAAACTGTACTTTATTTTGTCATTTAGTTTCTCTGGTTATTTGCTACATATCGCCCATATTACACGATTTTTTTGATACGTAGGTTCGAAGATATTCTCATTGACCAACTTACTTCGTAACCAACTAGCCCCGCTCTACCCTACTAACTGTTATTTTTAAGAATCCGGGAAAAAATAAATGTTGCATTGATTTTCACGAAATCACAATTTTCGGCAACACTGTTTTGCCTTCGGCTCATTTTGTTCGCATCATTACAACGAACACTCTGGTATTATAGATTATAGGATGTTTCCATGTGCATCTCTCAGCGGCCATGATGCCCAATGAAATGGACATTTCAATTATAAGTATTTCAATAATAGATGATGATCCGGTTCTACAGATCATCTCTCAGTCGCCAAGCGGACATTGCACAGACGTGGCGCGACGGAAATGTAGTTTAATATTATAGATTCACTGATGGAATGTCCAACTCGAGCATGCCTTCCCGCTGTCATTCATTGGCAGGCAGTCGTTACCATCGCAAGTATCGCTGATTAATAAAAAATCCCATAAATGTTACCATTACCGGAAATATGACTCCTGAGAGTAGATTCAATGTCGGTCGTGTTCCTCCTTCCCTTCAACTTGGCCTGTACAACTGAACTAGTAAAATCAGTGGCCAACCGAGCGATGTCGAGTGATGCTGTCTACGGGGACTGCACACAGCTAAACGGTCCAGCGACATTCGTCAACCAACCGAGATATTTACGAGCTATCTGGTGAATTAATTCTACCCAGGCGACCTGGGCATGAACTTTTCTTCGTTCGGCCAGCTACATTCGGCAATAACAAGGAACGACGAAAATTACTTTCACTCGGTTCGCTTAAAATGGTTATCTTTTTTTTTCGCAATCCGCTTTTAAACAGAACGATATTGCCATTTCAGGAATGTTTTTATTGAAATGGCTATGATACATCGCTGCATCATATGGATGTTAAACGAAATATCTAATGATAAATTCGCTAGGCTGATGACATGGTTGAACGACTTTTGAATTGGAATTTTAGCTCACCTAAACAAATAAAGTTTTTATACATTTTAACTGAGAATATTTTTTATTCTCCTGTAGTTTTTTTTTTGGCAAACCCATACAGATTTTAGGTATCAAATCGGTTGTCGCGTACCATGGCATTTTTTTCTTATAAAATCTTAGTTGACGGCCAAATGCAATATGGCTGCCAAAGTTTTGTTTACTTCAAATAAAAGCCATTCTCGTTTATTGTGAAGTAATGTTTGTGTATATTAAAGCTAATTGCAACCAGTGAACTTACTTTAGCGAGAATTATTAATTAAAAGCAACTGTTAAGAGTATGTGAAATGTTTAGTCGTTCCATTATCTCTGCTTGGGTTAATGGTTTTTACCCTTCCTTTTAAGCTTACTACTCTACTATACTGATGCTCGATTTTCCTGTATCGTCAATTACAATCCACAAGAAAGGCCTTACTAGGTTGGCCTGGCTGTGACTTATTTAGTTCATTCAGAGTGAAGCCAAGTAGTTTCTAGATTTAAAGCTCTTTGACAAAGTCACCGAAAATCGCTGTAATTTAATATTTTACCAATTTTAGTCTTAGCAGTTGTATTTTATAAAGCTTCCATTATTCAATCAGTAGTCAATTTTTTTACATTATTTTATGATACTTTCCTATAGTTCATCTCAGTATTTAAGTAAGCAAAGTTTCGAAAAGCCGACCCGAGTAAAACGTATGCACTTTAGGTCTGTGGTTGGCAGGTCTATTTCTGTTCTCGTCAATATGTATTTGGTTTTCCTCATCAATAGAAAGAGCTTGTTAAACTATACTCGTTTCATCTTCTTTTATCGAAATTAACGAAAGGCAACATACTCCGTTATGGTGGCGTTATGGTAGCTATTACTTATAGTTAGTGTTAGGGGTTACACTCGATTTGGATTAATCAATTTAATGGTGTAAAGCGGTAAATTTCAGTGATAATTGGTCGGCGTGCGACCAGACCGAACCAAGCGCCATTTTTTTGAAAATCGAGTTTTTATCACCAGTGGATGTTAAAATTGATAATCTATCTTTCATGAAAAAACGAAATCATTTGAACAGTTTATAATAGTATTATAACAAAATTTCTCTGCAGCAGCCTGCAGGAAATATACGGGGTGGTTAAACTTTGATCGCCGCTTACTCGAAATAATGTTCTTGGCGCTTGGTTCGGTCTGGTCGCACGCCGACCAATTCTCTCTCAACTCTCTTTTTTAATATTTGATTGGTGACCTTGAAAAGAAGCGTTGATTTTGGGCTAGTTCTCTTGTTATTCTCCGCTTCGCACACACTGCAAGCTAAGACAAAGCGCGACAGCTGGCTTCTTATTTTTCTTTTCGTAACGGCCGTTATCCCCGTCGAAATTTTTTTGAACGTTCCATACCGTTGATGCCAGAATGATTATTTTTAACAACTTCTGCAGGTCAATGAAAATAAAATTAAAATAAAATAAATAAAATAAATAAAATAAAATAAAATTGCAATATATAGGCGAATAATACTCAATTCTTATTTATTATTTTATGTTCAATAAAGCATACTTCTATTATCAAAATTTTTCTTCCTAAGTTTCTTGGTACCCAAATTTTTTCTTTCTAAGTTTCTTGGACTTCAACCGAAATAGTAATAAACGATTAATCAATGCATTTTTAAAGTTATAACAGTGAAATACATTACTCGGTAATATCATGTACCTTGCATACTTTTGCATCATTATTTATGAACAATTATAATAGCTAAGTTGAAAGTAAACGCGAATCGTTCAAATCAAATCCGGACAAAATTACTAAAATGTTCAGGCATTTTTGGCAATCCTCTGCAGTGTTGCGGTTCGCCGGTTGGTCCACGTGGAATCCTGCGATCGAATGAGCCGCCAACTCAGTCTTACTGCGCTGAAAGCAGCTGGTGCTCTGCTAGATCAACAAGGCTTTACATTTTTCAATAGTATGATAGTTACAAAACTCGGTCTTGGGCTGCTCCTCTTCAGTCTCCCCTTACACCCGCTGCTCTGGCATTCTCGT
Organism: Wyeomyia smithii; assembly: GCF_029784165.1. Taxonomy (NCBI): domain Eukaryota; kingdom Metazoa; phylum Arthropoda; class Insecta; order Diptera; family Culicidae; genus Wyeomyia; species Wyeomyia smithii. The sequence continues at coordinate 198,947,390 of NC_073696.1, forward strand.
CAACAGCACCGGATGCGTGGTCTACCTCTAAGTTGTCGGCCTCTATCCGGTTCTCTACTAAATATTATCTTTGCAGGTCGCTCATAGACCCTCCGTGCTACGTGGCCATCAGCTTGACAATATTAGCGTAATTGTATACTTCGTACAGCTCGTGAATTATTTGCCTGCGCCACACTCCATTTTCTAGTTTGCCTCCGAGTGTTGATCGCAGGATCCTACGCTCAATGACCCCAAGCACTCGTCGATCGGCCTCCTTTCACATCCACGATTCATGTCCGTAGAGCGCCACCGGGAGGATCGGAGTTCTGTAGAGCACAAATTTCCTATGGATCTGCAGGCTACGGAACCTAAGCTGGCTCAGCCATACAGCACAGCCTTGGGGCTACATTCCGATTCGGAACTTGACCTTCTGTTTGTTATACACAGACTTCGCAGCCAACTGTTCAGTGTACAGGACAATTGCGGGGCTAGCGCTACGATCCTACTGACACTAACAGTCTCTCCCGAGCCGAGACTCGAACCTACGACGACTGGCTTGTTAGGCCAGCATCGTACCTAAGCTGGCTACGCAATCCATAATAAGCCCTATTCGCTGCCGCAATCCATCTCTTCACTTCGCGGCTCACCTCGTTGTCACATGTCACAAGAGTATCAAGATAAACAAATTCGTCGACCACTTCGAAAGTATCCCCATCCATCTTCACCGCAACACCAACACCTACGGGCACCTACGGGAACTACCACGCTCTCTGCCAGCCACCATGTACTTTGTTTTGGCAATGTTTATGGTGAGTCCCATACTCGCAGCTTCCCTTTTAAGAGCCGTAAAGGCCTTCTCAACAGCTCTACGGTTAGCACGAATGATATCAAAGTCGTCCGCGAGGCTCAGAACCATGTTAGACTTCGTGCCGCTCCTCTGCACACCTACCCTTGGTATTGCACCTTCTAAAGCCATGTTGAACGGCAAGTTTGAGAGCCCGTCACCTTGCTTCAGACCATCTAACGTCACAAACGCGTCCGGAAATGTGCCCACTGTCCTGACGCTTGATGTGAAACCGTCTAGCGTCTTACGTAACAGTTTAATTAGTTTTGTTTGTGTTTGGTTCAAGCATAATTTGCCACAGCTCGTTGCATTTAACTGTATCGTACCCCGCCTTGAAGTCTATAAACAGATGATGTGTCTGCGAGTTGTGTGCTCGAAACCTGTCAAGGATCTGTCTCAAGATGAACATCTGGTTCGTTGTAGATCGTTGCGCTCGATAACCGCTTCCTGCAACAGTCTCAGTCGCTGGAACAAGATACAGGAGAGAATTTTATAAGCGGAATTGAGGGGAGTTCTGCGTCGATAATTACTACAGTAAAGTCTATGTTCCTTCCTGCAGATAGGGCATATGAGTCCTTCCAACCAGTCCGTAGGTAGTTGTTCCTCAGATAATCTGATCAGGATAATCTGATGAATTGCACTACACAACCCGCTCGCTCCTGACTTCGGAAATTTCGGCTGGTGAGACGTTCTTCCCAGCGGCTTTGTAGTTTTTCAGCTCTGTGCAAGTATTCTTCACCTCTTTCATTGTTGGTGGGTCCACAGCTTGTCCGGTCTCCCCAATTTCTATCCTGTTCCCTGCGACGACTCTTTTACCTTGTTTACCGTTCAACACCACTTCAAAATGTTGCTTCCAACGCCTGGCCACCTGCAATTTATCGGTAATCAGGTTATCCTCCCTGTACACATGGCAGGTACTGGCACGGTCCGGATCCTGACTCCGTTAATCGTTCTGTGTTGTCCCTGGTGAAGCAATTCTTCGCCTCCGCGAGGACACGATGGTAGTGCTCACGTTTTTTACGGCGGTGAAGCCTCTTTTTGGCAGCTCTTACCTCCCGCTATTTCTCCCGCATCTGACGCGTCCCACGATTAGCTGCTACTAACGTGTTGGCGACTGGTGTAGGCCCGGTTCTTCTCTTCCGTCACCTCTAGACACTCAGCGTGGTTCCCGTTGTCATGCTTATCACTTCTCGCGCTGTTTTGCTGACCACACCGTGGATCCCCTCCCCCTAGGTAATAATAAATAATGTTCGATATGACTCCCCTCCCCCCACAGTCAACCTTTACCACAATAGAACATTGTACGATGACAACACAAAAAAGAAAAAACAGATTTAACAGTTCAGGAAGGTTTGTTCACATAGACTTGTAAAGTTTTTCGATCAGATTTCGGATTTCTTCAGCAAAGTGCTTTTTGTTGTCCGATAGTAAAGAATTCGCGTAGGCGGAAAGCTGTCCGATCTTTTTCGTATCCATCACTAAACGAAAAAAGCAAAAAAAAAACTTACACCTTGTAAACAAACCTCCCGAGCTGTCAAAATAGTGAGGTTATTTGTATTGTTTATACCTAGGACAGAACTTGACAATCGATGTCCGTTATATGGAACCAGTTGCTACCAGGATGCTGATTGGCTGAATCTGACATTTGACCGTTACGTAAAAAAAACAACCAGGTTACTTTCTAATTGTAACGCAGTGTTGTTGGAAACTCATAACTTAGCTGTTGTAAATGTTCATTGTCCATAAGAGATGTTGTAAGACTATGTAAGCGTATTAGTGGGTCATTCGTAAGCTTTTGTATAGTGCGGTCGGTGAAGTTTATTCGTAATTATGTGAGAGATTAGGTTTTTTTTTTCTAAAATCAAATGCAAAGCAGTTTTTTTTTTGAGAAAACGAAGAGCAGAAATCCAGAGTTTCTGAATATGTTCAATCTGGCAACAACGATGCGGAACGTTTTAAAACATTTCAACAGGAATAGTGACCGATACGAAAAGAAAAATAAGAAGCCTGTTGTTGCGTATTGTCTTATGTTTATACATGCTCAGTTCAGTTCAAAATGGCGTCGGAACAAGAAGCATTGCGCGAGCGCTTTGTACGGTTCTAACTGCACTGAACAAAATTCTTGACAAACAATTCAAGGTAAACCATTTCAAAAGCAAAATTCTTCTGGTTTCGACTGTGCATATTTTTTGCAAACCTTAACAGTATTTCTTCGGAAGACCGGCCAAAGTGATGGAAAAAAATGACCTCGTTCTTCTTGTCTAAATCATAGTTCAAGCACATCGGTTTGACAATCAGTCAAGAAGGGTATCAGAACGAATGATCGGAAAAAAATTGATTTTATTTCTTCAAGAACACCATGCCGATAAAATGTATGTGTTTTTGGCTAGCTAAAGCACCATAAAATTCTGCCAAAACACAAACTTTCTTAAACAACCACTCAAACCCATTTGTACCCAATAAGCAACCCAACGAATCTGTCTCAATGTTGCCTAATTGATGATTTCTTTGGGATTTTGAGTTCCTTGGTGTTCGAAAATAACTGGAGAGCAACGAACGACAAATAGTTGATTTGTATAATCAAGAGACGTATTCAAAGAGCCAACGTGAAAGTCATTCACTGCTCCGGAATGGCGAATTCGGACTATTTTTTATATATCTCTACCAATAGACATTATTAAACTAGCCCAAATGGTTATTAAAATATAAAACATTGCGAAACAGAGACACAAATTTTGTACGTAGGACTCGATGCGATAAATGAAAGTCAAAAGCAGATGACACACGGTTGAAGGCACGTTGAGTACCAATGATGCACGTTGAATACCTCTGTTTGCACTGTAGTTGATGCGACGAAAAGGCAGTTGAAACGCAGATGACCTCCTCCTGGATGGCGCGTTTAGGTTGATCAGGCGAAGAATAGCCGGACAATTCATCCGTGAAGTTAAAACATCCGAGACTACCATGGCGCGCGCTGTTTCTCGGCGAAGCTGAAGAGTATCGAGCTGGAGAAGCTGGCAGCGATCCTCGTATCGGGTGTTACGCATGGGTTACCGCCAGGGAAGCATTCTAAGAGCGTAACGTACGAACCGGCGCACAGTGGGGCCGTTTCGAAAAAAGACGGTCAAAAGTCTTTTCTCACTTTTACTTACATTTTAGGGGTTTGGTGTCTTCGGAAGAATTGTTCAGAATACTGATTATAATTATCTGACATTTTCATTTAATTGCTTATTAAGCTAGTATCGCACTTGGAAAAATTAACTTTTTTATTTTACGAGATATTCAATTTTGATCTTCGGCCAAGTTGTAGAGCTATCGATTTCATGAAACTTTGCCGAAGACACAAAATTCCTCCCACTGTGCGGCGCTGGATGCATTATTGTAGTGAGGAATCCAGACAGTGGAACAGAATTCCAATGAGGACCGAACAAGCGAGCAATAGAGTGTTGTTATACGTTGTATATTACTAAAATCCCGTGTCATGCGACAAATAATTCCCAGTCGTCTAGCGGCTTTGGCAACAGTAAACGATATATGTTGCTAGAATGTCAGTTTGGTATCGAGAAAAACTCCAAGATCCTTGACGTGATTGATTCGCTGCATTGAAGACCCATCTAACATGTAATTGAAGTGTAGCGGGCGGTGTTTCCAAGTGAACGTTGTTACTGAAAATTTCTTAGGGCTGAGTACCATGCAGTTTAACGTGCACCAACGTGCGAATAAGTTCAGCTGTTGTTGGAGATAAGTGGCGTATTGGACGTTTTCGATTTCGTTAAATAGCGTCAAATCGTCAGCGAACGCAAGACGAGGAAATTTTGACGAGTGGATGTACAACATTGAAATACAACAGGAACACCAATGGGCCAAGATGACTACCTTGGGCAATTCCGGAAGTAGCGACAAATGGCTCGGAAATTTCGTCGCCGATATTCACTCCCGCTTTTCTCAAAAAACGGAAAGCTGATTTATGTACCTTTCTCCAATGTTAATTTTTTTTCGTCTATAATGAGTACATCCTAATGAGAAATAAATTAATTTGCTTCTTTTCTTTTTTTGACAGCAGTAGGAAATAAATCCAAAATTTTAGTTTTCACCCGTTACGTGCGTTATGTCAGTGGTTTTGTGCTTTCTGTCGGAATTTCATACATGAATTTAGTTCTAAAGCGTCTCGTAAAATGGGCTATTGTTATATCGCTAAGCAACAGGAATTAAAATACATTCCGAAGGATATAGCCCATTTATCAAGTTTCCCGACATCGCATTCAATCAGATTGTCCTAGTCTCAAGATGTTTCTAGATTGTGCTTTTGTGTGCTGCTTTGCGACTGTGCCTTTGCTGGATGCGGCCACCAGCGATGCTGCAGGTATATCCGCAAGAAAGAGGAATGATGCTAGATAGTGGACCGTATTCAGTAGTTGGAAGTAATTCGGTTTACATTATCGGACGATGAAGTTCAATTTTTGGCTGAATGTAGAATTTGTTTGGATCGTGATTGAAACGAACTCTAAGATGAATGAACGTTACAACGTACATGCAAAACCTTTTTTTTTCGTGGGACTTGAAAACAATGATTTTCTAGCAGCCATTCAGAAAATATATCTTATGTTGAAGTAACATTTTTTTCAGGCGGCAAAATATTTTATGCAAAACAACGCGGGTTGTCAAGATATTTCAGCATGCGTCTTCTTACCTAATTCGATTGATCTGCGAAGCAGAAATGCTTCGAAGTTTGCCGACATTTCGGACGTAAAATTCCAGTTGACTTCCAACAATTCTATTATTTCTCTTTTGTGGATTGCATCATTGTTAGGTTCATACGAACGTGTCTATTGTGAAGGAAATCCTCCTTTTTCCGTACGTAACCGTCTCCTTCTTCCGAAAGTGAACGAGCTGTCTTTAATATGAGCATAGCGATGATACTGGATCCCTAGTTTATGATCCACATGGAAATTTCCTTTCCATTCCTTGCGTATTTTTTCGTATAATCCGTTTGTCGAACGACTAGTTGACATGCTGATCTCTGCGCATGTGTAAGTGCACCAATTCGTGCCTTGTGTTTCAACTAAACCCCATAATTGGCACCAACTGCTTATTTCGACAGATCGTCATTCACTGCCCTGAAACCGGGAGGACAAGCAGGAAATCCAACACCCGACCGTAAGGGGCAGGGGTTCTACCCGTTCAAGCAACCTCCGTCGTCCTCGTTCCTTACCGACTCGCCAATTTTCGGACCGTCCGGCTTTTGCTGGAATGCACCCAACGACGATACCGAAACCCTCAGCGGGCGACGTGATTGGAATAGGAAATGTGATACGGTTTTGAATAATGGGGAAATGATACTTCCAGTGTCGGCACTTTGGGGGTTTCTTTCCGGTTGCACCTCCCCTTATCACCGATCCCTACCGCCGCGGTCAATACACAGAGACACTGGCTGGTTAGTTTATTAATGATGCTATCGATGGGTAATACAATTGTCGACTCAACTACAAGCGGGGGAAGAGAATATTGTGGAATGGTCTTTGTTGTTGGGGAATTTCTGTAAACCTTTAAATGAAACAATTACTCTCTCAAAATAACCTCAAATTCTGAGCAGCTTGTATCAAAACTGTGAGTGTAGCATTAAAAATAATAGTTTGGGACTAGTAAGATAACATTTTACCGGAATGAAATCAAAATGGTGAATCGTGAGCAGGGTTTTTCATCAGTTTCCGGCAACCTAGGCATTTATTCTGTTTTAAATTGCTACCCTCCTTTATTGCGGTTCTACGCACAGATGTGTGTAGAGAGTAAGGTACGTCTGACGATTTTTTCAGACAGGGATTTTTTATCGAAGGAACTCTTCGATAAAAATCTTCAATTTGTTTATAGTAAAGATAAAGAGCATATACGCTTGCCAAAAATGCGGGTGCCACAGTACCCTGCTCCATATTATATTTTAATTTATTACACCACATAAATTTATTATAAATTTTCATAGTTCTCGTTGAGCAGAATAACTCGGTCGCAGTCTATAACGCAAAAGTAGCAGTACTACCAGTTGCACAGAGTCTGTGGCTTGTTTAGGCTTCAGGTAGAATATTTTAAACAAACTTTTATTGTGGCCAGCAGAATCTCTTCTTTCGTGCTTTCCACCGTAACACCGTAACACCGACCGCCAACGAAAAGCAATTGCGATGAAGGCTATTTATATATTCATTAAAGCGCACGACCTACACAACTCACTTCAACAATATTCCTATTAGCATTCCACGGCGTTAACAAGCGAGATCTCCCTCAGGTTATTTTACATTTTCTTAACATTTTTCCTCCATTATTGCAAACACTTCACCACTGGGATGTACTGGAGTCCGATTGTTGACTTTTTCACAATTAAAAAGTAGGTACAAACGAGTGACGGTTTGCTATCCAAATTAAGACACGCCCGAGCCAATTCTGTATTCAGGATACACGGGAAGATAAGTGTTGCTTCTGAGAAAAGTGACTTTTCGCGGGATTAGTTTGCATGTTTCCAACACACTGTGGTAGCACGACTTCCTGGCTGCCTAATTAAGAATTCATTTTGAGCCGGAAGAGTAGGTGTGGGTTCTGAAGAAAGTTCGAAACAGAGGACGAATGAATATAGACATTTCAATTCATTAGCTAGGACGTGGAACAGAGGAAGTATTTAATTTATACTTGTAGAGAAATGCGCAGCCAGTTATGATAATCAGTGGAACCCTCTTTTGCCTACATAGTTACGTCACGTGTTTTGATACACTGAATTTAATTTAGCTAGAATAGGTAGAAAAGTAGGTTTTCCTTGATAAGAACTACGATAAGCAAACAACAGGTCATGAAAACCGTATCATAACATTCTACACAACCTTTCGCTGTGTCTTAGCCGGACGAATTCAAAACAGTAAAATTCTCTTGACTTTAAACGCAATAAGTAAGCAAGCGAAACTTTACGATGAATGTTTAAAGTGGAAAAACTGTATCTACTAATGGATTATTACTTCGGTAAAATAAATAAACTTCAAATGATAACACTGAATATGATTAGTTTTTCGGATCTATTACTGCATAAGCTTTTACTGCACTTTCAATTGGAAATATCTTTCGTATGTGACATCAACAGAACTTTTCTTCGGGGGGTATAAGTTCTGTGGGGGGACTTTTCTCAACAAACTGCTCTCTGTTTACTAACTTTCTACTGCCTTGAAGCTGACTCGGTTGCAGTTGTAGTTTTTTTTTCGATAAAAGTTTGTTCCAGTTTTCAGTGAAACACTGACAACGATAACAGCAGAAGCGTCCGACCGCTCAAAGCGTCAGTAACAAAGTCTCCCATTCAACATTTTCCCGTGGAAGGACATTGACAACTGCTTCTGCTGTGCAAAGTTTGCATCTATTTTCCGATTGAAATTTGAAGTTACCTCGATTGTATATGATGGCATTAGTTTTTGTCGTTTATTTCTAAGGTAGATTTTACGAGTTACTAATGAACACAGAACATGAAAATGTTCTACCGAATATTTTAAAATACGCCATTCGTCTGACTAACGAAATAAAAGATAACTGGTACGCAGACTTTTTATATAGATGATAACCATTCGAGTGTTTTTATTTCCGAACAGACAACAGGCATTTTCAATAAAATCATCGTCGGATTATAACAGTACTATGGAACTCCAGTTCTATCTGATGCAGTCTCCGCACCGCGTTTCCTATATCGACAGCAGCGCCTTCGTATGTACATGTGTCAGATTGGGAACCCGTAACAATGAATTAGGTTGTATAACAGCGTTCTCTCTAGGTTCGGGAATAGTTCTGAATGTTTTAGGTCGGAAATTATTTTCTGAATGCATGAATATTAACAATGCGATTGGTAATGTTCAGTGGTTATTGCGTTGTAACCGTTCGCTGTAATGTGGCTCAATCAATCAACAGAATAAAATGAAAGTGAAAACGCGCCGATTGAAATTAATAAAAGAATTACAAAATCTTTTAAAATCAATATGTCAATGCTAGAAAGGTTCGCGTCTCACAATCCATAGTGATTTGCTACCATATTTTTCGCAATAACCCCCAATGAGGGCCGGATTTAGGTAGTGGGAGGCCCGGGGCAGTAATTTTCGTGGGGCCCTCTATTCTTATAAACAAATGACCAAAAAAATGACTTACCGCTTTTCTGGAAAGTGTAACGAGCAAAAAAGTCATCATTCTGTCTTCACGTCTGGCCCAGGACTCGGGGGGCCTCTTGTGTCGGAAGGCCCGGGGCATTTGCCCCCTTCGCCCCCCCCCCCCCTCCCTTAAACCCGGGCCTGTCCCCAATTTATATTGCTAGTGCAAGTGGAACCAATTTTAGACCTGGGAAGTGCACATCATTTCACAGACGCGTCATGAGTTATATGCTGATGACTACCATAGCAACAACAACAACACCCGGCTCGCTTCGCATTGATGAAGATGGAAAGCGATAAATTTGAATTGATTTGCACACGCCTCTCCTTTCCGGCGCTACCTAGCTTCGCCGGCCCTAGTGAAAGTCACCATAAAAACGTCGAACCAATCTAAGCAAATTAAGCCGATGAGTGTTTTGCATCCTGCCTCCAATAACTTTTTTTTGCTACTTGAATCAATCCTAGTTTTCCGCAGCTGGATTGACGGGTTTTCTCAGTTTATTCTTGACCGCGGGTTCGTAAGCATCTGATTGCATTCGTCGCGAGTATCGCTGTTACGTATAGGTACAGTATTGATGAAAGATGGAAAAGTGCTTCGTGAACGCAGTGAAAAAGTTTGAAGTCGCAGTAGAAGAACGATTGACGGCGGTAGTGATTGATTGGTTTTTTGACGATGTGTAATATATTCTCCAGACCGAGCTTGTAGCAACCCTGCTCCGAAGAGATATGTAGAATGTGTTGCGATTGACGGCATCCTTTTGTGTAACTTTAAGAAGACATACAAACAAGGCGAAAGATCTGTCAAACATTTTGTGTGTTTGGATTTGTATCGTTACGGTTAAATTCAATATAAATTATACGTCGATTCCACGATGCGATCAGAAGCAAAAAATACTGGAATTCAGTATTTGGAAAATTATTCCAAAAAGTGACTAGTAGCTATAACATAGCACTAGAGAGTTTTTGCCAAAAACTACTTGTGTAGACAATATTCAGTTATATTTTTCTCCTAGAATATTGGGTAAATCTTATAGCAAATTTCTTTATTCCACTGTGTGCGGGCAAAACTGTCGAGGAATAATGAAACGTCATCGCCATTTAAGACGCAAGTAAGAAAGAGGTGCCAGATGATTGTTTACGAACATAGCACGTGCGGTGGTGGGTTGAAGCCGACAAATTTTACAGTGCGCTTCGGGCAGCACGGCAGGTCAAAACTGGGTCAAAATCGAGCGAATAAAGAAGAGGTTTGACAGCAGTTAGTGCGCTCCCAGGTCAAAACGAGGTGCGCTGGTGGAATAAAGAAACTCGCTATTAATCTTATGAGAAGTTGATCGATTAATCGATTTGCTCCCCAGGCTATCCGTGGTAGATATCCTTCCGCTTTTCCATTATTTTGATTCTATGCTTATATCTAGCAATCGGATACAAATCTCCCTGCTTTATATGCATGTTTATTTTCAAGAGTACTGTAGTGCCCAGGAACCTCTTACATATTTGCTGAGTTCTCTGGCGTAATTGCTATAGTCATAGACAGATTTTGAAGTGCACCTGGGGACATTTATATCTCAGACTAGCAGACATGACTCTTTGAACAAAATTAAAATCATCGTTCGAATGAAACCAGTACCTCATGTTAGTAACACTAGCACCATCTGCTGCGGTGTTCGCATTGCGTTTCGCGTTTCGACATCAGCGCTAGTGTACCTGCATATGTCAAATTGGGAACCTTAAAATATGCCCCAAGTAGTGTTGTCGCGCAATTAGAATGGAAATTCGAAATGATCATTTTTTGTGGTGATGGAACTAGCTACTAGTGTTACGTCTGATAATCTGCGTTTATACGTTTTAACAGGTGCTTAGTTGTTTGAGAAAATGCCGATGCAACTGTGTCAATATTTTCTATTATGTTAAATGTATACTCTGTAGTTGCAGCTACATTTCTATGATATCTGGTGTGTGTTTGTGTACTTTATAAGAACTTTTAAGTAAGATGGGTAAAAAAAATTCTTCGATAGTTCGTTCAGTAACAAATATTCTGGAACACGTTGCAATTTGTGACAGGCTTTTATGATGAATTCAATTCGATGTTTGATTTGCCTGTTTAATAATAAATAACAGTGGTTAAAATAAATATATTGGTGAACCCAGGCCAAGGTTCCAAAGGGGGCAACGTAGGCAAATGCCCCGGGCCTCCTCTAGTGAAGGTACAAACAAAAAACTTGCTTTCGTTCAAGTTCTACACTCAAAATATTTTTCACGTTATAATTACCGGAAAAGTTATGTGAATATTTTCCACTGTCATTTTCACGTAAACTTTACGTGATTGTCATTTGAGTTCATCATAAACTGGCGATATGATTTATCCTGTGAATCTTGTTCAGCAAACATATGCATTTCATGTGAGTTTCACGTAGAAATCAACTACCGGTAAAGTGGAAAGCATTTGATTGTCTGATAGCTACCACGTTTTATACAACGTATAGTTTTTAATTGTGGATTCCCAAATTTTTGAGAGACTGGAAATAGTTTTTAGAAATTATCCAAATATGTTGCTTGATAAGTCGCACGGGCATGCAAACTCGCCAATTCGTAAACGAATTGACATACAAAATGACTAAATGATATTGCGATATTTGCCGGCGATAATTACTGTTAGCTGCAACTGTTTATATTCAGGTAATTTCTTGCCATTTGAACTAAATCTCTGTAAAATCTGTAAGCTCAGGACTCGATGTCGGATTCTAATGGTTTTTTGAAGCTCACCTATTGGCAAGTCATCAAAAAAATCGAGAAATTCAAAGACTGAATCAGGCAACATTCTGATTTCTGTGGATTTTCGCACGGAGAGTTCACACGATACTTCATTCTGTTTGACGTTGCCAAGTTGACGTAGATGCTACGTGATAAAACATAGTATGCATGTGATTTTCACGTAGATGTTATGTTTGTCACATAATTCATGCAAAATGAAAGAAAACGAACAAGTATAGGAAATTTCACGTAACAATAACGTGAAAAATATTTTGAGTGTATTGCAACGGTTCTCAACCTTTTTTTGTCCGCGTACCCCTTGGCGATATTTTTCATATTTCCCTGGCTTGGAATATTCTCGCAGAGTGGGATAGAGTAGCGAAAGATCATGTTGTGGTAGTTCAGATTTCAAAATGTTTGATTGTTGTAGTCATATTTTAAGAGCAAGATTGAACAACAAATGAAGTATTATAAAGAAAAGTTGCTTTGTCCGCCATTACTGATTTTGCTTCGCGTACCGCCTGAAGGTTTCCGGTTACCCTCAGGGGTATGGTTGAGGTTGAGAACCGCTGTTCTATTTCACTAACAATAATAATCTGTGATTGCATGAGAACAGTTAGCAGAATTACAGGGTGCGCCATAATTATTGCAACGAAAATGCAAAGTCGGGTTGCAGGTCGATATTTGTTGTGCCCCGGAAACGAATAACGATCAAAACTGAACCTTCAAGACGGTGCCCCGGCTTACACAAAGGGGACCATTCAACAGCAAAGGCTTACTTACCTTATCAGTCAGCTCCAGGCCGAAGTGTCCTTTGCTGTTCGAAGAAGTCGTCTCCATTCAACTCGGTTCATGGCTGCAGCTCGCCAGCCATGTCGTCTGCGGAGGCCCCGCAGGTCGTCTTCCACTTGATCGAGCCACCTTGCTCGCTGCGCGCCCCGTCGCCTTGTTCCAGTCGGGTTGTTATCAAGAACCATTTTCACCGGGTTGTCGTCCGACATCCTAACGATGCAACTCGTAGTTCATCCGCCTCCGCCATGATCCATCTTCCATCTGCACTCCACCACAGATGGTACGCAACACCTTTCGTTCAAAAACCCCAAGGGCGCGTTGGTCCTCCACGAGCATAGTCCAGGTTTCGTGGCCGTAAAGGACTACAGGTCTGATCAGTGTATTGTAGATGGTTAACTTCGTGCAGCGGCGGATTTTATTCGAGCGAAGCGTCCTCCGGAGTCCAAAGTAGGCACGTTTTCTTGCCATAAGGCGTCGACGAATTTCTCTGCTGGTGTCGTTGTCAGCAGTCACCAGTGAGCTCAGGTACACGAACTCGTCTACCACCTCGATTTCATCACCGCTAATATGAATTCGTGGCGGGAGGTTGACGCTGTCTTCTCTGGAACCTCTTCCTCTCATGTACTTGGTCTTAAAAGTGCTTTTTGTTGTCCGATAGTAAAGAATTCGCGTAGGCGGAAAGCTGTCCGATCTTTTTCGTATCCATCACTAAACGAAAAAAGCAAAAAAAAAACTTACACCTTGTAAACAAACCTCCCGAGCTGTCAAAATAGTGAGGTTATTTGTATTGTTTATACCTAGGACAGAACTTGACAATCGATGTCCGTTATATGGAACCAGTTGCTACCAGGATGCTGATTGGCTGAATCTGACATTTGACCGTTACGTAAAAAAAACAACCAGGTTACTTTCTAATTGTAACGCAGTGTTGTTGGAAACTCATAACTTAGCTGTTGTAAATGTTCATTGTCCATAAGAGATGTTGTAAGACTATGTAAGCGTATTAGTGGGTCATTCGTAAGCTTTTGTATAGTGCGGTCGGTGAAGTTTATTCGTAATTATGTGAGAGATTAGGTTTTTTTTTTCTAAAATCAAATGCAAAGCAGTTTTTTTTTTGAGAAAACGAAGAGCAGAAATCCAGAGTTTCTGAATATGTTCAATCTGGCAACAACGATGCGGAACGTTTTAAAACATTTCAACAGGAATAGTGACCGATACGAAAAGAAAAATAAGAAGCCTGTTGTTGCGTATTGTCTTATGTTTATACATGCTCAGTTCAGTTCAAAATGGCGTCGGAACAAGAAGCATTGCGCGAGCGCTTTGTACGGTTCTAACTGCACTGAACAAAATTCTTGACAAACAATTCAAGGTAAACCATTTCAAAAGCAAAATTCTTCTGGTTTCGACTGTGCATATTTTTTGCAAACCTTAACAGTATTTCTTCGGAAGACCGGCCAAAGTGATGGAAAAAAATGACCTCGTTCTTCTTGTCTAAATCATAGTTCAAGCACATCGGTTTGACAATCAGTCAAGAAGGGTATCAGAACGAATGATCGGAAAAAAATTGATTTTATTTCTTCAAGAACACCATGCCGATAAAATGTATGTGTTTTTGGCTAGCTAAAGCACCATAAAATTCTGCCAAAACACAAACTTTCTTAAACAACCACTCAAACCCATTTGTACCCAATAAGCAACCCAACGAATCTGTCTCAATGTTGCCTAATTGATGATTTCTTTGGGATTTTGAGTTCCTTGGTGTTCGAAAATAACTGGAGAGCAACGAACGACAAATAGTTGATTTGTATAATCAAGAGACGTATTCAAAGAGCCAACGTGAAAGTCATTCACTGCTCCGGAATGGCGAATTCGGACTATTTTTTATATATCTCTACCAATAGACATTATTAAACTAGCCCAAATGGTTATTAAAATATAAAACATTGCGAAACAGAGACACAAATTTTGTACGTAGGACTCGATGCGATAAATGAAAGTCAAAAGCAGATGACACACGGTTGAAGGCACGTTGAGTACCAATGATGCACGTTGAATACCTCTGTTTGCACTGTAGTTGATGCGACGAAAAGGCAGTTGAAACGCAGATGACCTCCTCCTGGATGGCGCGTTTAGGTTGATCAGGCGAAGAATAGCCGGACAATTCATCCGTGAAGTTAAAACATCCGAGACTACCATGGCGCGCGCTGTTTCTCGGCGAAGCTGAAGAGTATCGAGCTGGAGAAGCTGGCAGCGATCCTCGTATCGGGTGTTACGCATGGGTTACCGCCAGGGAAGCATTCTAAGAGCGTAACGTACGAACCGGCGCACAGTGGGGCCGTTTCGAAAAAAGACGGTCAAAAGTCTTTTCTCACTTTTACTTACATTTTAGGGGTTTGGTGTCTTCGGAAGAATTGTTCAGAATACTGATTATAATTATCTGACATTTTCATTTAATTGCTTATTAAGCTAGTATCGCACTTGGAAAAATTAACTTTTTTATTTTACGAGATATTCAATTTTGATCTTCGGCCAAGTTGTAGAGCTATCGATTTCATGAAACTTTGCCGAAGACACAAAATTCCTCCCACTGTGCGGCGCTGGATGCATTATTGTAGTGAGGAATCCATACAGTGGAACAGAATTCCAATGAGGACCGAACAAGCGAGCAATAGAGTGTTGTTATACGTTGTATATTACTAAAATCCCGTGTCATGCGACAAATAATTCCCAGTCGTCTAGCGGCTTTGGCAACAGTAAACGATATATGTTGCTAGAATGTCAGTTTGGTATCGAGAAAAACTCCAAGATCCTTGACGTGATTGATTCGCTGCATTGAAGACCCATCTAACATGTAATTGAAGTGTAGCGGGCGGTGTTTCCAAGTGAACGTTGTTACTGAAAATTTCTTAGGGCTGAGTACCATGCAGTTTAACGTGCACCAACGTGCGAATAAGTTCAGCTGTTGTTGGAGATAAGTGGCGTATTGGACGTTTTCGATTTCGTTAAATAGCGTCAAATCGTCAGCGAACGCAAGACGAGGAAATTTTGACGAGTGGATGTACAACATTGAAATACAACAGGAACACCAATGGGCCAAGATGACTACCTTGGGCAATTCCGGAAGTAGCGACAAATGGCTCGGAAATTTCGTCGCCGATATTCACTCCCGCTTTTCTCAAAAAACGGAAAGCTGATTTATGTACCTTTCTCCAATGTTAATTTTTTTTCGTCTATAATGAGTACATCCTAATGAGAAATAAATTAATTTGCTTCTTTTCTTTTTTTGACAGCAGTAGGAAATAAATCCAAAATTTTAGTTTTCACCCGTTACGTGCGTTATGTCAGTGGTTTTGTGCTTTCTGTCGGAATTTCATACATGAATTTAGTTCTAAAGCGTCTCGTAAAATGGGCTATTGTTATATCGCTAAGCAACAGGAATTAAAATACATTCCGAAGGATATAGCCCATTTATCAAGTTTCCCGACATCGCATTCAATCAGATTGTCCTAGTCTCAAGATGTTTCTAGATTGTGCTTTTGTGTGCTGCTTTGCGACTGTGCCTTTGCTGGATGCGGCCACCAGCGATGCTGCAGGTATATCCGCAAGAAAGAGGAATGATGCTAGATAGTGGACCGTATTCAGTAGTTGGAAGTAATTCGGTTTACATTATCGGACGATGAAGTTCAATTTTTGGCTGAATGTAGAATTTGTTTGGATCGTGATTGAAACGAACTCTAAGATGAATGAACGTTACAACGTACATGCAAAACCTTTTTTTTCGTGGGACTTGAAAACAATGATTTTCTAGCAGCCATTCAGAAAATATATCTTATGTTGAAGTAACATTTTTTTCAGGCGGCAAAATATTTTATGCAAAACAACGCGGGTTGTCAAGATATTTCAGCATGCGTCTTCTTACCTAATTCGATTGATCTGCGAAGCAGAAATGCTTCGAAGTTTGCCGACATTTCGGACGTAAAATTCCAGTTGACTTCCAACAATTCTATTATTTCTCTTTTGTGGATTGCATCATTGTTAGGTTCATACGAACGTGTCTATTGTGAAGGAAATCCTCCTTTTTCCGTACGTAACCGTCTCCTTCTTCCGAAAGTGAACGAGCTGTCTTTAATATGAGCATAGCGATGATACTGGATCCCTAGTTTATGATCCACATGGAAATTTCCTTTCCATTCCTTGCGTATTTTTTCGTATAATCCGTTTGTCGAACGACTAGTTGACATGCTGATCTCTGCGCATGTGTAAGTGCACCAATTCGTGCCTTGTGTTTCAACTAAACCCCATAATTGGCACCAACTGCTTATTTCGACAGATCGTCATTCACTGCCCTGAAACCGGGAGGACAAGCAGGAAATCCAACACCCGACCGTAAGGGGCAGGGGTTCTACCCGTTCAAGCAACCTCCGTCGTCCTCGTTCCTTACCGACTCGCCAATTTTCGGACCGTCCGGCTTTTGCTGGAATGCACCCAACGACGATACCGAAACCCTCAGCGGGCGACGTGATTGGAATAGGAAATGTGATACGGTTTTGAATAATGGGGAAATGATACTTCCAGTGTCGGCACTTTGGGGGTTTCTTTCCGGTTGCACCTCCCCTTATCACCGATCCCTACCGCCGCGGTCAATACACAGAGACACTGGCTGGTTAGTTTATTAATGATGCTATCGATGGGTAATACAATTGTCGACTCAACTACAAGCGGGGGAAGAGAATATTGTGGAATGGTCTTTGTTGTTGGGGAATTTCTGTAAACCTTTAAATGAAACAATTACTCTCTCAAAATAACCTCAAATTCTGAGCAGCTTGTATCAAAACTGTGAGTGTAGCATTAAAAATAATAGTTTGGGACTAGTAAGATAACATTTTACCGGAATGAAATCAAAATGGTGAATCGTGAGCAGGGTTTTTCATCAGTTTCCGGCAACCTAGGCATTTATTCTGTTTTAAATTGCTACCCTCCTTTATTGCGGTTCTACGCACAGATGTGTGTAGAGAGTAAGGTACGTCTGACGATTTTTTCAGACAGGGATTTTTTATCGAAGGAACTCTTCGATAAAAATCTTCAATTTGTTTATAGTAAAGATAAAGAGCATATACGCTTGCCAAAAATGCGGGTGCCACAGTACCCTGCTCCATATTATATTTTAATTTATTACACCACATAAATTTATTATAAATTTTCATAGTTCTCGTTGAGCAGAATAACTCGGTCGCAGTCTATAACGCAAAAGTAGCAGTACTACCAGTTGCACAGAGTCTGTGGCTTGTTTAGGCTTCAGGTAGAATATTTTAAACAAACTTTTATTGTGGCCAGCAGAATCTCTTCTTTCGTGCTTTCCACCGTAACACCGTAACACCGACCGCCAACGAAAAGCAATTGCGATGAAGGCTATTTATATATTCATTAAAGCGCACGACCTACACAACTCACTTCAACAATATTCCTATTAGCATTCCACGGCGTTAACAAGCGAGATCTCCCTCAGGTTATTTTACATTTTCTTAACATTTTTCCTCCATTATTGCAAACACTTCACCACTGGGATGTACTGGAGTCCGATTGTTGACTTTTTCACAATTAAAAAGTAGGTACAAACGAGTGACGGTTTGCTATCCAAATTAAGACACGCCCGAGCCAATTCTGTATTCAGGATACACGGGAAGATAAGTGTTGCTTCTGAGAAAAGTGACTTTTCGCGGGATTAGTTTGCATGTTTCCAACACACTGTGGTAGCACGACTTCCTGGCTGCCTAATTAAGAATTCATTTTGAGCCGGAAGAGTAGGTGTGGGTTCTGAAGAAAGTTCGAAACAGAGGACGAATGAATATAGACATTTCAATTCATTAGCTAGGACGTGGAACAGAGGAAGTATTTAATTTATACTTGTAGAGAAATGCGCAGCCAGTTATGATAATCAGTGGAACCCTCTTTTGCCTACATAGTTACGTCACGTGTTTTGATACACTGAATTTAATTTAGCTAGAATAGGTAGAAAAGTAGGTTTTCCTTGATAAGAACTACGATAAGCAAACAACAGGTCATGAAAACCGTATCATAACATTCTACACAACCTTTCGCTGTGTCTTAGCCGGACGAATTCAAAACAGTAAAATTCTCTTGACTTTAAACGCAATAAGTAAGCAAGCGAAACTTTACGATGAATGTTTAAAGTGGAAAAACTGTATCTACTAATGGATTATTACTTCGGTAAAATAAATAAACTTCAAATGATAACACTGAATATGATTAGTTTTTCGGATCTATTACTGCATAAGCTTTTACTGCACTTTCAATTGGAAATATCTTTCGTATGTGACATCAACAGAACTTTTCTTCGGGGGGTATAAGTTCTGTGGGGGGACTTTTCTCAACAAACTGCTCTCTGTTTACTAACTTTCTACTGCCTTGAAGCTGACTCGGTTGCAGTTGTAGTTTTTTTTTCGATAAAAGTTTGTTCCAGTTTTCAGTGAAACACTGACAACGATAACAGCCGAAGCGTCCGACCGCTCAAAGCGTCAGTAACAAAGTCTCCCATTCAACATTTTCCCGTGGAAGGACATTGACAACTGCTTCTGCTGTGCAAAGTTTGCATCTATTTTCCGATTGAAATTTGAAGTTACCTCGATTGTATATGATGGCATTAGTTTTTGTCGTTTATTTCTAAGGTAGATTTTACGAGTTACTAATGAACACAGAACATGAAAATGTTCTACCGAATATTTTAAAATACGCCATTCGTCTGACTAACGAAATAAAAGATAACTGGTACGCAGACTTTTTATATAGATGATAACCATTCGAGTGTTTTTATTTCCGAACAGACAACAGGCATTTTCAATAAAATCATCGTCGGATTATAACAGTACTATGGAACTCCAGTTCTATCTGATGCAGTCTCCGCACCGCGTTTCCTATATCGACAGCAGCGCCTTCGTATGTACATGTGTCAGATTGGGAACCCGTAACAATGAATTAGGTTGTATAACAGCGTTCTCTCTAGGTTCGGGAATAGTTCTGAATGTTTTAGGTCGGAAATTATTTTCTGAATGCATGAATATTAACAATGCGATTGGTAATGTTCAGTGGTTATTGCGTTGTAACCGTTCGCTGTAATGTGGCTCAATCAATCAACAGAATAAAATGAAAGTGAAAACGCGCCGATTGAAATTAATAAAAGAATTACAAAATCTTTTAAAATCAATATGTCAATGCTAGAAAGGTTCGCGTCTCACAATCCATAGTGATTTGCTACCATATTTTTCGCAATAACCCCCAATGAGGGCCGGATTTAGGTAGTGGGAGGCCCGGGGCAGTAATTTTCGTGGGGCCCTCTATTCTTATAAACAAATGACCAAAAAAATGACTTACCGCTTTTCTGGAAAGTGTAACGAGCAAAAAAGTCATCATTCTGTCTTCACGTCTGGCCCAGGACTCGGGGGGCCTCTTGTGTCGGAAGGCCCGGGGCATTTGCCCCCTTCGCCCCCCCCCCCTCCCTTAAACCCGGGCCTGTCCCCAATTTATATTGCTAGTGCAAGTGGAACCAATTTTAGACCTGGGAAGTGCACATCATTTCACAGACGCGTCATGAGTTATATGCTGATGACTACCATAGCAACAACAACAACACCCGGCTCGCTTCGCATTGATGAAGATGGAAAGCGATAAATTTGAATTGATTTGCACACGCCTCTCCTTTCCGGCGCTACCTAGCTTCGCCGGCCCTAGTGAAAGTCACCATAAAAACGTCGAACCAATCTAAGCAAATTAAGCCGATGAGTGTTTTGCATCCTGCCTCCAATAACTTTTTTTTGCTACTTGAATCAATCCTAGTTTTCCGCAGCTGGATTGACGGGTTTTCTCAGTTTATTCTTGACCGCGGGTTCGTAAGCATCTGATTGCATTCGTCGCGAGTATCGCTGTTACGTATAGGTACAGTATTGATGAAAGATGGAAAAGTGCTTCGTGAACGCAGTGAAAAAGTTTGAAGTCGCAGTAGAAGAACGATTGACGGCGGTAGTGATTGATTGGTTTTTTGACGATGTGTAATATATTCTCCAGACCGAGCTTGTAGCAACCCTGCTCCGAAGAGATATGTAGAATGTGTTGCGATTGACGGCATCCTTTTGTGTAACTTTAAGAAGACATACAAACAAGGCGAAAGATCTGTCAAACATTTTGTGTGTTTGGATTTGTATCGTTACGGTTAAATTCAATATAAATTATACGTCGATTCCACGATGCGATCAGAAGCAAAAAATACTGGAATTCAGTATTTGGAAAATTATTCCAAAAAGTGACTAGTAGCTATAACATAGCACTAGAGAGTTTTTGCCAAAAACTACTTGTGTAGACAATATTCAGTTATATTTTTCTCCTAGAATATTGGGTAAATCTTATAGCAAATTTCTTTATTCCACTGTGTGCGGGCAAAACTGTCGAGGAATAATGAAACGTCATCGCCATTTAAGACGCAAGTAAGAAAGAGGTGCCAGATGATTGTTTACGAACATAGCACGTGCGGTGGTGGGTTGAAGCCGACAAATTTTACAGTGCGCTTCGGGCAGCACGGCAGGTCAAAACTGGGTCAAAATCGAGCGAATAAAGAAGAGGTTTGACAGCAGTTAGTGCGCTCCCAGGTCAAAACGAGGTGCGCTGGTGGAATAAAGAAACTCGCTATTAATCTTATGAGAAGTTGATCGATTAATCGATTTGCTCCCCAGGCTATCCGTGGTAGATATCCTTCCGCTTTTCCATTATTTTGATTCTATGCTTATATCTAGCAATCGGATACAAATCTCCCTGCTTTATATGCATGTTTATTTTCAAGAGTACTGTAGTGCCCAGGAACCTCTTACATATTTGCTGAGTTCTCTGGCGTAATTGCTATAGTCATAGACAGATTTTGAAGTGCACCTGGGGACATTTATATCTCAGACTAGCAGACATGACTCTTTGAACAAAATTAAAATCATCGTTCGAATGAAACCAGTACCTCATGTTAGTAACACTAGCACCATCTGCTGCGGTGTTCGCATTGCGTTTCGCGTTTCGACATCAGCGCTAGTGTACCTGCATATGTCAAATTGGGAACCTTAAAATATGCCCCAAGTAGTGTTGTCGCGCAATTAGAATGGAAATTCGAAATGATCATTTTTTGTGGTGATGGAACTAGCTACTAGTGTTACGTCTGATAATCTGCGTTTATACGTTTTAACAGGTGCTTAGTTGTTTGAGAAAATGCCGATGCAACTGTGTCAATATTTTCTATTATGTTAAATGTATACTCTGTAGTTGCAGCTACATTTCTATGATATCTGGTGTGTGTTTGTGTACTTTATAAGAACTTTTAAGTAAGATGGGTAAAAAAAATTCTTCGATAGTTTGTTCAGTAACAAATATTCTGGAACACGTTGCAATTTGTGACAGGCTTTTATGATGAATTCAATTCGATGTTTGATTTGCCTGTTTAATAATAAATAACAGTGGTTAAAATAAATATATTGGTGAACCCAGGCCAAGGTTCCAAAGGGGGCAACGTAGGCAAATGCCCCGGGCCTCCTCTAGTGAAGGTACAAACAAAAAACTTGCTTTCGTTCAAGTTCTACACTCAAAATATTTTTCACGTTATAATTACCGGAAAAGTTATGTGAATATTTTCCACTGTCATTTTCACGTAAACTTTACGTGATTGTCATTTGAGTTCATCATAAACTGGCGATATGATTTATCCTGTGAATCTTGTTCAGCAAACATATGCATTTCATGTGAGTTTCACGTAGAAATCAACTACCGGTAAAGTGGAAAGCATTTGATTGTCTGATAGCTACCACGTTTTATACAACGTATAGTTTTTAATTGTGGATTCCCAAATTTTTGAGAGACTGGAAATAGTTTTTAGAAATTATCCAAATATGTTGCTTGATAAGTCGCACGGGCATGCAAACTCGCCAATTCGTAAACGAATTGACATACAAAATGACTAAATGATATTGCGATATTTGCCGGCGATAATTACTGTTAGCTGCAACTGTTTATATTCAGGTAATTTCTTGCCATTTGAACTAAATCTCTGTAAAATCTGTAAGCTCAGGACTCGATGTCGGATTCTAATGGTTTTTTGAAGCTCACCTATTGGCAAGTCATCAAAAAAATCGAGAAATTCAAAGACTGAATCAGGCAACATTCTGATTTCTGTGGATTTTCGCACGGAGAGTTCACACGATACTTCATTCTGTTTGACGTTGCCAAGTTGACGTAGATGCTACGTGATAAAACATAGTATGCATGTGATTTTCACGTAGATGTTATGTTTGTCACATAATTCATGCAAAATGAAAGAAAACGAACAAGTATAGGAAATTTTACGTAACAATAACGTGAAAAATATTTTGAGTGTATTGCAACGGTTCTCAACCTTTTTTTGTCCGCGTACCCCTTGGCGATATTTTTCATATTTCCCTGGCTTGGAATATTCTCGCAGAGTGGGATAGAGTAGCGAAAGATCATGTTGTGGTAGTTCAGATTTCAAAATGTTTGATTGTTGTAGTCATATTTTAAGAGCAAGATTGAACAACAAATGAAGTATTATAAAGAAAAGTTGCTTTGTCCGCCATTACTGATTTTGCTTCGCGTACCGCCTGAAGGTTTCCGGTTACCCTCAGGGGTATGGTTGAGGTTGAGAACCGCTGTTCTATTTCACTAACAATAATAATCTGTGATTGCATGAGAACAGTTAGCAGAATTACAGGGTGCGCCATAATTATTGCAACGAAAATGCAAAGTCGGGTTGCAGGTCGATATTTGTTGTGCCCCGGAAACGAATAACGATCAAAACTGAACCTTCAAGACGGTGCCCCGGCTTACACAAAGGGGACCATTCAACAGCAAAGGCTTACTTACCTTATCAGTCAGCTCCAGGCCGAAGTGTCCTTTGCTGTTCGAAGAAGTCGTCTCCATTCAACTCGGTTCATGGCTGCAGCTCGCCAGCCATGTCGTCTGCGGAGGCCCCGCAGGTCGTCTTCCACTTGATCGAGCCACCTTGCTCGCTGCGCGCCCCGTCGCCTTGTTCCAGTCGGGTTGTTATCAAGAACCATTTTCACCGGGTTGTCGTCCGACATCCTAACGATGCAACTCGTAGTTCATCCGCCTCCGCCATGATCCATCTTCCATCTGCACTCCACCACAGATGGTACGCAACACCTTTCGTTCAAAAACCCCAAGGGCGCGTTGGTCCTCCACGAGCATAGTCCAGGTTTCGTGGCCGTAAAGGACTACAGGTCTGATCAGTGTATTGTAGATGGTTAACTTCGTGCAGCGGCGGATTTTATTCGAGCGAAGCGTCCTCCGGAGTCCAAAGTAGGCACGTTTTCTTGCCATAAGGCGTCGACGAATTTCTCTGCTGGTGTCGTTGTCAGCAGTCACCAGTGAGCTCAGGTACACGAACTCGTCTACCACCTCGATTTCATCACCGCTAATATGAATTCGTGGCGGGAGGTTGACGCTGTCTTCTCTGGAACCTCTTCCTCTCATGTACTTGGTCTTCGAAGCGTTTATGGCCAGTTCAATCCGTCCGGCTTCAGCCTTCAGTCTGATGTACGTCTCTGTCATCTTTTCAAGGGTTCGTGCTACAATATCAATGTCCTCGGCGAAGCCAAAGAGCTGAACAGACCTTCTAAAAATCGTGCCACTCGTGTCGATACCAGCCCTACGTATCACACCTTCCAAAGCGATGTTGAATAGCAAGCACGATAATCCATCACCTTGCCGTAACCCTTTTCGAGATTCGAGAATTCTCTTGACTCGGGAGTGTCCCCCTTGACTCGAGAGTGTCCCCGAAACTCGAACTACGCACATCACCCGATTCATTGTCGACTTTACCAACCGTGTCAGTTTATCCGGAAAGCCGTAATCGTGCATAATCTGCCATAGCTGGTCTCGAACGATTGTGTCATATGCCGATTTAAAATCGATAAACAAGTGATGTGTGGGCACGTTATACTCACGGCACTTATGTAGGATCTGCCGTACCGCGAATATTTGGTCCGTGGTGGCGCGGGCACCCATAAATCCCGCTTGGTATTGCCCCACGAATTCCCTTGCAAACGGTGATAGTCGACAGCACAGAATTTGAGAGAGTACCTTGTAGGCGGCGTTTAGCAACGTGATTGCACGGTAGTTGCAGCAATTCAACTTGTCGCCTTTTTTGTAGATAGGGCACACTGTACCCTCCATCCACTCCTCCGGTGCTACCTCCTTCTCCCAAATCTTGGCAATAACCCAGTGTAGCGCCTTAGCCAGTGATTCACCACCGTGTTTCAACAGCTCACTGGGGAGTTGGTCAACTCCAGCGGCTTTATTGTTGTTCAGCCGGCCGATCTCCTCTCTAACCTCCTGAAGGTCAGGGGCTGGGATTCTGTCGTCATCTGGGGTACACCGAGATCTACTACCACTCCGTCGTCGTCCTCTGCTACATCGCCATTGAGGTGCTCATCGTAGTACTGCTCCCACTTGTCAATCACCTCACACTTGTTCGTGAGAAGGTTGCCGCCCAGGTCCCTGCACATGTCGGCTTGTTGCACATAGCCTTTGCGGGAACAGTTCAGCTTCTCGTAGAACTTTCGTGTGTCATTCGCACGGTACAGTTCTTCCATCGCCTCGCGATCTCGATCTTCCTCCTGGCGCTTCTTTTTCCGTAAGACCGAGTTTTGCCTGTTCCGTGCGCGTCAGTAGCGCTCCACGTTCGCTCTTGTTTGGTGTTGCAGCATTCTCGCTCGTGCGGCATTCTTCTCTTCCACTAACTGTTTGCACTCGTCGTTTCTCCTGTTCGGAGCATTAGTACCAAGCGCCGCTACAGCAGTACTACATATGGCTGATCAAATGTCCCTCCAGCCATCTTCGAGAGTAGCTGCGCCAAGCTGCTCTTCCGTTGGTAATGCTGCTTCCAGCTGCTGCGCGTTCTCCCGTGCAACCTCGACGTCCCGTAGTTGCCCGATGTTTGGTCGCGGTGGGCGACTTTGACGCGTGTTTCGCACCGTTGAAAGTTTTGAGCGCATGCATACTGCAACAAGGTAATGGTCCGAAACAATATTCGCACTGCGGTAGGTGCGTCAGGGAAGAATTTACCATCGATTAGAACGTGGTCGATTTGGTTCTCCTCTTGTAAGTCAGGGAATCTCCAGGTGGCTTTGTGGTTGTCTTTGCGGGGGAAAAAGGTACTTTTGACTACCATACCGCGGGAGGCTGCAAAGTTCACACATCGTTGGTCATTTGATGCGGAGTGCAGGCTATTCGGCCGTATCACCGGTCTGTACATCGCCTCCCGTCCTATCTGAGCGTTCATATCACCGATGACGATCTTAACGTTCCGTTGCGGACAGCTATCATACACCTGCTCCAGTTGCGCATAGAACGCTTCTTTCTCATCGTCGGCTCTTCCTTCGAGTGGGCAGTGCACGTTGATGATGCTGAAGTTGAAGAACCGGCCCTTAATTCTCAACTTACACATCCTCTCACTGATCGGCTGCCACCCGATCACGCGTTGGCGCATCCTACCCAGCACTATAAAGCCCGTCCCAAGCTCATTGGTAGTGCCACAGCTTTGATAAAAGGTAGCCTCCCGATGTCCGCTTTTCCATACCTTCTGTCCCGACCAGCAATGTTCCTGCAGTGCTACGATTTCGCAGTTGCGCGGATTTAGTTCATCATATATGATGCTGTCGCAGCCGTGAAAGCCTAACGATCTGCAGTTCCATGTACCGAGTTTCCAATCGTAGTCCTTATTGCGTCGCCTAGGTCTGTGCCGATTTTTCCGATCCGTATTAACTTCTTCGATATTTGCAACGTTTGGTGTTTTTTGGGGCGGCTTGTTGGGCCTTCCCCAACCCCCTGTCTCGCCGGAGGGCCATCGTGTCAGCTCTGATGAGAGTCCCACGCTGACACCAGGACGTTGATCAGCCGCTCCTAACATGGAGATCAGACGCTGTTTTGAGCCGCACCATCTTGGTGAACAGACGCTCGGGTTGGCGAAGCATTTCCTCTACCGCCGAAATATGGTTACCGCGCCAACGATCGCGTCGCACCTTCTCACTTAGCTATTGTCGGATGACAACATTGCCCAGGCAACGCCAACCAGTTGTGTCCATGTTTTAAGTGGTAGTCTATTGTATCATATGACTCGTGGAGGCGTGAGATAGGAACTTGTGAGGACCGGAGCTAAGTTTGACGCTCCTTCCAAGTTGTCGACTTACCATTTGAAGCCCTCAACAGCAAAGGCCTGATCACGAAAACACACAAGTTTGGACTAGTTGAAGAAATCTTTGCTTGAAGGATTCCATCTAAATGACATTCGGTTCGTCATCGAGTTTTATCCCAAGCATCTTCGAGCTGTCATCAGATCTAAAGGAGGACACATTGAAAGAGTTGTTGTTTTGCCTTTGTTATACTTAACAAAGGTTATACAATCGGCCGAAAAACGCAAAATAGATCCAAAACCTGAAGGGCCGAGTCGTATGTAAAAAAAAAAAAAAACAAAACAAAACCCTTTTTAAAGAACGCATATTCCGATATTGTTGTTCGCAGGCTCAAATGGAAGCTCAAAAGCTCTTCGAAAATCAAATTGAAAGATTTTTTTTATTGTTCTTTTGAACTTCGAAATATGTATTGACCAAAGCATGTTTTAGACATGGGCTATTTTCCTTTTTGAATGATTTCTCTCTCTCTCTCTCTACCTCTCGCCCTTTCACTCTCTCCTTCTCTCTCTCTTCCTCTCTTTATTTCTTTTTTTTTCGTATCGCTATTTATTCCTCAAATGAAATTTACAATCATCGACAACTCTTCGTTGTGCGTCTTAATCGGTGTAAATAAATTAACCTTTTGTTGTTAATACTCTTTTCTTTTTTATTTGATAAAAATATTAGAGGAATCTGCAATGTTTACTTAACTCTTATTCTCACTTACGAGGCTTCCGTTCTTATTTTTATTTATATATTTTAAATTGAACTATACGTTGAACCCAGATTCGCGGAGAGTAAGGAACATTTACAGCTTTCGGGAGTCGACCATTGTAGCAAAATCTGACTCCACAGCGTGCAAATGTCATACAATCAGCGATGCAGATATCTTGAAAACCTTTACTAAAAATGTATGATGTAATACACTATGCTTATGTAAGATATGATTATTGCTTTCTGATTTAAGACTCAGTGCAAACAGAGTAACCATGTTTTCCCACTTCTCTTAATCGCAGCAAGTTTTATAAAGTCCTCGTTTCGGTTTTTACCATACTGCCTAGCCTAGTACACTCCTAAAATCCAAAATGGCATTTGGAATAGAATTGAATTGACAACTTTCGTTAGCAGTTACATGACTTTTAATAAGTCTGCTTGCATTTTATCTTTACAGATTTTACCTTATTTTTGAACTACACAGATTTTATCGCGAAACAAGATTTTTATTAATTGAAATAATCTCACATGTAATTTAAGCAACGTTTACATTTACGTTTACAGTGAGTTGACATACATATTTGCCAGCATATAAAAATTGGTTTGTGATCGAAAAAAAATAAGACTTATATGAGTACTCCAGAGATAACATTCACAAAACTTGTAAAAACCACGTAATAGTTAGTATAACAAAGGTTCCTGCACCGCTTTGTGGATTATTTCTGTTTTTTCATAGTTTTTACCAAATAAATTATTTTCATTTCATAAGTTTTCTCTTACTTTCAAAAATATGGTTAACGGTCCTCTGTTTCTTGTTGCAGTAATTATGGTACACCCTGTGATAAGAGCAAGTTGAATACAAATCCTTGAAGCAAGTCAGTAAAAAGTGCAAACCAGTCTTGCAGTTCAGGTCTTCAGTAATTTGAGTCTAAGCCTCTCTGAGTTAGTAATATAATAGGTAATTTACATGCCCTGTGGTGCATTAAATAGCCACAAAAGCCGCATAGCATGTTGAGAGATGAACAGAGAATCTTAACTCTGGGGACACTAGATTGACATTAGCAAACGCAAACTTCTGGTAGCACTGAAGAGTAACATCTGTGTCATCTGATGGAAATAATCTGAACGATTTGGTTTTTGTATCTAGAAAATGTCACAACAACCGCAAATTATTCTGGAGATGATTGATATCCTTCGCTCGTCTTCATTTTATCGCTCGTATGTGATCGTACGATGGTCACTCATGCATAAAGCGAGCAACGCACTAGGAAACTTCGCAGTACATTTCAATTACCCCTAATTGCTTTTTAATTAACTGGCAGCTATCTTCCCAGAAAGGGCAAGAGCCTGTTGTACACGACCGTTACGGCTATTGGTGGTGTCATAAAAGATGCTGTTATACGGCCAATCGTCAAGATAGCATCAATTGAATTGAATGGTTGTGCGACTCCGATGTCCGATGCACGCATTCCAATTGTAACTATCCTAGTGGGAGACGGGCTTGTTAAGTACAATTTTTAAAATGACATAATGGCGTCTCCACCTAAACTATAATGGAGACGCCATTATGTCCTTAGCATCAAAACTTATTTTACCGGAAAATCGATTACCAAAAACGGAACCATAGAGTAATCATCTAGCAAAAGTATTTTAATAGGGCTTTTTGTACCATCTGTCACGAGTGGCCGTCAGCAAAGAGGATACTTCGGTGGACATCATTACACTGGACTTCCTATGGGAAATAGCTCTCATTATCGTTTTATCTTTCGATGATCGTGCCGTTGCGTTCACAAAAAGCAACCGGGACGTTTAACAGTGTTATTAATCATTTTGGACTGTGTGTCCACGTTTATTTTGGGCATTTATATTAACGGTTGCGAGGGGGCTTTCCCTTTGGCTTAGATAAAACAAGCTATTCACTGACAGTGTGTGACTTGTTTTGAGAATGGATCTTGAAACTAGACTTACTTTTTGATATTGGTTCGAAGTTTCTACTTGTATTATAATACAGTTTCATAATATACTCTCCTTACGTTATGCGTCGTGAATTTTTTAAATTTAAACAAGCGTTTTGATCAGTATTTGGACTTAGTGTTTCAATTAGTCTAAACTAAAACCTTGTGTGCTCTAATAGCTATGGGACATATAGAAACAATCACTGACCAACATCTGCTAATTCTCACTCACTGTTCTTTCGTCGTGTCAAATGACACCAATAATGGTTCCCGAGGGACTACATAAATGTGACAAAACAGATCTATTACCCCACCTTGTCGCTGCAGACATAAATTAGTCTTTTAATCACAGACAGGACTAGTTTTCGGTTTAGTAGGAAAATTCTCCCTCCAAAAGAAAAGTTTAGCTTCTACCAAATGTTAGCAAATTCGATCATAAATTAGTTAGAAGTAAAAATGTAAAGGGTAAACGTATTCAAAGCGTTTTTTAGGGATTGTGTTTATGCATAGCCTCTTCAGTGAAACACTCAATTTCATCTAAAAGTTATCTTAATGATTTTCGAAATGTTCCTACGCCTTTTGCGATGGTACCATTATTTTTCAATCAAGTCCAGAAGCCACCGAGCAATCGTGCACAACATCGTTCCCCGACCGAATCAAATGGGCAAGGATGGCATGTTCAATTCGATACAATCACGCTTTACTCTTCCTCGCTCGCCTTGGTAAATGAGCGGCACTTTTCCTTTGGTCCGTTTTGGTGCCGTTTGTTTCGTTCAAGTGGATTGAATCAAAAATCCTTTTTGTGCTCGATAGTTTCGGGCGGATTTCGTGACTGGCATTCCTACAATCTAATTAGACGCAGAGCGAATTTCCTCAACAGCTGCTGATTGGACACGAAAATAAAGGAAAAGAAGAATTGTTTCTTATATTGCTGTAGTGAAAATTTAATCAGTGGGTGCTAATGATTAAAAATAAGCCCAGCAGTTATTAAAGCTGCACAGGAAAGTCGCGAGGAAACTGCAAATTTACATTGGAAACTCAGCATGGCCAGGGGAAATGATTGCAAATTTTCTAAATTCCCAAAACCAACTGTAAATGCTGTGCTCGAACATTACTGGATCGCGGAAAACGACAATTTGAGCATTTGACCAGAAATTACGAGCGAAGGTCGATATGGTAGTCCGAAACAATCCTGGGATTTAGGACGTTAACTAGTGAAAGGTTCTCTGCGACGTTTAGTGCAATTCGACAAGTTTAATTGCGGGAAGATTACTAATCAATAGGCTAGTAAAACAAATATGGTTGTCAACACAGTGAAGTATAAGAGATGTATTCTGATGGCCGATAAAATTCACGTAAAATGAATTTTGTCAAAATGTCGAGTCGAAGATTCAGCAAATTCTTCAAATTACCAAACTTGTGAAAAAAAAAGGAATGAAGGCTATCTTCTTCTCACTGTTATTCTACAAATGGGAGAAGTTGCAGCTGCAACTCACTTGATCCTTTCCAAGACACTCTAAGTGGAATATTTAGGTACTTATACTTATTACCATGGAAGATTTCTTAACGCTTGTATAAATAAAATTGGGATGCCTTTTCGCAGACATTGATGCTGTACAGCACCGTAAGTACTCAGTAGGCCCTAGTAAAACAAATTGAAAACATATTTTTTGTCTATGGTTCAATGCTCTGTGCGGTGTAGGCGTAAGCTTTCCGCAACCTAATACTACTCGAGATCCAATCAGCCTTGATTGGAAACAGGTGCTTTGCGGTGTTGAGGCATTCTCGTGTAACCCGAAACAGGCGCTTCGATTTCCACGACGCTCTACACCTGCCAGATAAGGTAATCTTCATTTTCGCGTTTATTTCAAT
This sequence comes from Wyeomyia smithii, assembly GCF_029784165.1. NCBI lineage: Eukaryota > Metazoa > Arthropoda > Insecta > Diptera > Culicidae > Wyeomyia > Wyeomyia smithii. The sequence continues at coordinate 198,978,705 of NC_073696.1, forward strand.
ATCAAGCTGCACATCGATCAGACCCCGACGAACCTGAACGATTGTGACTTTTCATCTCGACCCGTCGCTAACCGCATCCTTTAGACTGAAAGCGGTCGCACGATGATAGGGCACTTGAAAGGGTTGCTACAGGCGGTTGTCAGTGATGTATAAAATGTGTACTCGCCCGATCTCACCGGGTTAGGCATAAAATTGATTGAAATCCGATACTGTACAGGAAATAGGGCCAACTGAGCAGGAGCAGGATAAGCGCGAACCGGGCTGGATAATAACCCGCAGATGTATACACCAACATGGGCCGCCGGGTAATCACTCAGTGTGCTGTAATTGATTGAAATGTTCGATGCGATGCGGCGCACTAAATGCGTTAATAGGATTATCCGCTATAGGTTCATGCATGTCTGGACATTGTAGCGGAGAACCAAATTTCCAGTGTGACATGAACACTTTAAAATAATGCTTTCCGTTTTCGCTTTCTATTTCCAGAGATATGCAGTTAACACGGAGAAAAGCGGTGAAATCATAGTTACAGTTCAGGTAAGAATCATTAGACATGTTTAATGTAAAGTCTCTCAACGTAGCACACCGTGTCCGAAGCGGCATAATATGCAACTTCAATGAACCTTGTGTTTTTCTTCACCAAAAGTTAGTTTAGGGTCTAAGCTTTCAAATGAAAACTTGTTGAAAAAAATTGCTTCGGGGAAAACTTGATTAAAATAGGTTTCATCATTTTTGCCCATCTATGGAGACGCTAGGTACATTAAAACATATGATATGGTAACGATATGTACAATGTGTGTGTGTGTGTGAGAGAGAGAGAGAGAGATAGAGAAAAGAGAGGAAATGAGAGAGACTGTATAGTGTATTGTGTTAAAAAAAAGATAATGAAATAATTATACATTATGATTTTCATCGATAGGAAAAAATAATACAAAATGTTTGAGATAATTGATTTTTTAATGGTGGTTTTATATGAGGCTGCTATTATAAGCAACGACCCCTTGAGAATATTCTGCTGATATAGTCATGCGTTTCAGGAACCTAAAGATTCATCCATGTTTTAGGAAAATCTGTTCGGTTGTAGTCTGTTCGAAAAACCGTGGAGGCCTTCATTTGCTGCAAAGCAAAACTCGGTCATATTAAATATTTTAACATGAAATTTCGCAGTTATTGGATATACTGAACTTTAGCGATAAAACAAACCGTTTCGGTTCTAAAAACAATTTCATCAATCAAAGGCACTCGGGTCAGTCAATTGAAATCATACGTGCTTTCTGCCAACAAAAAATCTAGTAAGGAGGAGTTATTCTGAAAAACTGATTTGTTTTATCCATTTCTATTCTATAATTTTTTGTTTCTCCAAGTTCAGTCAACTATCAATGTTTAGATAGTTTCCGGAGAAAAAATTATAGATTCTTAAAATGTGAGTTCTCGGAGATGTTTAATTTATAATTTTTTTTAAGTTATTTATTGTTTTGTTTTTAGTGTTTCTAGAACGTCAAACCACAGACTAACAGACGTAACACTGGAATTTAGCTCCATCGCCACAAAAAAACGATCATTTCAAATTTTCAATCGAATAACAGTCATCGCGCGAAAACGTCGTTTGGGGCGCTGTCATGCAATCTCATACCTAAGACAAGACGTGACAGCTGGTCACCGTTACATTCAACCAATTTGAACCGGCTGCTGATTGGCTGAATTCGATAACGCAATCGTCACGTAGAAATACAACGAGGTTACTTTTCACTGTAAAGCAGTGATGCTGGAGAGTCATAATTTAGCTATTATAATTGTTCATAAATAGTGATGCAAAAGTATGCAAGGTACATGATATTACCGAGTAATGTATTTCACTGTTATAACTTTAAAAAGGCATTGATTAATCGTTTATTTCTATTTCGGTTGCAGTCCAAGAAACTTAGAAAGAAAAAATTTGGGTACCAAGAGACTTAGGAAGAAAAAATTTGATAATAGAAGTATGCTTTATTGAACATAAAATAATAAATAAGAATTGAGTATTATTCGCCTATATATTGCAATTTTAATTTGTTTTATTTTCATTGACCTTCAGAAGTTGTTAAAAATAATCATTCTGGCATCAACGGTATGGAACGTTCAAAAAAATTTCGACGGGGATGACGGCCGTTACGAAAAGAAAAATAAAAAGCCAGCTGTCGCGTCTTGTCTTAGTCTCATACATATTTTGTAGTTACCCATTTGACACATGCAGTAACGCTGGCGCTACTGTCGACATGTATGACGCAGCGCGAACACGACAGCAGATGGTGCTAGTGTTACTAACGTAAAGTACTGGAATCATCCAAACGATGATTTTATTAAAAATTTGCTCGACGTGTTATGTCTGTTAGTCTGTGGTCAAACTATAAACAGCATACGTTTATCACATTAATAAACCGGATCATCCTTTTAAATTGATGAACGTTCAGAAAGATGTCCACGTCGTTATAGCTCTCGTTGTAAGTCTGACATAAACAAAATAAAGGCGCTGATTTTCCAAGGTTTGTTCTCGATCTAGAAACGCTGAATAAATTCACCGCGCGCAGACCATGCGTGGGAAATCGGTAGTTGAGATCGTTGGTAAGATTACAGTGAATAGTGTCATGGACCAGTCGATGAAGCGTAGACACGTTGAGGATGCGCCGACGATCACTTAATGATGTCAGTTGCAGGCGGCCTATCCTTGTTTGGCACGGCTCAGAAGGGTAATGAAATTTCTTGTACAAAAAGCGTGTGAACGTATGCTGTACAGTTTCGATTCGTTCCACATACTGCGCATAATAAGGATTCCATGACAGTGAGCAGTATTCTAGTAAAAGGCGTACGATGCGAAGAAAAGCGATATCATAGGTTCAAGTTGGTTGAAGTTTCTACAAATCCTCATCACGAAACCGGATAGTCTCGTCGTTTTCCGTACGATCATGTCAACATGTGTATTAAAGCTCAAACGAGTGTCAACTATTATACCCAGATTGGGTATCTCAGATACCTTCTCAAGCGATACTCCGTCCACAGACTACGTTGATTCGACAGGACGTCTCTGGCGCGAGAAGGTAAATTGCTTGCTCTTCCTCACATTAAGAGTAAGACCTTTAGCTGCACACCACTGTGTAATAACGTCGATCGTCTTCTGCAGTCCCAAGGTGTCGTGGATAGTTGCGATGCGCTTAGCAATTTTCACATCATCAGCAAACGCCCAACACCAGTCTGCTATCCTGAATAGTAAGTCATTGAAATAGTAGATAGAGTAAGGGACCAAATACAGATCCTTGGCCGACTCCTGAATTTGCGTAGATTAGTCGAGATGACACACCGTTGATTCTAACCTGGTAAGCTCTATTGGGAAGGTACGTAGGTTAATAGTAGCATCAGAAAGTCCGTAGGTTTTGCATTTCTCGAGTAAGAGAGAGTGTGGAACTTTGTCGAACGCTATGGACACATCGAAGTAAACTGCGTCCACCTGGCCACCATCATCAAGCACATCGTTGAACTTTTGTACCGTTTCCATCAGATTCGTTAGAGTGGATCGATTTTTGAGGAACCAGTGCTGACAGGGGTGCATGAACCTCAACATGTGGCTTTAAATGATAGAGAGAAGATAAGTTTCCAATGAGTAGCACAGTCAATCGCGCTATATGGAACGTACATGTTTAGCTTTGCTTCCACCGAATCCGAGACTGTTACTAAAGGTTTTAGCTTGAACACCTTTAGGCTGCTTAGGTAATCCGTTAGGTCACCTTCGAGCATCGTTGTGTTCCTTCACAGCCTAAGACCGATGATAGAGCAAGCGCAAAAAGCGTCGCGAAGCGATTCTCGTTGACGTGGTTAAATGTACTGCCGTAAGTAGTGCTTTACATTCAACCACGGAAACGCGATTTGCTTCGCGACGCTATTCGCGCTTATTATGTCATCGGCCTAAGTGCGCCAAGCTCTGCTTCCTTCTCCACAAGATGTAGAAGCAATAAGCAGAGCATGGTTTCCCTGACACTGATAATTGAAAGACGTGCCAGTCGTTGAACTTGAGAGAGAACTCCCCCTAAGGGCACCCTTCCACCGCCTCTCCTGTGACAGACGTATATTCCAATGCCCCTGTTATCTTCCTTCTCCAAAGCATTGCGTGGATTCAGCTCATTGTAGTATTGTCGACTCTTACAAATATTTTGTAGAGTCGTGTAAATTGAGGCAAAGGACGTGTAACCGAAAGCTCCCTTAATATCAAGAAAAGCGCGTCCAGTTGATAGAAGTCTCCGTGAACAGTCGACGAGCGAGTACTACGGAGTCACGTGATGTCATGCGTCTGAATCCGAGGCTCTGTAGCTCTTCAACGTTCGAAGCCAGGTCGAGCCAGGAAAAAGAATGCTCATAAGAACATCAAGCGTTTCTTCGGTAGTGACTGCCAAGCATGGAAGAGTTCACTCACTAGCAATATTTCTTTGTTCTTTGATTCATCAGTTATCGTCCAACCACAGACTAACAGACGTAACACTGGAACCTAGCTTCATCGCCACAAAAAACGATCATTTCAAATTTCCAATCGAATAACAGTCATCACGCGATATCGCCGTCTGGGGCGCTGTCATGCAGTCTCATACATATTTTGTGGTTCCCCATTTGACACATGCAGTAACGCTGGCGCTGATGTCGAAATACATAACGCAGCGCGAACACGACAGCAGATGGAGCTGGTGTTACTAAAGTAAAGTACTGGAAACATCCGAACGTGGATTTTATTGAAAATTTGTTCGAAGTGTTATGTCTTTTAGTCTGTGGTTCAACTATTTCCACTCGCGTACAAGTTTTCCATAGAAACGCTGCTGATTGTTTTTCGCTTCTAAGAGTTCAGAATCGCAAGAATCTTTGAGATATTTTCGCCAGTGATACAAAATTATGAATCCAAATGAACGTTAGATTGCGTTCAATTGTTTGCTTACCGGAGCAAGCCGGTATCATCAATGCTAACGGAAATTGTAGCATGATGCATTAGCATGTGATACTTGAAATCACCAAGAATCATCGTGGTATATCACGGTGAAAGCACGACGTGGAGTAGCCGAATTCCGCTTACAAGCAACCAACATTTGGAAGTATCATTGCGATCGCTTGAGTGCAATCGTTTACGATTCTTTCGTGAAAAACTCGTTATATGTTGCTCGCTCCGCCTAAAGCAGGCAATACTGAAACAAAATCATCAAAGGAAGCTACCATATATTTCTTTGCTCTAAGTTGTCTCTTGCATGCGTGAGAATGTGTAACTTTTAATGGCGATGGTTTGCTAGGATTGAAAGCTTATAAATAGCACGTTCAGAAATGATACCCGAATGATTGTTATGCGATACGAGTTTTTCCATCCGCCATACTTCCTTCTTCATTTTTCAATTGTCCAAAAAAAAAAAAAGATCATATCTTTGGACATTGCTTTCTACAGACTCGTTATCTCAGGCAGAGTCAGAATGCCCTCACAGAATCAAGCTCTGGATCTCCTTTTGGCTTGCGTAACTCAGCGTTGTATTTAGCGAGTGATGATCTATAAGCATCCCATTTAGACACGATTTTAGCCCTGTTGAATGAGACCTTGTGCTGTACGTCGATTGCTGCGATGTCCAGTGTAACTGAAGTTCGAATATTTGTATAGCAGGATATATAGGTCCTTGAGTTTACCAAATATTCCTTTAAAGAGTTCCAGTGGGTTTTGTATGGATTCCTGAAGTGTGCTCTTCTAAGAGTGGCCTAGATGTCAAATCTGATATGTCTATGGTCTGATAAACTAGGTTCCGTTTTGAACCCTCTCCGCTATCGAGTCTCCAAAAAGAGTGAGATTTAAACCTCTTGTCTAATAGCGTTAGTAAAAGTTGTTTCGTCTTCTCCGTTGCATATATCAACGTTGTTAGGAGTAAAGTGTTCAAGCAGGTACTCACCCCGTGTACATCCGAACTACCCCAGACTGTGTTGTACGCGTTGGCATCGCAGCCGACTATAAGTGGCTTGTTGATGCTTCGGCAGTACCACACGAGCGTTCCGACGTCAGATGGCGGTATGTCGTCCACGTCTCCCGGGAAGTGAACGGAGTCAACGACCATTTTATGTGCCGCTGGATTAATTCTGTAATGGGAACAAATGTAATGTTTCTGGTCAACAGAATTGCAGTCCTATGATTTGACTGTTGGCTGCAATAGATCAACTTACCGTTTTGGTTGCCTTAGTCAAGGATCCTGGTGTCATGGACCCATGGTTCTTGGATCAGCGCAATGGATAGCTGATCTTTGGTGAATCTGCGGCAAAAAAACACTAAAAGCGCCCTTCGTCGGATCTAGTTGAATTCCGATTGGCGGACGGTTGCCATTAACGGTGACGTTGGGTCGGGCTGCGCACCCTTTGCAGCAGACGGTAGGCGACAGAAGTGCGACTTCCACGTTTTGGCGACAGGTCAGGTCGGGTTGCGACAGATCAAATGCTCACGCTTACTCCTATTTCGATTTTTCGGCGGAACCTATTCAAATTAATTTCTAATTGAGCGTCTTAGTAGAAAATGAAATTGAAGGAAATGGAATTAAACAGATCCTTCTTCGCTGAATTGCAATGTGCAGGTGGTAGCAGTACACTCTCTGAAGGAGTCTCTGAACGTTCCTCAGCTGTCTTTTCATTAAAGACTTTCTGCCAACCTGGCGCGTGCTTGCCTCGTCGTACTTCTAGTTCAGCAGGAAACTCTGTGCTGCTATTAGGTAATCAGACTGTTTGTCCCGCTTTATCATCTGTTCGTCGGTTTTTCCTGTGACGTTGCGACCATGCACGTGTAGAAAAACCGTCGTTCTGATTCTGGAGTACACAGAGATCTCTCTCATTTGTTGTGTTCACACTGTCCTGGAAGTACCCTATGAATTCTAGGACCTTTGGAAGGTTTTTCGTGTGAGATGTAGTCTCTAGCTGTGTCGTTATCGGAACAATTAAGTTGTAGGAGGCCGTTTTTTATTCGGCAGCTCCTAAACTTTGGTCTGATGGCGGGTGATTCCTGGTCCGCAATGCAGTCCAGAATGGCATAACGATCAGTGTTGGGAATAAAAACTTCTCTGCAGCGATTTTGTGGAAATAAGCTCAAAGCTAGAATATATTACGAAATAAAGGTTTCTTAATCTAGATGACATTTTTAAGGTTATATGAAATGGGACTTACAATTTTAGTTTCCTCCCAATAATTCAGCTTTCGCTGGTACAATAAATTTTCGCGTTAACTGTTTTCGTATGGCATCGTATTTCTTGCTCCTAATCCTAACAATTGATAGAATATAATTCGAGTTTTATTTTAATAAAGATTTACCATACCGTTAGTTTGCTACCTATTACTAATCGTCACGTTTGCCAATGAGATGATGAGTCATCGTTTAACTGACATCTACTTATAATAAGTGACATAATATTTAATTAGAGGGCCTGTCAGTTGACCGTTTACGAGTTACGTCGGTTGAATGCAGGGGGTAGTCAAGTGGAGTTTCTTGGCGGATCGAACACTCCCCAGCCCGTAAACTCTTATCCTCCTGTTGTTCAGTAGCAGGATAAGATTTACCTTCCAATTCGAGAACCGCCGATTTTGCTACCGGCCGTCGAAATACACCTTTATTTGTTTTGACCATTACTTGGCGCACGCGACCATCTGATCCAGGAAAAATTTCCTCTATCCTACCTCGTACGCCGTTATCCCCATCACCATCGTCCATAACTATGACAAAATCTCCAAATTTTATAATTTTGTTCTCTGCGAGCCACTTGCTTCTAGTATTTAATGTTGGAAAGTACTCTCTACACCATCTGTTCCAAATTTCAGTCGCCAGATTTTGGGACCGTTTATAACTGCTTCTCAGCTGCTCTGCCAGATTATACGTTGTTCTAAACGGTTGGTGTTCTCCAGCTGAGTTTCCATGCAGAAAATGATTTGGGGTTATAGCCTCCAAATCGGCTGGCTCGGTACCGGAATATGTCAATGGTCGAGAATTTATGATATTTTCTGCTTCTGCTAGCGTCGTTACTAAAATTTCGTCATTGAATTTATGTCCATGGTTCAATGTCTTAAGGGCCTCCTTGACCGAGCGAACCATTCTCTCCCAAACGCCTGATCTGATTCCATAATACTCGCTCAGCGCCCTGAAAGTTGGTTCCATTGTCCGAAAATATTTCTACGGGAGAACCACGCTTTCCGACAAATCTGCGTATTGCCATTATACACGATTCTGTCGATAAAGTATACGCAACTTCACAATGCACTGCCCGGACTACGAGGCACGTAAATAGCCCGCTCCACCGTTTCTCCACGCGCCTACCTACTGACACCTCAATAGGACCAAAATAATCCAATCCCACATAGCTAAATGGTTTCACGTATGGTTGAAGACGTTGAATGGGTGACCCTGACGTATGTCGCGTTACAGACGGCTTCGCGCATGCCAAGTGCCAGGGATTGTTACTGCTCGGGCCCTTAGCGCTCGTGTTGGGCAACGCTGTTTCAGTCGACCGCTGTCTCTTGGTTGTGACCTGACTCAAGCGGTCAGTCTGGTCGACTGGTTGACGCACTGTTAGTAGCCTCCTCGCGTGAGTGGTATTGGCTTAGCAGTATTTTCAGGCGCCACCGTTGCGATCGGAAGAGCCGTTTGACAGCACCGCGAGATGACTCAGATGAAACCCCTCCGTCCAGTGATTCGCTGTCGAGGTTGAAGTCCTCTTCCAGTTTCATTTCCTCGGTTCTGCATTGTGCATGCGGCCTTTTAGGGCTGCACGCCGTGGAGCTTGTTAACTCCATTTGTTCTGGAAGAGTAAGGCTGTTGGGGCCCACGTTTGAAATTCAGGTAGGGTAGATGAGCCAGTAACAGTGGGTGTACCAGTTATTAAGGAATTTTCCGGGATAATTATATATTATCAAATATTTTTTTTTGATTCTGTGGAACGTCTACGATTTGGTAAACTATATTGGTTTGAAATCTTATTTAAACACTTTGTATCTATTAATTCACTCAAGAGTGAAAAAACAAGCAAGTTTCGTACGAAATTTGTAACGCAACAGTGAAATTTCGTAGCTTGAAATATCAATGTGAACACGATTTATGTGGCAACAGTCTCTGTAGAACTGTTCTTAACTATTTTTCTTACCATAATCAATCGGAAAAATCACTAATAATCATCGAAATACTGAATAAATTGAAACTCCACTATAGGAACAATTTTAGTACCCCTGTTCCAGTAATAGTAATAGTGCTACAGCTAACAATTGAGGTTAGGTTTAAACTCAGCAGATATAAACAAACTGTGGTGCGCGAATTACTTTCGTGTGGAAATCTGGCTCTGGTTCACACAATACAGTCCAGTTACCGTTATTCTTACATTTTGATGTTTTAGGTAAGTTTCTATTTCACCTTACACCAGTGGTAGTTACCAATCATGCATTTTTTAGAATGCAGCAGCAAAAGAAAAAAAAAACGTCACCGGGTATCTCGTTCATACACCGAAGAAACCATCTACCAGTGCCTAAAAAACATCAAAAGCCGTTAAAGAACGATTTACGGTGCTTCTAGGCACTATGGAATACAGTACAGTGATTATTTACTGCTGTTTTTCTCTGATTTCGACTATTTAAACAATTGTTACATGACATGTTCGTTTTTCTTCTATATTTTCGTTAAAACATTCGATTTTTTTTATTCATACAAGCGCTCGTAAAGTGTCCCTTGATTTGAAGAACAAAATTGAGCAGACACAAAGATTAAAAGTAGAGTTGGGTAAAACTACCGGAAAAGATCTTTCTAGCATTGCGAAGCATCATCTGGAGCAAAAGAAGTAGTATTTTTTTATCTCATAACTTTTTTACCATTAAACTCAAAACGAATAATTATCACAGCTCATGCTAGACGATTGCCCACGTTGGAGGAAGAGGTTTGGAATGCTACTTTAGAGCATAAAAACAACTAAATCGTGATTCATTTGCTGCAGTCTATGAAAAAATCAACTACCACTATTACTGGCACAGTTTCCACTATTATAGGAACATTGCCTCTATAACTGGAACATAACATTGGTTTACAATTATTCATTTTTCAAACATAATTTGTTGAAAACATATACAAACTGTAATCGTAGGGGTACTGGGGGTAAGCCCGGTCCCCTAAGGAAAATGATTCTTTAGTAGGACTTGATGGGAAATATTGTTATATTTCTTTCACAGAATCATTGCCCAGATTGTTTTCAACAAGATATGAAGACTGTCAGTACTTTCAAACTGTTATTTTACAAGGAATAGTGAAGTTTTGAACCTAAGATAAATACTACAAGGTATACAGCCCTAGGGTTGTATGAAAAGGTGACGTGGGACTAAACACTGTAATTAGGGGATTTTTTGTTACAAAATATACAGAGTCTGCAGACAGAATCAATGTGTTTGCTCAGCGACTGTACGTATTTTTATTTTCAGCCTCCCTGGAAATCAATATTTGGAATATATTCAACAACACTCAAAAGAATATAATTTATATTTGGCGATATTATGCCTGTAGTATTTTTTTGTGCAAAAAATATGTATTTGACAAGGCACAAGCATATCGTGCTTGTTGAAGAAGCACAAAGAATTTCTCGTAATGCGTCAAAGTCAGAATTAACTCTATATCCTCAAAAACCAAATCCAATAATGCTTACGTTATCATAATGAATGGTTTTGTTTTATTTAACTGTAATTAAATCAAATCTATAGTATGGATCTTACTTTCAAAATAATATGGAAGCCCTTACAAAGGTTCATCAATTAGCAAACAGAAGAAAATATTTTAAACAAAATTATTAACAAGTTCCAGCAAAAAATCGTAGCAATCCACAATTAAATTTTTTTTGCTTGACAATTTTGTTTATTTGCCTACAACTACATTCGCTGTATTACGGAGACAGGAAATATACGTTTATTATGGTAAAGCTTAGAATAATCATATATCATTTAACAATTTTGAAATGTAAAAGAGATTCTGTACGAATCTCACTTAATAAACAAAAAAAAATCACAAGCATTCGCAGGCTCTTACTCATCTATAAATGTATATATCTAGGAATTTACTCTTTCGATACTATCCGGTCAAGATTATTTAGTGAATATCGAAGATAAAATTAAATAAATATCCGTTGCAAAAATTTACAATTCTTGTTAAGTAATTTATGGCAATCATATTTATGAGATAAACTTTCAATCTCCATCAATTGCATACAAATAGAAATTGCATACAAATAGAAATGTACGAACAAAAGTGTACCACTGCAATACGAATAGTACCGCTGCAGTACGAATAGAAGTGTACCGCTGAAATGTACGAATAGAAGAGTACCACTGCAATCATAGACGACGAGAGACCTGCGGTTCTTTACTCCACTGGTACTGTTGCTTTTACCGGCATGTTTTCTTTCAAGACATCAGTTTTTATTAGGTTCTTCAGAACCTAACACGCAGGTTTAGAAATTGTTCAAGGATGGGTATTGTTTCAAACTTTTAGGAAAACTTTTACCTTCGAGACATCACATAAGTCTAAGCTCATGGAAGCAAAAATAAATTGACCTATTGGGACGGGGAGACTCTGTCAATTTTTATTTCGAAATTGATACAGGGAATATCACAGGGAACGGATGGTGTCCATTCATGTTGTCTGTGCTAGAAATGCTCGCATGTAATTGGTTCACTATTGACGTAAATTTGTTATTGAAATTTTTCATCAATTTTACCGCTTAGCAGTGAAATTAGAGTGATAATTAGCATATTACAAAATTGTTATACATTTTATCTATCCAACAACATATTGGTTATTATTATCCATCATGTGGTTATGCTGTTATTAACGTTTGAAATCTGACGCAACATTTGCCCGTTTCATTTCCAATTTTACAGAATGCATCCCAGTATAGTAAACAAAGACGTGTCCCACGTCAAAACAACGTTTAGCAACCAGTGCGGGTGAAACCGGAACCTCTTGGGGGTAACACCGGCACCTAAGATTGTTCATGAATTTACTCGAATTAACTGAACCAGTTTGAATTTGGAAACCGTCAAATGAGAGATCTTACATTTTTGTATGTTACTGTTGAATTTGGTTGTTGACGGTTAGCTGGTTCTGGGTAGATTGCCGGAACAAGTTCCGGTGAACGATATGTATAAATAATGAAAGAATTTCATACTCGGCAAGCCTATCACGTGGCACTTTAAATCATATTAATAACTAGTTTCATCGAAGCCAGGATCACCTTGACCACACCGGAGAATATTCCTAATACCGGAAAAGCAGTCAGTTTTGTGACTTGATTCATTACATTTGACACCTCTAATAACCCTTGGAATCATTCATAAATCACAGAAGAGCTTAAGTGCATGGTTCTAAGTCGATTTATTAATTTATTTAGCAGCGAATTACCGGTAATAGTTGAAAAATATGTGTCAGTAACATCCAACTAACCTCAGACCATGTCGGGCTTACCTCACTCACTGGGTGACGGTGGTACCCCGACAGCACACATTTTTTTAAAAAGAGTATTTCTACTAATTTATCGCTTAAATTTACATCAGATCGAATTCCTGCGATTGCTAACAATACAGGCAATAAATTGTAGAGCAACGAAAAATTATTTTAGTCTTTTAAAATGAATAAAAGCTTAAGTTCCACTTACGAAAAATTACATCCGTTTACGCATCAGCTGCAGTAGCGTGTGTTTTGTCTATTATTTTGATGTTTGACGTTTCACGGTTGCTTCGATGTGCCTTAAAATATCTAAAATATTAAATATCATTACTTCACATATTCCAAAACACAGTTAATTAGCGTTTTCTAGTAAAATCCAAGGGGTGACGGTCTTACCCTCAGTGCCGGGCTTACCCCCAGTACTAATGACAGGTTATAATATTTTCTATCACCCCAAAGTGAAATGGGTTCAATATTTGCGATATGAATATTGATATTTTCGTTTTTAAAAAACACTGGTGCTTAGACCCTCCATTACTGGACCATCTACCCTAACTGTTCTGGCTTAATTTTTTTTGTTTTTGATAAACTTTAACTTTTTTGTGTTCCATTTCTCCAAAAAAATATATTCTTTAAGATGAGTCATCTGTGCCAGATCAGATTTCAGCCAAATCAAAAATTACAATTTAAAAAATAGAATAAAATTGAGGCATTTTTATGGAATTGCTCCATTGGCATAATACCCCTCTCCCTGAAGAACCCGTGTTCATATTGCGAGTTCTTGAAAAGTGAATTCGGTATATCGAGAAACAGAGGGAGTATGAAGCTCAATTGAACAAGAAAAACGATTTTTAAGTCCATCGAGAAGAAGGCACCATAATGGGTAGACTTGTGGGTGGAACAAACACAGGTAAGGAATCCCAAAATCGAGTTCAGAATCGCAAAAAGGCGAAAAGTAAAGTAAAGAAACAAGAAAAATTATTCTTTTATTAAGCGTCTTAGTAGAACGGAATTAGGTATTGGGAATAGGCTATTTATTTGCACTACACTCCATTTGGTTCTGCTACAAAAAATCGGAAACCGCCCAAGGGGTAATATCCACCAAATGCTCAAAAAACAAGGCTGTTTCATGATTATTTGTAAAGGACATTTGAGATGTAAGGTATATAAATAATAAATCATTTGATTAAGCAACTCTTGGAGAATAGAAAAAAAAATTGCCTTTTTTATTCACAAAATGGCGGCTGTGCAGCGATTGTCGTGAACCGCTTTTTTTTAAGTTCTTCCATTATCTACATAAGTGTTTATTATCTACATAAGTGTCGCTAGTGAAGTACATATGATTATATTTTTAAAATTTTTTTTCGCAAAATGGCAACGGTTTGGAAAAAAATTCTTTCTCGACAAAAAAATCGCCTTTAATTGTTTGTAACTTTTGTTGTTGTTAATCAATCGCCCAAAACGTGTAACCTTCACTAGATAATCTAATGAAAAAGCTACAGTTAAAATTACAAGTCACTCGGACGTAAACTTTTTCAGTTCTACTGCTCGCCGATTTTAAAAACATGGTTTTGAGAAAAACGTGTTTAAAGTTTCAAAATCTTAAGAATCGCAATGATAAAGCCCCTCATAATTTTTCTTACCTTCAGTCAGCTATCTCTGCGCCGTAAAGTTGTCCTTCCTGGGCTTTATTTTCCTCTTCTTTCTTTTTGTTATCTGATGTAAGACTGCGCCCAGCCTCTTTCGCGATATCAGACATGCGATGCTCAGCGACTTTGACGCGGTTGGCATCCGATCCCAAGCAAAACTCAAACTTGTCACTCATATTTAAGTACTTTTGAGTATAACTCACAGTTAGGAAGTATAGAAAAACTCAAACAAAGAACGTACACAACGAGAACGGCTGATCGACTTAACAAAGGAAAATTGTGAGTAAACACGTGCTGTAGAGACGCTATAGCGGTCGAACTTGATGCAGCGACCTCTATACTTCGAATTTGAAACACGATAACGATCATAGGTAACTTCTGCTAGTTTACAAAGCCTCGAAATAAAAAGAAAAACGAGCAACGCCAAAATAAACTAAAAATGTTATTTTGGAGCATACAATTCGTTCGGTAAAAATTGATTTTAACGAATTTTGAGTTTAGATCAGAACTAGGGCGATGTAGATTTTGATTCTAGGATAGTTTTAGCATGATTTAAACCAATAAATAAAAGTGACAACAAAAATTTTTTTTGGTGGATATTACCCCTTAAATCCTCCGCAGATGTGTATTCCGGTTATTACTTATAACCATCATCAGAGCTCATGTGGACTGTTTACAGCTACAAGATTTGATAGCATTTGACTTCAAAACGAAATCAGTACTCAAAATCGTTCTTTGAAGATAACCATTCAATTTATTCATCACAAAGAACATATTTATATTTTTACAGTTTTTCTGGATCAAAAAAATACAACATAAAACCATCATGAATTCATTCCATCAAGGCTTTTTTATTTGTGCATTGAGCCGTCGTTTATGAGACTCTCGCCGCAAATTACGCCATTTGTATTCAAGAATTCGTTTCAACGGAAGAGCGAACTATATGAGAGGAACGAAATATATAATTTGGTCTATCGTCTCTTCATGCTTGAAATGAATCTAAATTTTTTGTCATGCTTGTATTGCTGCATGTGATGTGAATCAGATAGAAAATGAGGTGAACAAATTGCTGTTTAAACTTTTGCATCGATTGCGAAATCATTTCCTTTTTGTTGGCTCAGAATTTCCACACGAATTCCACACGAATTGCCTCAATTTTTTACGAATGGTGCTCTGCGATTTTAATATTTGATTTTCAATACGAAGCAAGAGAATAGGAGTTATTTGTGCTATTTTGGGTTCGATACTAATGCTTATTAACTTAGATTTCAAAATTCTTTTCCTTCTTAGTACTAAAAATCTGTATATTTTTTCGCTTTCCTCTGTATTACAGGGTGACCTAACACAGCAAGAAAAACGTGCCGTTTTTCTTACAGTTCATGATCTGGGATGCAATCGTAAGTGCTTTCAGTTTTTCCAACGAGAAAAAAAAAACAAACCAAAAAAACCATTTCGCTGTAAATTTTGCAATTTTAGATTCCTCGTTCGAAGAGTTCGTCAACAGTGCGTGTATGATCGAAATCAAGGAACGATCGTGCTTCATACACATTGACGTTCCAGGACACGCTGACAATGCTCCAAATCTGCCAGAGAAGTAAGTTAGAATGATTTCAATATTTGTTCCGTTCAAATGATGCAACATTCGCTTTTGCCAGCTTCCAGTTTCCATCACTCCAGCTGTTGGGTGAAGAGTTGGTCACAGTTCTGGACTTTTTACACGTAAAATATGTTATTGGCCTAGGCGAAGGTGCTGGCGCCAACGTCCTGGCCAGATTCGGACTGGCACATCCATCACGAACTCTTGGTCTTATACTGATCAACGTCACTGGTTCAGCGGCCTCGGTGTTAGACGCTTTCAAGACCAAATTCATCAGCTGGAAAGAAGATAAGCTTGGCCAGTCAGCCGAGGATTTCCTGTTGTATCACAAGTTTGGCTATGTAAGTTTACCGAAAAACGTACCGCAGCATTTTCACAGATATACCATTTACGGCCTATCACGCTGTCCAGCGTGAAATCATATTTTATATTAAGCACCATCACCCTCAAACCACCACCCAACCCACATAATCCGCATTCATTGGCTTTCGACGGGTAGAATAAAACTGTTCCCTTTTCCCACTGCCGTTACCAACTCTATTGTTATGCATATACCTTTCTCTGTGTCTTTTTCTATACTATCCCCTATTGTTCTGTATTCAATCGGCAATTTGAATGTTCGAAATTTTTCATTTTGTGTTAGGTAAACATATTTACCCAACCTTGTTATTTTCCCAAACCCCGTAGTTGAAGCTCGAACTAAATAGCCACCAAAACGGAAACATTGAAAACTGCCTGTACTCAAAATTGGAAACGATTAGAATGCATACTCCGACTTCCGCGTACCGTCCATTCTCTATAGTCTTCCAGCCCCTGTCTCTTGCTCTTCTGTCGCTCTCAGAACCTAATAGAATTCCCGCTCCCGCAGCAACGCGAGCCACATATCATGCTCCGGATACGTCATTTCTAGTTTAGTTCCGTCGACATCTAAAACAGTTGTAGATCAACATTTTTTTTTTGGCTGGTGGAACTGTGACTGTTGAGGAACAGGCCATTGAAAAAAAAGTCAAGTAGGGGTACTGGGGGTAAGCCCGGCCCCCTAAGGAAAATGATTCTTTAGTAGCACTTGATGGCGAATATTGTTATATTTCTTTCACAGAATCATTGCCCAGATTGTTTTCTACAAGATATGAAGGTTTTCATTACTTTCAAACTGTTATTTAATAAGGAATAGTGAAGTTTTGAAACTAAGATAAAAACGAAGTTTAGCAATCAGTGGGGGTGAAACCGGCACCCCTTGGGGGTAACACCGGCACCTAAGTTTGTTCATGAATTAACTCGAATTAACTGAACCAAGTTGAAGTCGGAAACCGCCAAATGAGAGATCTTACATTTCTGTATGTTACTGTTGAATTTGGTTGTTGTCGGTTAGCTGGTTCTGGGCAGATTGCCGGAACAAGTTCCGGTGAACATTATGTATAAACATTGAAAGAATTTGATACTCGGCAAGCCTATCATGTGGCACTTTAAATCATATTATTAACTAGTTTCATTGAAGCCAGGATCACATTGACCACACCGGAGCATATTTCAAATACCACGGGGAAGGCCGTCAGTTTTGTGATTCAGTACATTTGGCACCTCTAATAACCCTTGGAATCATTCATAAATCACAGAAGAGCTTGAGTGCATGGTTCTAAGTCGATTAATTAATTTATTTATCAGCGAGAAATCGGTAATAGATGAGAAATATGTGTCAGTAACATCCAACTAGCCTCAGACCATGTCGGACTTACCCCACTCACTGGGTGACGGTGTTACCCCGACAGTACACATTTTTTTAAAAAGAGTATTTCTACACATTTATCGCTTCAATTTACCTCAGATCGAATTCCTGTGATTGCTAACAATACAGGCAATAAATTGTAGAGCAACGAAAAATTATTTTAGTCTTTTCAAATGAATAAAAGCTTAAATTCCACTCACGAAAAATTACATCCGTTTACGCATCAGCTGCAGTAGCGTATGTTTTGTCTATTATTTAGACATTTGACGTTTCACGGTGGCTTCGATGTGTCTTAAAATGTCTAAAATATTAAATACCAACACTTCACATATTCCAAAACACAGTTAGTTAGCGTTTTCTAGTAAAATCCAAGGGGTGACGGTCTTACCCTCAGTGCCGGGCTTATCCCCAGTACCCCTATGTGTACATCAATATAAAATATATATTCTATTGTTGACTTGGTATAACGGTTATTTTTTACAAATGAAAAGAGTGTAGTGCAACTTTTTTGTATCCAACTTGTAGTCATACATATACTGCCGTTCTAAGCATAGTTATCCCAGCGTGCATAAGATTTGTGTAGAACATGGGACTACCATGATTTGAACGGCAGTATAATGGTTTTCGTTTGTCGGTTTTGAGGTACGACGCTCTAACAAGCCGGTCGTCGTTTGTTCAAATTCCGGCATGAGAGAGATTATTAGTACCAGTAGTGTACATGAACAGGTGGCAGCAGTCTGTTTAAAATAAGCATAAAGTTAGGTTCCAACAGCGAGGGATGTGTAACGCCAAGCCTGTATGTAAATATGTTCCCAATTTTGCGCGTAAATTACGTTGGATGATACTCACAGTTCCGCCAGCTTAAATCTCCCGGTTTAAAACACCCTGATCTACGAACACTTTTCAATGAAATGCCTTTCACCCAACCGTTGTAATCAAAATACATGTTTGCTCTATTATTTCATGCCACACATCCTCCACCGACTTTGCCATCTACGGCGAATCGTGGTGTTTATTTGACCACCTGTCAATATCGAATGAACACAATCATCGTGAAACCAATGAAAACTGTGTACAATTAATCCGCGCGGTAACGCGTATATCCCGGAAAATTGTGACCAACAAAAAAAATGTTGAAATGTCAAACATATATTGAAAAACAATCCAACGATCATACATTCGTGCTTAAATCTAAATTAAACTTCCTAACAAACGAATCCAACCACTCCTTCGACAACAACAACAACAACGACAACAATTACAACAACCATAATCTGCCGCGGTGCCCCGCACATAATTGTGAAAATGAACCGCCCTCGGAAACCGCAGATCTTCTCCGAGGTACATTTGCATATCGCTATTCTCCAGTGGTTTTCCATACTGTAGTATCGCTCGAGCTTTCCCTTTTACTCGTTCGTTGTCAATTGTTGATTATACTGCCTTCTTTTTCTTCCTTTCGTAGTGTCCTTATTTTTTTTTTTGTGCTTGGATGATGTTCAGCTTGATTGTGAAAGAGCGCAGCTATTATCAGTAACGCTTGTTGGTATTTTTTGTCGACGTATCCCGACCCCAGGCAGTCGAATACAAAAGGAGAAAATTTTTTATGCCACCGAAATGTGTATAAATCTTTAAAGTCTATGCCTAAAACGGAGTTTATTTTTGAAAGCTAACTTTTGCTTTTTTGTAATTAGGGTAATCGCTGCTATAGTCATCTCAACATCTATATTTATCTCGTCAATCTTATTTGTCCAATTTACCGTTAAATTTTACGATATTTTTCAAGTAAGACTTTCGATGTACCAAATCGAGAGGTAAAAACATTTACCTTGAAAATTTGACGTTGGAATGAATAAATAAAAGTGATGAGACATAGATGTAGGGATGAAAATAGGAGCAATTAACCTACAAGTTATTCGCATCTAGTTTATACTGCTATTCGTCATCAAAAATTATTATAAATTAAAAAAAAAATACTAATTATAAATTTATTAAAGCATTCAGGCTCAATTTATTATGACTCCTGCGATCGGGACTGTCATCTGATTTGCTGCGATGTAGAACTCGGTTTGCGATCAAGGGACTTTCGCAACTGTTCTATTTTCTGATGCATGCGGCAATTGAAGTTGCTTATTAATATTCTTTGCGGGACACACAAACGACTTTAGTGAACAAGTAGACGACACCTTAACATTAGATAGAGTTAGTTCGATAAAAAAAAAAATAGTTTTTGAAATTTTCACTCACATCCATGAGTGCAGATATTGCAATTTATCTCGTAAATAGCGCGTGATCTAGTTTAATAGGTTTTATTAAGTACATAAAGTAGAGTAAGTAAGAGTACAATATTCGCTGATTGTGCATTAGTTTGAAGTAGATTGGTGTGGAAGTAGATAAAAAGGATGGCACAGACTAACAGCTATAACTATTTGAGCAAACTGTCAATGAAATCATCGTTCGGATAACTCCCAGTCATTTGTGTACACGCGCTTCGTAGTTATTCGACAGCAGCGCTAGAGTACGTGCATTTTTCAAATTGGGAATTACAAAAATGCGAGATTGCGTGGTAGCGCCCCTGGCGGTGTTGTTGCGCGACGAATATTATGTGACTGGAAATTATCGTTTATTTTGGCCTTCTCCAACATCTTCAACGTTTTCGCACACAAAGATTTATTCCGCAAACAAACTCAAAGGTATACACTCAAAATATTTTTCGCGTTATTGTTACGTGAAATTTCCTGTACTTATTCATTTTCTGTCATTTTACATGTCATTTTACATGAAAATCACATGCATACTATGTTTTATCACGTAGCATCTACGTCAACTTGGCAACGTCAAACAGAATAAAGTATCGCGTGAACTCACCGTGCGAAAATACACAGAAATCAAAATGGCGATGTTGTCTTTGAACATGAAAGGAATTTCTCGACAACTTCCCAATAAGTGAGTTTTAGAAAAACCCTAAGAATCCGGCATCGAGATTTCACACAGATTCAGTTAAAATTGCGAGGAATTTCCTTAACATAAACAGTTGCAGCTAACAGTGATTATCACCAGCGAATGTCGCAATATCCCTTTGCCATTTTGTATGTCGTTTAATTCAATTACGAATTGGCGATTTTGCATACCCGTGCGACTTATCAAGCAACATATTTGGATAATTTTCTGCCAGGATTTGGGAAACCACAATTGAAAATTATACGTTGTATGAAACGTAGAACCTATCAGACAATCAAATGCTTTTCACTTTACTGCCGGTAACCGCAAGTCAGTCCCATCTGTAATTTTGTCAATTTTGAGTTAGCATCGTATTTTGGCCTAGCTTTGAGTATATTTTCAGATGTACCGATAAAAAATAGTGGTTTGTTCAACAAAAGTGGAAATCAATACCAAGTCGAATTGTCACATTAGGCAAAGTAACCGCAAGTCAGTCCCAGAAGAAAAATAACCGAAAGTCAGTCCCAGAAGAAAAATAACCGAAAGTCAGTCCCGATTTACAAAAAAAAAAACATGCATAATACAACAGTAAAATGAATGGGGAGTAAAAGAGAGTTCGATACGACCGTTTAGATGAAAATAAGTTATCTAGTAATAATTATCAATTATTGGGATTATTTTTTAGTTTGAATTGGTGATGAATTTATGTGGAGCAATTTTCTGCTAAAACGAATTCAAGTCATTTTTTTTTCTTGGTTCGCTTCTTCGTGGATCTATCCGCAAAATCTTGAGTATCCTAAAAACTTCCATCAGAATCCAGGGAATCGTTCCAAGAAATCTCCAAAAGTGATGCTCGAACCTCAAATGGATTTGGATCATCTTGACATTTGTTGTCGGATGAACCAACTGCAGTCCCGGCTTCAGTTTCTTTATCCGAGTCCTCACCGGATATGCTTTCATCGGTTCCGTACATCATGAGATTTTCCAACGTCGACATTTCTTAAAAGGTGCTCATGGACATACACTTCCTAACAGCGAAGGATTGACAGTTTTCCACGGCAACGAATAACAACACGTCAACACGCACTATAGTTTCAACATGGCAATGTGACTGACTTGCGGTTTCTTTTCTCGTCGGTGTACAATGTAACGGCAAGTCAGTCACACTCAAGGTTTTTATCATAAAATCAATTATATCAATGGTTTTTACAACGTAATTAGTGCGGGCTAAAAACTATATTTTAGCATGAATATTGTCAAAATAATTCATCTTAAATAAGTGATAACTGAGCGTGAATGAAATATCTTTCGAAGCTGTTTTCTCGTTTTAACATTTTTACAGATGGGACTGACTTGCTGTTACCGGCAGTTTACCGGTAGTTAAAATCAACGTGAAACTCACATGAAATGCATATGTCTACTGAATAAGATTCCCAGGATGAATCATCTCACCAGTTCATGATGAACTCAAATGACAATCACGTAAAATCTACATAAAAATGACAGCGGAAAATATTCACATAACTTTTCCGGTAATTATAACGTGAAAAATATTTTGAGTGTAGCTTTACTCCATTGAATATTGTGGCGCCTGCACTAAATTGGAGTTCGGAAGTCGCACTTCCGACTTCCAAACTTTCTTCCGACTCTAAAAACACATAGAACAACGTGTTCACACAACATGGACTGCGGGAATGATTTTAATGTAATATCTGTTTTTGAAAACCGGAGTGGCGGCTGAGATTGTTATAGTGTTGCGCGAACACCAGAAATAAACATCGGAAGTGAGCCTAAATGCCAGTTTATCAGCGACGTTTTGATAGTTTTTATTTAAATGCACAATAGAAAAAAATCCTTTTAGCGTCCTACTTAACTCAAACACGTACATTTTTTTTAAATATCACTATCTCTGACTTACTTATATTTTGTGCAAAAAATAAAGGTATAACAAACAGTCAATCGAAGAAAATTACTACAAGTTCAAGCATCACTTCAAGCTCCAACGGATTTTCCGGGTCGCCCAACATCCCAGCTACGAACGTTTGAGAGGCCGTGAGAAAAGCGCTAAAATTTGTCAACCCTGAGCCGAACAAAACGAATCGGTAGAGCGCGCTGATCGGACAATCGTAAAAAAAGCAAGATATCTCATGTTGGGCAAAGGCTGTATCCACATTAAACCGATCACCTAACTGTGGTCACGACCTGCCTCTCGAGGAAGCATGAAGTGGAAGAAAGCCCGATCTTCCACATGTTCGAGTTTTCGGTACTTTCGGTGGGCATGAATGGTGCAGGAAGCGCTAGCCTGGGATGATAGTGATGCGTGGAAGCGTGCTATACAGAAGGAATTTGACGCCCTGGTGGACAACAAGACCTGGACTCTCATTTCGCTACCGAGAGGAAGGAATGCAATTAAATGCAAATTGGTCTTCATGACGAAGCGGGACGCCGAAGGCAAGATGCAACGAAACAAGGCACATTTGGTCACCAGAGGTTACTCCCAGCGAAAGGAGGTAGACTATGATGAGATGTACGCTCGCGTCGTTCGCTATAGTTCGCTGCGGTACTTTTTCGAATTGCCAATCAGGCGCAACCTTGCGATTGACCAGATGGATGTAGTGACGGCCTTTCTACAAGATGTTTCACGGATGATAAGCGATAAACGATAGTGTGCAAGCTGAACAAGAAATTGTACAGCTTGAACCAAAAACTGGATGCGGCTCTTCGACGTTTCGGTCTGAAACCAATACAGTGGATCCATGTGTATACATCGCTAACAAAGGAGGCAAGATGTTGATTGTAGCAATATACGTCGACGATCTGATGATTTTCTGCAACGATTCAGCTTGGAAGGACAAACTAAAGCAACATATCTCCAGCTGCTTCTGGAGAAAAACTCAGGGAGAAGCCCAACACTGTCTTGATATCCGAATTGGAAGAGCCAATAATTTCTTCAGCTTGGACCAGGAAACTTTCACAGAGTCGATTCTGAAGAGGTTCAACATGGAGCGATGCAAGCCAGCCCGAAAGATAACAATGAATCCACTGCTATAAAGGACATTCCGTGTCAGGAAGCATTCAGGTGTCTCATGTATTTGGTGCAGAGCACTAGGCCCGATATTCTTTTCGCGGTAAACACTTTTAAGCCGATGACGTAGTAAGAGCGAATAGTGTGGCAAAGCGATTCTCGTTGCCGTGGGTAAATGTACAGCCGTAAATAGAGCTGTACATTTAACTGCGGCAACGGAAATCGCTTTGCGACGCTATTCGCGCTTACTATATCATCGGACTTTTCAACAACAACAACAAAAACAGCCGGTTCAACAACAATCGCGGAACGCGGTGTAGCATGTTCTGTGTTATCGACGTGGAATCTCCGGTATGAAGCTGGTCTATAAAAAACTGGTGAAGCTGCTTGTACGTTCGTTTCGGCTGCCGTGCGGGAACCATCTTGGTGGCGTAATCACCAAAACGTGTTTTTTTTAAATTTTTCTTCGATTTTTAAGTGAAGAATAAAAATCGCATTAAGTCGCTTGAATGATAGTTGGTACATAGGTGAACTATCATTGTAGCGACTTCGAGCAGATTTCGAGTTTTAAGTTGTAATTTATTAACCGAAGGTTAACGATAGAAAATTTTGAAAGTTAAGTTTTGCTTAGAAAATACACCTCTTTTAAATGATATAAAAATCTGGTATAGCTAAACAACCCAATTGATCGTTTGCTTTACTTTTCACGTAAAAAAGCTATGGAAAATTTAAAGCAAACTCAGCTATATTTTACGTTTTGTTTTTGTATGACTAAAGGAATTTTGTATTCAAAAGAGCATTGGTAGCAACTGTAGGTGCAAAAAGTCACGAACCCTCAAATTGATTCGGAAATGTAATAGCAAAAATGAAGGGTAGCAGTTGCATGCAATTTTGCATGCATATAGAGATAATTACAAAGGAAAACAGGATTTTTCAATAACTGCTTATAATCAAAAAACTGTAGCTACATGAGAAAATAGAAATTGAAAATAGAAGGAATCAGAAGTTTTTGTTTTGATATTTTAATTAAAGAGAGACAAAAAATAGATTGGCTCGACGACACCCTATTGCAGCTACAATCAATTCGACTGTTGTATACAACAGTTCAAGTCACATTACATAGTAGAAATATAACTTGTATTGCTTTATTGTTGCAAATTTCAGTGTTTTATTTTATTTTTTTTTAGTTTTAGTGCTATTTCGAATGAGGCTGCCCAGCTACAAAAATAATTGCTGCAATGTACTGGTAGAATGCCGATTGATTCTCCCAACGAATATGTTGTTTGGTTGCGACTTTGCTTAGGCGATTTGCAAAAAAAATGCCATCTACAAATGGCGCTGGATCGGCTTACCCATTTAATTTGATGTTACTTCTAGCTACTAGAGCCTATGCATCACTTTCCCTGCCAAATATTTTGTCTTGTTTTCGTTGTTCTGTAGTGTGCATTGAATTATAACCGAATTTGCCAAGCGTACTAATCGATGTGCTCCATGCCATTTTTAGCAATTGACGGGTGACAACCCGGATAAGGAGAAGATCGTTGCTGAGTTCCAAAGCCGACTTCACAGTTCGTTGAATAACAAAAATTTGAAGCAATACGTTAAAGCATTTATGAGGTAAGCATATGAGATCAATGTTCAGAGGGTCAAGGTAGTTAATCGAGAAACGTGCTTTCAGCCGTAAGGACCTGCCATTGAAGAACTGCAAGGTTGATTGTTTGTTGATTACTGGTGTCATGAGCCCGTACGCTGGCGTTGTCGAGAAGTTGTATAGAGATTTGAACAAGGAGAAGGTCACACTTCTGAAGGTCGAACGTGCTGGTGATGTTCTGGCTGATACAGTACGTATTTCTATTTTAATCTGCATGATTACAAGTTATCAATATTTATGTTTCAAATTTTAGCCAGCCAAGGTGGCTCAATCAATTCTGCTGTTTTGCAAGGGTCAAGGTCTACTGACGTCAGTCGCTATGCCCGGTATAGATCGCAGCCGGGCATTTTCCACCAGCTCCGGTGGTTCAACCGAAGGAACTCCAGGAGCTCGACGGCTATCCCGTGGCATGTCAATGGAAGACTACGATAAGCCTAATATCAGACGGTTGAGCGTTACGATCAACGAGCAATTGCCGCCGATCAAAAAATAAACGCTGCAATAAACTGCTGTGGAGATTACTTTCTATGTCGTATTCGAGTAATAATATTTTATCGAGATGAAAACAAACAGTAAAAAGAATGCATGCAGATTTAATACATACACACAACACATGTGCAAGTAAAGGTCACAAACCACTCCGATTTCAATTTTTATAGATGTACGTGTTTTCTATCGGGATGAAAATAAACAGCCACGTAGATGCAGTTAGAGTGATTGAGTGGCAAAGATAGCTGAGCCATATGACCAGCGCTTGAAACATTTTCTGAAGCTTCTCCAGAACCAATTGATGACAAAATTGATTCATGTAACTTAGGCGCAAAATTTTGATTAGTATCAATTGAACCACTTTTATACGGTATCAAGCTATTATTACTGTCATAGATGGTGAGGTTTCAGAGTAACCTTCAAAGCGCTACGTAGAGCTATATCTTGAAAAGTCAATCACTCTAAGCAGCAAATCATTCAACCAGGTAACAAACAATTAGTTCAAGTAATTCTGTAAACCACGTTAAAGGAACAACAGTAAACCAACTATTCTAAAAGTGAACGAAAATTATACATGAAAATATAAAACAAACTATTTTAAGACGTCATCTTCCTGCGAAACCGAACGGTTTTGCTTCCACGCGCCAATGTCTCTCCGAGAAACAGAAACATATGAAACCCCCGAAACTGATCCCACAAAGTCCAAAAATAAAAACACTTACAACAGAACATTTATTTGATAAAGATATTTTTCACCGTTCAGAGCCTATATACATCTTCTTATACCTTCTATTGATGAGAGATCAAGATCCAAGCGTATTATTATATATACCCATTAGAGAAAAATTAGAAACAAGCCGTAGAATTGTAATCAACTACCGGCATATTAGTAGAGAAACAAGTAAAATTATAAAACCAATAAAATCATCTAAGATTGGATTAAACAACCTAAAACTTGTTGATCAAGAAGCCAAAGCATATTTAGAGGACCTGTTTCTTCATAGTAGACGGCATAGCAAATGACATAAATTCACGATTAATAAACAAATTAATGAATAAATAAATCCAAAATAAATCATCACATCGCTTGTATTTGAACTTTAATATTAAAATCATCTGCTAAGTAATATAGTTCAAACATGCTCTGCACACGATACAGATGAAGGGAATCAGGCAACCATGAGTTCAAAAAATTAATACATATAAAGAAAAATTTCTCGGGTATGAGCTGTTGTTTCGTTGGCACCCTCTCTCGAATGGGGCGTGTGGTATATAAATTAAGATTGTTTTATTATTACAATTATTATCTGATCGAGAGCATACTATACAGTAGTTTCAAGAGCAAAAATAAACTTATTTAAACGATATTCTATAGTAGTGAACGATAAAACGGTTTACTCACTCGATTTGCTGGTAAGATGTTTGGGTTAATATCAATGCCCTAGTTGCGTCTGTTTAAAATTCTTCGTTCGGATCAACCTGCTGGGGTGCAGCGTCATCTGGAAGTTCGAAAGAGCATATTTGTTTTTAATGATATGCCTCCTAATTATGACACAGGAAAACAGAAAGAAGGGATTGCCCACATACTAGCAGTAAACCTGGCTCAAAAACATGTGCTCTGACCAGGCTTCTTCCGTTCTCTTGATTTTTGCCCAAATTTCCTTTTCTGCCTGCCAAACCTCTTGGAGAACTAGACTTTCTCTCACACAGAGTGAGTAATTATCCACATTTAGGCGTAGAGTATTTCAGTCGCAGAGTTCCTTTTCACTCTTTATCATCACGTGTTAGGGATCAACATTTGCTCTCTCAGATTAAGAGGGAGTAGTTGTCGTTAGCTTCTCTTTTACTAAAAGAGAAGTTGGCCAAATATTAAAACATTTAGGTTCACATTGAAGCCACATCCCAACCGTTTTCGAATTTAATATTATAGGAAAATTCACAACTCACCATGGGTGCGTATTCTGCAGAAAGTTCGATTTTATACTGTTTTTGCCGCACCCCAGAGCGATGAGAACGGTAACGCAATGCTCAGTTGAGTGCCGATGGTGTGATGCACTTTGAATGTAAGCTCGCAGTTGTTAAGAGTAGCGAACCTATACATTAGAGAAATGACAAGACACTCACCGTTAAGGCAACTGTCAACATCAAAACGGATAACGGCAATGCAAATTTATACAGCTCGCCCGTTTTGATGTTGACAGTTGCCTTAACGGTGAGTGTCTTGTCATTTCTCTAATGTATAGGTTCGCTAGTTAAGAGGGAAGAAAACTCTTTCTCTTTAAGATGAAGATGAGCAAAACAAAGCCTGGCTCTGACCAATTTTTCAAAACCAAATATAATTTCAGAATTTTAGGGATCCGAAGATCCAGTTTTGTTAACATGCGCTTTTACCGACAATGTACTCTCTGTTAAAGACTTTCGTCAAAGTTAACACGGCTGAAACTCTCAGCCGTAGTATCGTTGTATAGAAATATTCGACAGCTTGTTGTGAATTCGTAAAATGCTCTTCTAAGGATGGTTTAAATCAAACAATGCAAAATTTTGGAATCATATAAGAAAGTAGAGCTTGCCATTCAAATATTTTTGAAACCGGGATCGGTTGTACAATTCAAAATATAATTAAAGACGATTTGAGATAAACTATTTCTTTCACCTTAATCAACTCTGGTGAAATCTTTCAATAATTTTACTTACGGTGAAATATTTCAAAGTTTTACTTATGACGAAACATTTCGAGATATTCATCGATTGAAGGGAAAAACCTGGATTGTATTCTTCTTTTTTATAAGAAATTATTAAAATTTATTACCGGATCACATTTTGTTCAAATGAATGGTTGGGAGAAAAAACAAAGGGTTGAAAGAAAAAAACAAAAAGGGATGGAAGAACAAACTGAATAGGCTTGAGTTTACCTGTGAACTGTAAAGCTCGTTATCGAGAACTATTATAATAGTATAGGATCTCTCTCGTAGTTCTGGATCGTTATCCAGAACCAATTCTGATTAGTTAAAACTCCTAAATGTTAGGTTCGATTCCTAACCAAGTCCAGATTATTTTCAGGTTGGATCGTTATCCAGAACCAATTCTGATTAGTTAAAACTCCTAAATGTTAGGTTCGATTCCTAACCAAGTCCAGATTATTTTCAGGTTGGAAACGTTTTGGATGAGCCATGGATGAATGATGTATTTTCACCATAAGTCACACACGTCATTGAATGAATATTTTGAAAAAGAGTTGCGATATTTCGGTTGCAAAGAATTAAAGAGATTTCTCTTCTTCCCTGATTTTTTCTGAGCAAAAACTAACCACGTTTTGCAGGCGGGATTTCTAGTCACTAGAAAACACCAGCTAGCATCGAATAATATATAGAAAGAGCCGCACTCACCATCGTAATCTTTAGCCACCTCCTCGTAGTCCATCTCGAGGGTTGCCAAGTCCTCACGCGCCTCTATAAAAGTGGTCTCTTCCATGCCTTCACCTATGAACCAGTGCACGAATGCTCGCTTCTTGAACATCAGGTCGAACTTGTAGTTAAGCTTCTGCCACGCTTCGGCAATGGCTGTATTGGAAGCCAACATCGAAACTCCTCGGTGAATGGGTGCTAAATCGCCACCGGGAATCATAATAGGACACTTCTGATTTATTCCAACCTAGGAACAAAACGGTACTCAGGTAAAAGTAGTTTATATCAAGAGAATAAAGCGTCAAACCTTAAACCCAGTTGGACACCAATCGACG
This sequence comes from Wyeomyia smithii, assembly GCF_029784165.1. Taxonomy (NCBI): domain Eukaryota; kingdom Metazoa; phylum Arthropoda; class Insecta; order Diptera; family Culicidae; genus Wyeomyia; species Wyeomyia smithii. Next base: position 199,007,999 of record NC_073696.1, read on the forward strand.
AACCGAATCGCCCGTCGGTACTTAATGGTTGCAATAGCCGTATTTACATCCTTTGGTACCACATCACCGCGGTACAGCAAACAGCAAGCAATATATTTACCTTGTTTTAAATTGCACTTGACCATCTGTGTGTCTGGTTCGAACAACTGCGACGTCAGATCCGAAACGGTCATTGCTGTAAAACAAAAACAAATTAAATGCGATAAATTCGCATCTGGTAATATAAACTTACTGGCATGATTGGCTTTCTCAACCGGCACCAAAGGAGAGAAGGCAGCCAATGGAAAATGAATCCGAGGGTAGGGTACTAAATTAGTTTGAAATTCGTTCATATCGACATTCAGTGCACCCCCAAAACGTAATGAAGCGGTTATACTGGAGACAACTTGGCTGATTAAACGGTTCAAGTTACTGTACGTTGGCCGCTCGACATTTAATCTGTTGAAAATTAGATGATATTAAAAATTATAGTAGAAAAAAATTACCTCATACTTATTTTGGCAAATATCGTAAATGGCCTGGTTGTCTACTAGGAAAGTACAATCAGTAAAATCCATCGAATGATGAGTCGTTAAAATTGAGTTGTACGGCTCGACCACGCTAGTGCAAATATGCGGTGATGGATAGATTGCAACCTCGAGTTTGGACTTTTTAGAAAAATTATCTGCCAGCTTTCGTGCCAGAAGGGAGGTGAAACCAGACCCAGTTCCTCCCCCGAACGAATGGAACAGGAACAACCCTTGTAGACTGTTGGACTCTTCTGCCATGCGTCGAATGACTTCCATTGTTTCGTCTAACAGCTCTTTGCCAATATGAAAATGACCTCTTGCATAATTGTTGGCCGCATCCTCCTTCCCACTTATCATGTTATCCGGATGGAACAGTTGTCTATATTCACCATTACGAACCTGGTCTACCACGCTCGGTTCGGTATCCACTAGGACGGCCCGTGGAACGTACCGATCCGTAACGGTACGCTGAAAAAACGTTCCGCAAAAGCTGTTCGCATCGTCGTTATTCGGCTCAACCGCTTCCTGGAGTTGCCCGTCTTTTCCAATTCGGTGCTCCAAGAGGTACAGCTCCCAAGCGGCATTTCCCAGCTGAATGCCGGCTTGGCCAATATGCACAGAGATCGTTTCCCGATTGCTGAAGCTCTGTCGGAATCCAAATTTTATTTAAAACCGAAACAAATCCGGAAGGATACGTTACCATTTTCTTTCGTTTTATAGTTTTTCTTCAACTTTTTTATCAATAAAATTTTTAAAATTTTGACGGAGAAATAAATTTGCTTCTATTTCACTGCAGAATTTTGATTCGAATGAAAAACTCATTTTTTCCGGTGCAAAGCCTGCTACTTTTATGTAAAAGTAAATTTTTCTACTTGGCTGCGTACTGGTTAGAAAACGTGTTCCAAAAAACACGTGTAGCAAATCCAGCTTATTTATTGTCTGATTTAAAATGCGCTAATGTTTTCAGTTTTCGAAACTTAACTCTAGAATTTCCACAACTTTCCCATTTAATACAATTCACCCCTAGATTCATACTAATTCACTACAAGTTCATTCTCATTTGCGCCTTCTCGCGTAACGGGAAGAGATACGTTTTGAAAAAATAAAAAAAAAAAACCGAACGGCGAACAGTAAGAGAAAACGAAGATAATAGATTCATGTCAGTCAGTAGCAGAAGTGCAAGTGCTCATTTCAATACATGGATTCTCCGCCCGTAAAACCACCGAGAGCCGTAAAATACGGCAAAGAAACGGTAATTTGTGCTTTGAATCCTAATCTAAACCAGTGTTAAGTGTAGTTAACAGGACAGTGCACAGTGTCCGCTAGTTGGTTGATGTCGAAATTGCGCAATCAAAGTGATATTTGTGTTTATTTTTGTGGGTGTTCATGTTTTCGTTTTCGGGAACGGTGATATTTTATGCGATTCATTAGGACCTGTCGTACTGGCGAAAGAAAAGCGCACAGAAAATGTCAAAACGACGGAGCTAACCTCAACCATGGGGCAAGTGTTGCCAGAACTGCTATTGAGTTATTTAAGTCGGGAAATTCTCGCAGTTTGGAAAAAAATCACAAAATCGGTTTGACATGTTTTGTGCAGATCAATTTGAATTTTATTCAAAAACTTGAGTATTTGATTGAATCTAATATATTCACCCGTTTTGTGCAGATCAATTCGAATTTCAATCAAAAACTTGAGTATTTGATTGAATCTAATACATTCACCATATTGGTTAAATGTATTATTAATATGTACTATAGTACATTGCCGTGTCAAATAAACGTGTGAACCAAAAAAACTATAGTACATTACACAAATTCAGTGATTTGATTTTGAGTTTATTCACTCAGTTCAACTCCACAGAATAGAAATCTTTTCGAAAAAAAATAAAAAATGGGTAAACTTGTACTTGAAGTTCTCCAACCGTTGAGCAGCCGTCCCAATAAATATTTGGAATGATAAAGTTTAGCTGTATACACAGTTATCAATGGTCAATGCGAATTACAATCGAACTGATGCAATTATTTACAGATTTCTGCATAAATAGACCATTATGATTAAAAATGTTGCTCGTAAAATGGAGCTGTGTCTCTTTACTTCACTAATAGCGAATTTCTTTATTCCACCAGCTCACCTCGTTTTGACCTGGGAGCGCACTGACTGCTGTCAAAACCCTTCTTTATTCGCTCGATTTTGACCCAGTTTTGACCTGCCGTGCTGCCCGAAGCGCACTGTAAAATTCGTCAGCTTCAACCCACCACCGCACGTGCTAAGTTCGTAAACAATTATCTGGCATCTCTTTCTTACTTGCGTCTTAAATGGCGATGACGTTTTATTATTCCTTGGCAGTTTTGCCCGCACACAGTGGAATAAAGAAATTCGCTATAAAATTTTGACTCAAAACTGGTCTCAGATTTAACATTATAGATATTTGAATAGAAGATTATCATCAATAAAATTTTTTATCCAAGAGATTGTAATGCAATAGAAATACGGGCAACGATTTTAAATTCACAATTTAAATTTCTCATCAGTTCGAGCAGTTTCAAAGTATTGTTTATCAATTCCGATGAAACAGCAACTCTGTTTGCGGGCTAAACTCACCGACATAAACAAGGCAACTGCTAGTCCGTAGTCCGGTTTCTCTTGTTCGCAACCGCGGACGTCGATTGTCATGCGTTGCAGAACGAAAAACATTTGTTTTATCAGACGGATATGTTATCAACCCACTTTTCTAGGAGTGTAATTGAGCCATTGTACAGAAATCACATTTATTTGTGCTTCAATCTCATGATAGTCATTGCCACGTCCTTAGTATTGTGATTTTGGAACTGGCTGATTGTGACTGATTGGAATATAATGGTGAGAAACGCGTTCTGAATGCTCAAATATGGCTATGCTTTATGTTTACTGTTGAAAGTTTGAAATACATGACATCATCGGCGGTGCAACGGTTCAATGTACACGCGTTCGTAAAGTTGCTTGCTCATCAATTCTCATTTCTATTTCCGTAGAGCGGCTGCGGCTTGTTGGTTTCGGTGATCAAAACCCTTGATGCCAGTGAAACCAATGAGCAGCGGGAACGAGAGAAGCAGAAAATCGAGAAAGAGTTCCGGAAAACCGATCAGAGGTTGAATCAACTGGTTTCTCGTAACGATGGGGATCTCACACGGGTTATGCAGCTGTTCGGCAAAGTGTCGACACAGATCACCAGCTCCCGGGAAAAAATTCATGTGGTCAAAGAGAACTTGCAAACGTGTAAACAGTTGTTGCGTTGTCGGCGGGAAGAATTGAAAAAGCTCTATACCGATGCTGTGCAGCACAAGTACGTGCTGGAAATGCTGGATCAGATCAACGAACTTCGTAGAACTCCTCAACAATTGGCTTCGTTCATGGGAAAGAAACACTATCTTCATGCAACGAAGCTCCTGATGTCGGCAATTGAAATGACTGAAGGCCCGCTGAAAGACGTGGAAGGGCTGAACGATCTACGGCAGGATTTTCAAAACAAAAGGCAACAACTGTACGGAAAACTGCTAGACGAACTGAACAAACATCTGTACGTTTCCAGTACAGCAGAAGTACTACAGAACTTCCAACGGCAGAGTTCAGGTCGAAACAGTCAGTACGCAAACAGTACAGCGGCTTCACCGTTTCAACGGAACGTTTTACGGCGGTCCGCTGAACGAATGGAAGCAAACACGAAGGCTAGAAAAGCATTGTTTGAAATTGCACAGAATGGTTTGTTGAAGTTTAGTAATTTCCAAGGCTATGTTTCTAATAATTCACTTCTAGGCTACCTCGATGTCGACAAGAGCGAAATCATCGAAGATACGGACTTACTCGATCCGGATGTCAATTCCACCTATTTCATAGGCATCATCATTGAGTGCTTTGCGTTGCTGAATAAAGTGCCTGAATCGATAGAAGTAAGTTAAACGTATACTAGGATTTTATTTGATAACCGTCGAATTTTCATTGCAGTCTATAAGAGTACAAATGCAAAGTGAACTCCTGGCTATTGTTACGAGATCTACTTATCACATTATCACACTAAACCAGCAGCAACAGCAGATTCAACATCAGCCTCAGTTTGGAAATTCAACGACAACCACTGAAGACACTTCTTCTGAGCAAACCATTCCCATTCTTGAGCTACTGGATGTTGTTTTCAAGCAGTTTAAGCTAATTGCTAATGCCCATCAGTTGACGCTGAAAAACTATCACAACGTAATGCACCGCTATAATCTGTCACAAGTAAAGGCGTACGATTTGATCGAATATTGGGGCCAGGCTCAGGCTGTGTTAAAACTAGTGTTGACCGATTATCTGGATATACAGAATGACAGTAGTGATGAGTTGATGCGAGCGCAGTTCACCGAACAGACGACCAACATCAACACATTCTTCAGCCGCCGCAAGTTACAGGGTAAGAAGATGCTGTTCAAATTCGACAAGTCTTCCCATACGGCGTTGCTGGAGCCGGACTCTGGCACAAAAGAGCACCGTCGCAATCCATCGAATGTGTCGAATAGTGCGGCCAAAGACGAAGCTCTCAACCAGTCCCTAGGAAATGGCCGAGATTTGTTGAATTCTAGCTTCAGCAATAAACAGGCTGTTGTACCTCACGGTTCGGAACGGAAGAAACAAGAACGATCACTAGTCTGCACGCCAGATGCTGCACTTGTGCGACAGATTTATCTACCGATGATGGGTTATATTCATGAGATAGAAGGATTTATGAAGTGCAAATCAGGGTAAATGTAATTACACTTGTTATCGATGACCTTTTCATCTAAGTTTTTTTGCTCTTTCAGACAATTGTGCAGCTTGAACACTTTTCTGGCTAATTACGTGAAAGATGCTTACTTAGCGAGAGGTCACAACCGTAATCTGCAGCTAACGATCGAATCTTTATCGAAAACACAAGATGCTTGGCGTTCAATTATTACACCGGAGGAGATGAAGCGACTTGGATTGACGAGACCTTTACTGCAAAATACAGTTCTCGTAGAAAGCCGTAAGTAGCCTCCAGTTTAATGTAGTGGCGTCGGGTCCACCTGTGCAACATGTGCACTGCACAGGTAGACTATTCCCTAATATCCGAGTCTATGCAATTGTCGCAATATTGTAACCTATAAAAAGAAGTAAGCATACTAGCGAAGTCCTTCAATTCACTTCACTTTGGTTTGATTTTCTTTTTTCTGGGAAAAAAAGAACTTGAATAAATGTTTGGTGCACATGTGACGAAATCAGCCACGCGACGCCTCTGGTTTAATGTTGTTGCAGTTGTTTTTTATTATGATCATTTTTGTTTTAGGAATCTCTGAAACTAAGAAACTCATTCTTGATCTACCAACATATTCAGATGAACTGCTCAAAATGGTATGTTCACTGTTGAAAACATATCGTGAAACGTGTCAAGCTGCTTACCGGGGTATCGTGCAGCCGGAAACGGAAGACAAACGAATTTACAGTGTAGCGTGGTTGAAAGATGACGACATCACAAGGTTTCTGAAGTAAGTTCGAGATTATTTTATGCAATGTTAAAAAGCATGAAAATATTATTTGTTTCCTTCCAGATCTCTTCCCAATTGGACCGATCTTAAAACGTCCAATATTCGTCATAAGCAGCAATCGGGCCAAAAGCGACTTATCAAGGCGGAACCATCCGAGGAGGAAAGTCCAACGGCCGTTCAGCAGCGGAACGTCCGCGAAGCGGAAATGCTGACCAGCAATTTGGGTGAAGGAGGCATTTCGCAGCAGGAAATTCTCTCGGATGTTGGTGTACTAAAAGAGTTGGCTATCCTGCAGGAAAGTATGGAATGGTTTGCCAACCGGATCACGGACTTCGCTAACGAGTTGCGAAAGCCAATCGTCAATGGAATGTTGACTGGTGGGGGTTCCAGTTCGTCGCCGGTTGTTATCAAAGATGGTATGATTAAGGTGTTGATTAATTTGGCTCTGGAATTTGAAGAGCTGGCCAACACCTGCCTGCTGGTGTTGCATTTAGAGGTACGCGTACAGTGCTTCCACTATCTTAAGTCCAATCCTTCGGATAAGTTCAAGCCGAACAATCCGAACAAGAACGATTCGCTTGAACCGGATGCGAAGGTGCTAAAGCTGACGAAAGTGCTATCCGATATGGATGAAGCACTGAGTTTGACGTTACATCCGAGGAAAACTAAGGTAAATGTTCGTTTATGTAAACAGTTTGCATGTGACTGATTATCTTACTATTGCTTTCAGTATGTGTTCGAAGGTCTAGCTCATTTAGCTTCCCGAATTCTGGTTATGACAGCCAATTCCATGGAGTATATCGACCATGCTGGAGTGCAACGCATGTGTCGTAACGCATTAGCTCTGCAGCAAACACTCAGTAGTATCACCGCTTCTCGGGAAGTGGCACTCGACTATGCTAGGTCCTTTTATGAAATGTTTTACCTTGATCCAGATGTGAGTTATTTTCGTCTGCTGCTTAAAAGCTTCATCAATTATTCCTATCGTTTTATTTCTTGCAGGAAATTTTAACCTCAATAATCGAAAAAGGAACGCAATTTACCGAGATGCAGTATCTGAATGCGTTGCATTTGGTCTGCAAAAACCGAGGTATTACTGACCAGAATACTCTGGTCATGTACCAGCAAAAGTTGAGTGACGTTCTCGGAACAAAACCTGCGCTTGGAGTCACTGTTTAATAAGTAGATATTACGGTATTTATGAAATCTTGTGTAGTGACCAAATGTAGGTGAATATTGTTGCTAATGATGTTACTGCGGTTAGCAGAAGATATAGATACATTATTAGAACGCTTAAAAGCAGCACACCCTGCTGCGATAAGCTGCGTCAAATTATTTGTTGCAATTGGAGGATATTTAGAGGTGTTCATTGTAAACGACTGTTCGCAGAATGCAACAAGCTCGACTACAATTATTTCTGCGTTTTTAAAATCAATTGAAATGATCTTTTTTTGGAACAATTAAACCTTATTGGTTTAAAACTTTTCGCGAAATAATTTATTCAGTTTACAGGTTTATTTATTTATGCGTGTTTAACTCCTCTGAGAGAAAAATGGCTGATGCAAATAATGTTATTTGTAGATTACAAGTTTCAACAAATATAATAGGACATTGAAAGTGTGACCGATTCGTTATATTGTGAAATCCTAAGGTACTGTTTCGTAAGGCGTTCCTTTCTAGAACAAAATAACAGGGCTAGTAGCGAGTCACTTTTTAGTGACTTTGTCACTATTTTGAGCCTAGTCACTAAAAAGTCACCATTTACGCTAAAAAGTCACTATTTTACGACAAAATGGTCACTAAAGTCACTTTTTTAGCTTTAAATGTATAAATTAACTATTGTTGTATTGCAACATACTTTAGAAAGCTTGTTTCTCATTTACAGAATGTTTGGACAGTTCGGTTTGTAAGGCATTTTTGTTAACTTTTCCATCATAGAAGTTTCATGCCAGGCAATGTTTTCAAATTTACCATCGAAGTGAACAGTGCAGAATTGTGACGAACGAATTGTCTAAGAGCTGCAAAGGAATGTAAAGGTTTATTCTACAAGCTACTCGCGTCTTAAACCTGTGTTGTGCGTGAAATTACGTTTGTAGTTTTATTTGCTTGTCTCAAATCAACTGTTCCTCCTGGTTGAAGTGGGTTAAAAAATTTCGAGCTTATATTGTGCATAGTCGTGTTGAGGATTTTGCTTTCAATCATCCGAACCTGCCGGTGTTTACCAGATACCATATCGAAATTCCATAATGATAACCCGTTCTACGTATATTTGTCCCATGTTCCAGATCAAACAAACGAGTGTTTAGTGGGACGAATTTGATTGAAAAATGTCAAGTGGGTTAAATATGCGTGGAAAATCATTGATGGGACCAACAGGCTTAGTATTGTTTTTGCAGATTTTCGGAACGAACAATGCTATTTTTAATATATTTTGAAAAACCCCTCCCTTAGTTAGCCTAACCAACTTCAAACGCTTTTTGAAGCTGTCACAGGCGGCACGGATTCCCAGATTTTCTGGATAACCGCTTTAACCGCTTTACAAGTTGGAGATTTTGTTAAAAAAAAAGATTTTTGAGTTGAGATCAGGTGAACTTAACGGCAATTTATTTCTATTCAAAAAGTCTCTCGAATTGTCCCTATACCAACCTTGAGTCAAGTTCGCAGTATGCGCTGATGCACCGTCTTGCTAGTGTTAAGTCAGACCGGACCAAGTCGCAAAATTGGAAAAAACGAGTTAATGATAGCTTTGGATAAAGATTTTCTGAAGCTACATCACACAACAATCAGATTTTATTTATCTTTAAAACAGCAGAAATAACAGCATGATTTTTGTCTGCATGACCAATGAAAAGCGATCACAGTGTTCAGTCAGAATGGACCAAGTGTTTATTTTCAAGGAGACTGCCTTCGGTCAGCTATTGATAAAAGCGAACGAACGGAAGAATTTTTAAAGCGTTTTTCCGGAATTCTTTATTTTTTTTTCTTCATCTTTAATTTATTTGACACGGCACAAATACAATTTAATGTTTGACGGTGCCAATTATATCTGGTAGCTTACTTTCTAAAGTATCTTAATAACTAAAAGCAAATTTTTTATCCTCGCTGCCGACTACGAGCTGAAACTAAATCTAATTTAAAGCTGGAATGTTTTGCATTAAAAGCACTGATTTGTTGTTTGATGGTTTTCCATCGCCATAGGTAAGCAGCATATTGAATATGTTCCGCTGCTGGGCCAAGATATTACGGACTGGCATATTGGGTTGTCTCCCTCGGGTCCTGAGAGTATCGTGCGGGTCTAGTTGCTGTTTCCGGATCCGGGGTCTTAACGTGTTCTTGTCGTTTGGTTGGATGTAGGCGGAAGGGAATAGGATTAAACTGGGGCGTGGATGGATTTCAGGAAAACGTATATAAGGGACATGTAGGATAGGTCACGGCTCGCCAAGACATCACGAACAGGAACAGCCGGCTGCCTACTTTCGGCCTGCAGGGAAGCTATTAATTTAGACCTGGCGTCACGGTGTACAGGGCATGACCAAACCACATGCTCTATGTCGTGATAACCCTCACCACAGGCACAGATACCACTTTCCCCGAGCCCAACACGACGGAGATGCGCGTCAAATCTATAGTGATTGGACATAAGCCGGGACATCACGCAAATGAAATCCCGACCTACATCTAACCCCTTGAACCTGAAATTCTTTATATCAGAGAACTATTTTACTCACCCCCCATCGGAATCTGTGAAGTTTCACACACTGCCGTGTTTTTAAATATATTTTTGGACCGTTTATTGCTGTCACTAATATGACCTGATATCATGCCTTATAGTGTGCAGACAAAGTGGACCATGTGTTAAGTAGAAAAAAGTTGAAAAAAGTTTTACAGCATCGGTTTGAAGTCAGCATAAATGGATTTCAACACTATCAGGCAACTTATCGGAATGCTTCATTGCCCGTTAGTCAAAAAAGTATACTTTACCAGTAAAGCAGGTAAACGTACATGGTCCACTCTGATTGAACACATAAATTAAAAACGTTAGTCATTTGTGTGGGTGCCACAAAATTCCACAATTTTAGAAAGAAGTTCAGGTTACAGTAGTAGTACTGACTTAAAACTTGACGATTTTACCTATGAATTATTTTCTCAGAAGATTAAAATAAGTGGTAAGTGTATGTTTGTTACTGTTTTATGCAAGCTAATTAGATTTCTGCCCGTAATGAAACTACAATGCTAAAGGCACAAGCTAAAGGCTCAAGCGATTGTTTGGAGAAGACCTTTCATATTAATACAAGAAGAAGCTGACTCGATTGACATTTAAGTGTGTAAAGCATGTTGTCATAGCTGTTCAATTCTAATTAAATGTAATAAGATGAAGGCCCAATCGCAGAGAGCAACTGTTCAATATTATTTTCTAATCGATAATGGTGAACCTGTGCCAACTTTTCATGAAGCTGTCCTTGAAGCACTACATCCAAACGGCAAAAATATTCCAGAACCAACACACGAGGAAACCATCCAGTCCACCATCAATTCTACGGCAATTTTGGCCAAAGTTACAGAGAAAGTGGATGATTACGAATAACTTAATTGAGTGAATTAACCATGTTTTTGTTCCGTTGAAACATTACGTTCCTACCATTGCTTTGTTGAAACAAATACAGTTTAAAACTTATTCAAACTATTTCCAATGATTGTTGATGTCGCAGAAGCTAACCATGTAGATTAAAAACTTTTTGACTGTTCGACGATCAATGGACTAAACTTTTTTGTTCAATTGTTCAGTCATAATGGACCAAGTCAGTGTTGGAATTGTCAGCAAAATATCAATTTCAAATGCGATATGTTTTCGCCTCTGAACTTTCTGTCGCTCGTTTCACACGCTGATAAATCCCGATTGAACTTCGAGGTGCATGAAAACGAACTTGCATGAACTTGATTTGCCGCAACTCACCGATGCAAGGATACGGAAATAATCAGATCGTTTTTTTCTCTCTATCTCTTTACATCACATTCGCTCATGGTATACCGAGAGCACATGTCGTAAATAAAATAGCATGAAATGATTCGGGATATTGTTCGACGAAATATCGATCTTCACCCGCTCTTCAGCCAGATAACTGATTATACATTTCATTTACGACAAGTGCAATGAAGGTGCTGATGGGTGATTCTAATGTAGGGCTTTCTAGTAGCTGCATATGACATTTCTTTATTCCACTGCATTGAGGCAAATCTGTCGAGGAATAAAGAAAGATAATTGTTTACGAATTAAGCACGTGCGGTGCTAGCTTGAAGCTGACAAATTTCACAATGCACTTCGGGCAGCACGCCAGATCAATACTGGATCAAAATCGAGTGAAAAGAGAAGGGTTTTGAAAGCAGTTAGGTTGTTTTCAGGTCAAAACGAGGTGAGCTGGTAGAATAAACACGACTCATTTTTAAGAAGCTATTTTCAAAATGCTATTCTGGGAATTACTTATTCAATGGTGTCAAATGTGCATATAGTAATAAAAGTTCGAAGGTCATTTCTGTCCGCTGGAATAGGGTTAACTATCTATCAAACAGATGAGAAGAATAAATGTTTTTTTCTAGCAAAGAATTTATATGCTATAACAACAGCAGCTTAAATGTTAATGAAACGCACGGCAATTCAATGGCATGAGTTATCATTTTTTCTACAGCTTTTTCGATTTTAAACCGTTTACATTGGTTTCGATTATTATCCATTCCTCGAAAACTCGCATCCAATTGCTGTCACAGCCGTAAATGCACGTCGAATCTGCAAGACTTCCAAACAACTACTAACAAAATCCTCACCCGAGCCGCTCGGGCCGGGCGGTTGAGTGAAACGAAAAATATCAAAACCGAATATCAATATGAGTTCACGCGTTCGTTGATATAGGCTACCTATTCTCAACGTAGAAAAAGCACGAAGGCGACACGATGTTCGAATGATTCGAATCCCGAGTACGTTTCGCTCGCATGTGAGATGGAGACAAAAATAGAGGATCTACGATGCCAGCTGAAAATGATTCTCGTATGGTGTTTTCATGAACTTTTAGATCGAATGTCCTTGATGATCTTCTTGTGCAAAGTTCTCTGGCGATTTTTCATTGCATTGAGCGGTAAGTGAACTTTTTTTTATCATGATTATTCCAACACTGGACCAAGTCATTAATGATTCTTCTTTGATTCAATCAGAGTGGACCAAGTACATTTAATCAATTACAAAACTTTCCTTTATGAGCTCACGGCACTCCTTTTTTTCAATTGTCACATTGCATGATACAGTTGAAGAGTTACTCCAACTCATAATATCAAAACTGCGCAAAAATATTGAAAACTTCGTAATTCCCAGAGCACCAAACTTCAAATTCGTTTTTCTCGAAATGATCAAAATGTCACTTGGTCCGCTCTGACTTAACACCGACCATATAGTAATTAACTCTGAAGAGTTTTCGAAGACACGGGGTAACGTTTTTTTTTTTTCAAACCACCGTTTTATAATAAACAGCATTAAATTTGGCGTCTTTGTAAATGAAAATCAGAGGAAGTTTACTTGCTTGCAAATTGCTCCCGAGACCATCGCTAAAGCTGTACTCTGCAATCGAGGAACACTCCTTTAGAACTCTGGAATGTTGTCTCTTGCTGCTGCCCACTCTCGATTGTTTTGTGTAACCAGTCACACTCCAGGCCAAATAGTTTCTCATCAGAAACAATGCACTCGCGAACAGCGAGTTGTGAATCGAGCCTCTTTTTCTAAAAGAATCGGCCAAAACGTTATCATTTCGCCGGACACGCTTCTTCATAACAGTCACAATTTTACGACTTGCGCCATCCTTGCAGATCGTGGCCGACAGAATTTTCAACGATCCCCCAAAGAGAATGTTCCCTTGTATTTTTCGATGGTTTAATAAACGAAATTTCGCCTAGCTTCACATGATTTGAGATGTTTGAATATTGTGCAAGGGCAGTCACTGACCAAAAATCGTTCTACTACAACTTTCCGGATTTGTTACATCGCACATCAAGAACTAAATACAACTGACAGACCACCAGCACACCAATGCGTATTCGAGAGTGCATACATTCGTTCACGTACTTTCATTAACACTTATAACTCGAAAACTTGTATTCGAATATATTGAACAAGGTGTTATTACAACCATTTCAATGTGAAATTATGATACAGATTTTAGTTAGACGTTTTTTTCCTATGAGAACATATCATTGCGCATCCTATGTTCTGAAGACATAAATTTCAGATAAAATTTAATTCATTTATGGTTCAACAATAAATTTCAAAACCCTCTTTTGTATATTTTTTGTCACTATTTAGTCTCTATTTGGTCACTATTTTAATGAAAAAAGTCACTAAAGTCACTATTATTTTGCTCCAAGTTCGCTACTAGCCCTGAAATAATAATTTTATTCGATGGAGTAGACTTACTTTAAAAGAGTAGAGTAAAATAAGTTAGTCTTGATTAAGGTAATATAAACAGCTTTAAACAAATATTTAAATTTTTCGTCAAAGAATAAACGAAATAGGAATTTCAGGTACAGCTGCGAAAGTTAGAAATTTTATTAGGACCCCAATAATTAAATGTCCCTTAAGCTGGAAGTACAAAGTCAGCAGAACAAAGAGTTAATAGCATGAAAATTAAGTGCTCATTCGATGCTCATTTAATGCCATATCGCCGAATTTAATGCTCCATCGTTTCTTTGAAAATTGCATTTGTTTGCTAGCTTAAGGAAATAGCTAGCAGACAATATACGAAAATAGCATTCTTGGTCACAAAACGGCTCTATAACGGTCAAAAACATTTAATGCTCATTTAATGCTCTTGAAAAAACTTGATTTTCATGATATTTTATTGATTTTGTATAAATTTTTCAATAATATTATAATAATATGATAATACATAAATAGCTTCAATTTTTTCAAACATTTTCATCTGAAAACAATCAGAATCCTTTTGATACGATTAGATACCAATTAAATGCTCCCATATGGGAGCAGTTTCAATAACTCAGGTGCATTTTTCATTAAATATATTTTTTTTCAAAAATATTGTTCTGCTAGCTTAAGAAAAAAGTAAGCATAACATTGGCCAGAAACAGCATTTTTAAGCAATAAACTGTTGTAGAATGGTCATAATAATTTAATGCTCATTAAATGCTCTTGAAAAAACCTGATTTTTATGACAATTTTATTGATTTTGTGTAAATTTTTCAATAATATTGTAATAATATGATTATACATAAATAGCTTCAATTTTTTCAAACATTTTCCTCTGAAAACAATCAGAATCCTTTTGATACGATTAGATACCAATTAAATGCTCCCATATGCGAGCAGTTTCAATAACTTAGGTGCATTTTTCATTAAATTTTATTTTTTTTTTTTAAATATTGTTCTGCTAGCTTGAGAAAAAAGTTAGCAGAACATTGGCCAGAAACAGCATTTTTAAGCAATAAACTGTTGTAGAATGGTCATAATAATTCAATTCTCATTTAATGCTCTTGAAAAAACATGATTTTCATGATAATTTTATTGATTTTGTATAAATTTTTCAAAAATATGATAATATATGAATAGCTTCAATTTTTTCGAACATTTTCCTTTGAAAACAATCAGAATCCTTTTGATACGATTAGATACCAATTAAATGCTCCCATATGGGAGCAGTTTCAATAACTCAGGTGCATTTTTCATTAAATATATTTTTTTTCAAAAATATTGTTCTGCTAGCTTAAGAAAAAAGTAAGCATAACATTGGCCAGAAACAGCATTTTTAAGCAATAAACTGTTGTAGAATGGTCATAATAATTTAATGCTCATTAAATGCTCTTGAAAAAACCTGATTTTTATGACAATTTTATTGATTTTGTGTAAATTTTTCAATAATATTGTAATAATATGATTATACATAAATAGCTTCAATTTTTTCAAACATTCTCCTCTGAAAACAATCAGAATCCTTTTGATACGATTAGATACCAATTAAATGCTCCCATATGCGAGCAGTTTCAATAACTTAGGTGCATTTTTCATTAATTTTTTTTTTTTTTAAAAATATTGTTCTGCTAGCTTGAGAAAAAAGTTAGCAGAACATTGGCCAGAAACAGCATTTTTAAGCAATAAACTGTTGTAGAATGGTCATAATAATTCAATTCTCATTTAATGCTCTTGAAAAAACATGATTTTCATGATAATTTTATTGATTTTGTATAAATTTTTCAAAAATATGATAATATATGAATAGCTTCAATTTTTTCGAACATTTTCCTTTGAAAACAATCAAAGTCCTTTTGATACGATTAGATACCAATTAAATGTTCCCATATGCGAGTAGTTTCAATAATTTATGTGCATTTTTCATTAAATATATTTTTTTTTAAATATTGTTCTGCTAGCTTAAGAAAAAAGTTAGCAGAACATTGGCCAGAAACAGCATTTTCAAGCAATAAACTGTTGTAGAATGGTCAAAATAGTTTATTGCTCATTAAATGCTCTTGAAAAAACCTGATTTTCATGATAATTTCATTGATGTTGCATTTATTTTTCAATAATATTGTAATAATATGATAATACATGAATAGCTTCAATTTTTTCGAACATTTTCCTCTGAAAACAATCAGAATCCTTTTGATACGATTAGATACCAATTAAATGCTCCCATATGCGAGCAGTTTCAATAACTTAGGTGCATTTTTCATTAAATTTTTTTTTCAAAAATATTGTTCTGCTAGCTTGAGAAAAAAGTTAGCAGAACATTGGCCAGAAACAGCATTTTTAAGCAATAAACTGTTGTAGAATGGTCATAATAATTCAATTCTCATTTAATGCTCTTGAAAAAACATGATTTTCATGATAATTTTATTGATTTTGTATAAATTTTTCAAATATATGATAATATATGAATAGCTTCAATTTTTTCGAACATTTTCCTCTGAAAACAATCAGAGTCCTTTTGATACGATTAGATACCAATTAAATGCTCTCAGTTGCGAGCAGTTGCAATAACTTATGTGCATTTTTCATTAAATATATTTTTTTTTAAATACTGTTCTGCTAGCTTAAGAAAAAAGTTAGCAGAACATTGGCCAGAAACAGCATTTTCAAGCAATAAACTGTTGTAGAATGGTCAAAATAGTTTAATGCTCATTAAATGCTCTTGAAAAAACCTGATTTTCATGATAATTTCATTGATGTTGCATAAATTTTTCAATAATATTATAATAATATGATAATACATTAATAGCTTCAATTTTTTCGAACATTTTCCTCTGAAAACAATCAGAATCCTTTTGATACGATTAGATACCAATTAAATGCTCCCATATGCGAGCAGTTTCAATAACTTAGGTGCATTTTTCATTAAATATATTTTTTTTTAAATATTGTTCTGCTAGCTTAAGAAAATTTTTAAGCATTTTTAAGCAATAAACTGTTGTAGAATGGTCATAATAATTTAATGCTCATTAAATGCTCTTGAAAAAACCTGATTTTTATGATAATTTTATTGATTTTGTATAAATTTTTCAATAATATTATAATAATATGATTATACATAAATAGCTTCAATTTTTTCAAACATTTCCCTCTGAAAACAATCAGAAACCTTTTGATACGATTAGATACCAATTAAATGCTTCCATATGCGAGCAGTTCCAATAACTTAGGTGCATTTTTCATTAAATGATAATTTTATTGATTTTTTCTAAATTTTCGATAATAAGATAAAATATGATTTCCTGTTCCTGTTTTTTGATTTTCAGATCGATTCTGTTGACCTGAAAAAGTTAGAAAGATCGTTTATTTTGTGTTTTTTTTTCGATCTTTTAAAAAAATTATTTTTCAGCGTGCAGAACTTTTTTTTTATGCAATTTTGAGTGATTGTCAGGTATCGTGTACCATTTCTAATATTGTCTTATCGGCTTTTGAATGGTTGCGTGCGATTATGACATCATCATGCCTCCATATAGTCCATTTCATTCCTGCCCATAATGCAACTGGTGATGGACTAGCAATAATGAAATGATCGGAGTACAACCAGATCGAACCAATCTCCAAAAACATGATTTCGAGTCATCGGTGTTCAATGTTCTAGGGATTTTTTGTAATTGGGGCTTATTACAGAGAACGAGGCAAGCGGCGAGTTACTCGCCTGACCAATTTTGATATTGCAGATGGCTGGATTTGGACAAGCTGGTCTGCGAAACTGTTCGACTCAGCTGTCACCAAACATGTTTCACTCGCATTCTCTAATACAACATTTTGCTCGTCCGTCAGTGACTGGAGGTGAGGCCATATGATTATGAACTATTTAAATGATTTCTGTTCTTCATGTATGATAGATTATTCATTCTCACGTAGGGGTACTGGGGGTAAGCCCGACATGGTCTGAGGCTAGTTGGATGTTACTGACACATATTTCTCATCTATTACCGATATCTCGCTGATAAATAAATTAATTAATCGACTTAGAACCGTGCACTCAAGCTCTTCTGTGATTTATGAATGATTCCAAGGGTTATTTGAGGTGTCAAATGTACTGAATCAAGTCACAAAACTGACGGCTTTCCCGGTGGTATTTGAAATATGCTCCGGTGTGGTCAATTTGATCCTGGCTTCAATAAAACTAGTTAATAATATGATTTAGAGTGCCACATGATAGACTTGCCGAGTATCAAATTCTTTCATTGTTTATACATAATGTTCACCGGAACTTGTTCCGGTAATCTGCCCAGAACCAGTTAACCGACAACAACCAAATTCAACAGTAACATACAGAAATGTAAGATCTCTCATTCGGTGGTTTCCGAATTAAAATTGGTTCAGTTAATTCGAGTTAATTCATGAACAAACTTAGGTGCCGGTGTTACCCCCAAGGGGTGCCGGTTTCACCCGCACTGATTGCTAAACGTCATCTTTATCCTAGTTTCAAAACTTCACTTTTCCTTGTAAAATAACAATTTGAAAGTACTGAAAACCTCCATATCTTGTAGAAAACAATCTAAGCAATGATTCTGCGAAAAAAAAATTAACAATATTCGCCATCAAGTGCTACTAAAGAATCATTTTCCTTAGGGGGCCGGGCTTACCCCCAATACCCCTACACTGGTGTTAATACTTAACTCAATTAAAAAAAATGGCGCTTGGTTCAGTGAATTTCACAGCGCCTCAAAAAATATGCTTTGAATGATCGTTTCAACAGAGATCGATCCTGCAGCTCCGATTTTTTAGATGGATCGATCTGGGACCGCTCAGCTGAATCGATCCTGAAGATTGATCTTTCCCTGTAGATCGCCCAATCCCTTATTCCGTATCCTTTTCAATAGCAATAACTTCTCTGGCTATTTTCTAACAACTGTTGGTCTCTTTTTTCGATTTGTTGGGTACTATTTGATCACTTGTTTGATCAACTGCTTATGCTTATTAGCGGCGAATGCTTATTAGCTGGGTCAATTATGGGCCATAATCGTTTTGTTCAGTATTAAACTGATAAGATATACAAATTTTTAACCTATGACATCAAGAACGCCAAGTCGGTCGAGGTTGTCTTGAAAGGTCTCACCAGCGATCAAACCGTTGATGAGATCATCATCACCGCTCAACCACCGATCATATAACTTACCCCAACAGAATTAATTGGCATATCTAATGAAACGAAAATCATGAGGTGAGAAAAGTCAGAGAGCTGGAATTTCCCTTGTTAATTATTTAATTCATTTTAACCGGACTTATCTCCCAGATGGTCTCGTCGTACGATGCAAGCCTAACAAGCCAGTCGTCGTAAGTTTGAGTCTCGGTTTGGGAGAGACTGTTAGTGTCTGTAGGATCGTAGCGCTAGCCCCGCACCACTAAAACAGTCGGCTGCGAAGTCTTTGTATAGTAAACAGAATGTCAGTTTCCGAATCGGAATGTAGCACCCAGGCTTTGCTTTACTAACCGCACTGAGGTTAAAAATTTGAAATTTTTTGACAAACCACATGCCATCCATAATGTTCAGGTAAAGTGGGAGTTATATAGAAAGTTTGGGGGAGGAGAAAAGCCCAATTGCGAATTTTCCAACGTTATGGCCATGATTCAAAAATCTGTAACTTCGACCGAAAATGCCTCATTTGTGGAGACTCTTCTCACAAAAAGGCTATATGTCCTGTGAAAGAGAGTAAAAATTTTCGCTGTGCGAATTGTAACGGCAACCATATGTCAAATTTTTATTAATGCCCAGTCCGTCTAGCAATTGTTAAGGCACGGCAAGGTAAACAAAGTTCAATTTCACAATCAAAACAAAATTCTCCAAGCTGTACCGCTGTACCGCTCATTTTTTTACTCTTTTGCACAGATAACAGGTTCGGAATAAAATTCTGAAAATGATTTTGAAGCGTCTTGGTTTGGTACACTCGAATAACATAGACTTACTGGTGTTGAAACATGAAGCTATGTCAAATAAAATTATTAACAATTTTCGACAAAAATCGTTGCAATCCTCAATTGCTACGATGAGCTCTCTTTTTAGTCAATAAGTTTTGAATTGAGTTAGTTGTCAGTTTATATATATTTTTTTTGATAAGTAGGTTTAACTCCCTACGAATGATAAGTCCTAATTGAAACAAATCTCAATAAATTAAATTACATTTTTTAATTTTAATTTTAATTTTATTTTAATTTAATTTTTTAAGTTATTGAAACTGCTTGTAAATGGGAGCATTTATTTGGTACAGGGGCGACTCGTGGCTGTTGAACCTACCTGTTCAACTATAAATTCTGAAAATCAGAGTTTGAGGAAGTAATTACAATTTTATCCGCGAATAAAAGCAGGTAATTCCCTTTGTTACTATTTAAAAATAAAACTAAAAAATAAGAAAATAAGAGCATGAATTTGGATTTTAGATTCATTTTTTGCCTGACGACCCCATGTGCATTGCACAGGTTGCACCTATAGACGAGTCGCCCCTGATTTGGTATCTAATCGTATCAAAAGGATTCTGATTGTTTTCAGAGGAAAATGTTTGAAAAAATTGAAGCTATTCATGTATAATCATATTATTATAATATTATTGAAAAATTTATACAAAATCAATAAAATTATCATAAAAATCAGGTTTTTTCAAGAGCATTTAATGAGCATTAAATTATTATGACCATTCTACAACAGTTTATTGCTTAAAAATGCTGTTTCTGGCCAATGTTCTGCTAAGTTTTTTCTTAAGCTAGCAGAACAATATTTTTGAAAAAAATATATTTGATGAAAAATGCACCTAAGTTATTGAAACTGCTCGCATATGGGAGCATTTAATTGGTATCTAATCGTATCAAAAGGATTTGATTGTTTTCAGAGGAAAATGTTTGAAAAAATTGAAGCTATTCATGTATAATCATATTATTATAATATTGAAAAATTTATACAAAATCAATAAAATTATCATAAAAATCAGGTTTTTTCAAGAGCATTTAATGAGCATTAAATTATTATGACCATTCTACAACAGTTTATTGCTTAAAAATGCTGTTTCTGGCCAATGTTCTGCTAAGTTTTTTCTTAAGCTAGCAGAACAATATTTTTGAAAAAATATATTTGATGAAAAATGCACCTAAGTTATTGAAACTGCTCGCATATGGGAGCATTCAATTGGTATCTAATCGTATCAAAAGGATTCTGATTGTTTTCAGAGGAAAATGTTCGAAAAAATTAAAGCTATTCTTATAATATCATATTTTTGAAAAATTTATACAAAATCAATAAAATTATCATGAAAATCATGTGTTTTCAAGAGCATTTAATGAGCATTAAATTATTTTGACCATTCTACAACAGTTTATTGCTTAAAAATGCTGTTTCTGGCCAATATTCTGCTAACTTTTTTCTTAGGCTAGCAGAGCAATATTTTTGAAAAAAATATATTTAATGAAAAATGCACCTAAGTTATTGAAACTGCTCGCATATGGGAGCATTTAATTGGTATCTAATCGTATCAAAAGGATTTGATTGTTTTCAGAGGAAAATGTTTGAAAAAATTGAAGCTATTTATGTATAATCATATTATTACAATATTATTGAAAAATTTATACAAAATCAATAAAATTATCATAAAAATCAGGTTTTTTCAAGAGCATTTAATGAGCATTAAATTATTATGACCATTCTAAAACAGTTTATTGCTTAAAAATGCTGTTTCTGGCCAATGTTCTGCTAACTTTTTTCTTAAGCTAGCAGAATAATATTTTTGAAAAAAATATATTTAATTAAAAATGCACCTAAGTTATTGAAACTGCTCGCATATGGGAGCATTAAATTGGTATCTAATCGTATCAAAAGGATTCTGATTGTTTTCAGAGGAAAATGTTCGAAAAAAATTAAAGCTATTCTTATAATATCATATTTTTGAAAAATTTATACAAAATCAATAAAATTATCATAAAATCAGGTTTTTTCAAGAGCATTTAATGAGCATTAAATTATTATGACCATTCTAAAACAGTTTATTGCTTAAAAATGCTGTTTCTGGCCAATGTTCTGCTAACTTTTTTCTTAAGCTAGCAGAATAATATTTTTGAAAAAAATATATTTAATTAAAAATGCACCTAAGTTATTGAAACTGCTCGCATATGGGAGCATTAAATTGGTATCTAATCGTATCAAAAGGATTTGATTGTTTTCAGAGGAAAATGTTTGAAAAAATTGAAGCTATTTATGTATAATCATATTACAATATTATTGAAAAATTTATACAAAATCAATAAAAATTATCATAAAAATCAGGTTTTTTCAAGAGCATTTAATGAGCATTAAATTATTATGACCATTCTACAACAGTTTATTGCTTAAAAATGCTGTTTCTGGCCAATGTTCTGCTAACTTTTTTCTTAAGCTAGCAGAATAATATTTTTGAAAAAAATATATTTAATTAAAAATGCACCTAAGTTATTGAAACTGCTCGCATATGGGAGCATTTAATTGGTATCTAATCGTATCAAAAGGATTTGATTGTTTTCAGAGGAAAATGTTTGAAAAAATTGAAGCTATTCATGTATAATCATATTATTATAATATTGAAAAATTTATACAAAATCAATAAAATTATCATAAAAATCAGGTTTTTTCAAGAGCATTTAACGAGCATCAAATTATTATGACCATTCTACAACAGTTATTGCTTAAAAATGCTGTTTCTGGCCAATGTTCTGCTAAGTTTTTTCTTAAGCTAGCAGAACAATATTTTTGAAAAAAATATATTTGATGAAAAATGCACCTAAGTTATTGAAACTGCTCGCATATGGGAGCATTTAATTGGTATCTAATCGTATCAAAAGGATTCTGATTGTTTTCAGAGGAAAATGTTCGAAAAAAATTAAAGCTATTCTTATAATATCATATTTTTGAAAAATTTATACAAAATCAATAAAATTATCATGAAAATCATGTTTTTTCAAGAGCATTAAATGAGCATTAAATTATTATGACCATTCTACAACAGTTTATTGCTTAAAAGTGCTGTTTCTGGCCAATGTTCTGCTAAGTTTTTTCTTAAGCTAGCAGAACAATATTTTTGAAAAAAATATATTTGATGAAAAATGCACCTAAGTTATTGAAACTGCTCGCATATGGGAGCATTTAATTGGTATCTAATCGTATCAAAAGGATTCTGATTGTTTTCAGAGGAAAATGTTTGAAAAAATTGAAACTATTCTTATAATATCATATTTTTGAAAAATTTATACAAAATCAATAAAATTATCATGAAAATCATGTTTTTTCAAGAGCATTAAATGAGCATTAAATTATTATGACCATTCTACAACAGTTTATTGCTTGAAAATGCTGTTTCTGGCCAATGTTCTGGTAACTTTTTTCTTAAGCTAGCATAACAATATTTTTGAAAAAAAAATTATATTATGAAAAATGCACCTAAGTTATTGAAACTGCTCGCATATAGGAGCATTTAATTGGTATCTAATCGTATCAAAAGGATTCTGATTGTTTTCAGAGGAAAATGTTTGAAAAAAATGAAGCTATTCATATAATGTCATATTTTTGAAAAATTTATACAAAATCAATAAAATTATCATGAAAATCAGGTTTTTATAAGAGCATTAAATGAGCATTAAATGTTTTTGACCGTTATAGAACCGTTTTGTGACTAAAAATGCTATTTTCGTATATTGTCTGCTAGCTATTTTCTTAAGCTAGCAAACAAATACATTTTTCAAAGAAATGATGGAGCATTAAATTCGGCGATATGGCATTAAATGAGCATCGAATGAGCACTAAATATTCATGCTATTAACTCTTTGTTCTGCTGACTTTGTACTTCCAGCTTAAGAGACATAATAATTAAAGACCTCTGCCCGAACAGGTTTACATTTTCATAAATACAAGCCGGAATATAAGTTTTCCTCAAAAACCACACCTTATAGGAACTGATATTATTTAAGAAGATGACACTAACAGAAGAATCATTAACAGTCGGTATTGAGACTCCAGGTGATCTGCCAACATGACAACGTTCATCATTGTGACGCGTAAAAAGCTGGTTATGAATGCCTTTATCGCTATCATTTTTCATCCATATATCGATATTTTCCGATACGTTTTATTTTTAAAACGGCTTTCAACAGTTAATGCACGAGTAGGACGGATTTGCCATGTTTTAGCGGAAAAACCTGTCTACAGAACCTTCATGTTGGATGTTTCCAGAATATGAATCAACGTTATGTATAGGAACTAGAATACGTTGAAACTGTTTCTTGTCAAGATATGACCCTTGTTCAGCGGATTGAATCATAATTTTTACTAGTTATATGAGGGTAATGAGTACATTATTTAAATGTTGAGAAAGTGAATCGTAAACCATATTTTTGATGCAGCAAATCTGTATGTTTTTATTGAGACTATTTTCGCCTTGTTAATTCTGGCCTAGACTATTTTCATCATTTCTGCAGGTAACTCATTCTTTCAGAAACTTTGGGCGGTCATGGTGCACGGAAGAGAAGTGAATATCGCGTCGAGATTATTTTCGATTCGATCCGAAAGCAGAATAATCTCACATTGATGCAACAAGTAAATGTTATTGAGGATTTTGAAGGTGAAGGCGGAACGTATGAACGTATGATTATGAATCACAAAGTATGACATGTGATCCTCTACACAAGGAAGAGTTAAGAACAAAATTAGATAGTTACAGAGAACGCAATCTGTGTAAAGGACTACTGCGTGAACTTCAGAAACGCACATTACGTGGACGGATGATGGATACGGCATTTTAAAGGTCGAAATGGATTGCGTGTGAGGTGAGTAACAAATCCGATATGTAGTATACCTTAAGTTTGAGGACATTTTCATAACCATAATTATCGAAATGGGCTTGAAAGAATCCCAGGTCTAGTTTCGATGACGCGAGACTTGTTCAAAAAGTTGTTCTACGATAAGTTTGTGTCGCCTGTGAGGAGAGTTCTTAACTTTAATGGAAAGCCAAAAGTATTGCTGTTGTTGAATAATTGCACAGCATATAATGACGGAGATAATTTGTTCAACTTTTTTATATGTAGCATTATTCGTAAGCACGTTTCTCCAATTGGTTAATGCAACCTCAGCAGAACCTCCTTGTCTTAACATGTAACATATTATTTGATGTCTTGAAGGTAAAGCTCATTTGCAAACATTATAAAAATCTCTTCTCTCAATCAATGATTTGCTATTAAAATATTATTTAAAGTAAAGTCTTGATGGAAAACACTTTTGAAAACTGTAACAACTTTATAGTTATATAGTAAGTTCAAGAAGCGTGAAGTGATAGATTAGTTGGCTTCAGAATTATCTCTTTTACAACCGCTGACGTTAGTTTCCAATTGGCTTTTCATTTCGAAAATTTAATAACACCGAGAAAAAAAACGGAATTCAAGAAGCTCATAAATAAGTACAACTACATGGCGGTTCGGGTACTTTCGTCTCATGAAGATTTTTTCAATAATTCTCAGGTGCTACCCGATCGTATATTGTACAAACTTCCATCTGTATCAATGGTTCAGCACCGTGGGCGTTGCCGTACGAAAGCAGCTCAAATGTTAAACGTAGGAAAGTTGTTGAACTGCTAGCGCGGGTTCCGAAACCCAAATTGTACATGCAGCAAAAAAAAATGGAGAATCGTCATCTTCGATCGAAAGTTCTTAAAAAAAAAAAAAACTTTCGCAGAATATCTCCGATATTGAGGCCTTGGCTTTGATTGTTAATGCGAATTTAACAAAAGCACAGTATATTAGAATTCTAAAAGGGGCAAAATTTCGGAATGCAAATATATAATCAGGTTCTCGCAGCCATGAAACTTTGCTATCCGGATGAAAAATTCATAATAGTTACTGAGAAATTAGCTGAGGTAAACCTGCAGCAGTTACTAAATCACACGGCTACCAGAATATGCCAGAATTTTGCAACATTCATTGCAGGAATGTTCAGATAATGAGCTTCAAGATTTTTGCTTTACCTCAAAATGCAAAAGCAAAAGTTTCCGGAAGGTTTATATGTAAATTTAATAACCGACTTTTTAACTTGTAGGTTTTTCTTTAGATAATAATGTTGGTGATAGTAACATGTTCGTAACCTTAATCGTTCCTATAAAACTGGAAGCGAATCATAACCTTATTCACCACTGCGATTTCAATTTTTATCGGAGACTACTGAAATCTCTATGAGAACGAGCGTACGTCGAAAAGCAGATTGAAAAGTTACTGCCAACTATAATTAAAATTAACGACCGGGAAATTACTATAAAATATGAAATGTTACGAACCATGGTTGGTGGTAAAGTGTGCAACTCATTGACAGACAAAAAATCCTCACAAAGGTGCTATATTTGTAATTCAACACTTACTTTGATGAATGACTTTCAACGCTTCATACATGTATAAGATTTTTTGAGTATTTTGTTCACTTGACACATCGGATGTAATGAAAAAGTGGCAAATTCGAGAGCTGATGCAAAATTACTCGAATTTAAACGTCGTATGGGTCTTATCGTAGATAAACACAGACCTGGTGGAGCTGGTACATCTAACGATGGTAATACGGCACGTTGTTTTTTGCCGAACCTGAAATATCAGCTCAAATGACAGGTATAGATTAAGAGGTATTGAAGGTATTGATGTGGCACTATTTTGGAAGTGGTGGCATCGGGTTTTAAAACCAATGCTAGTAAATTTGGGGAGTTACACTTGTTACTTTATACCCATGGTGTTAGTAACTAACTAAAATCCATAAGATTTTAACTCATGGATCAGCTGTGATAGGCATTTCTCTATTCATATTGGCCAGTTATCGAAGAAGCTTTGAAAGCTAGAAACAAGGATGTCAAGCGATACAGATTGGAGAATACACGCAAAACTTAAAGAGTCACAATCAACGCTGATCGTTTGTTCAGACTGCTTTTATCGTCAGATCCATTGATTTCAAGTCTCCAGGAGTATCCAAAGAAATCGCAATAGCATTTTCTGAAGATGCAAAATTTATCTTAGACATAGAGAATAATATTTGATATTAAAGATTGGGAACACTGTGGTGCATCTCAAAAACAGGAAATTTCAATTTTTTTCTGTAAGTAATTCATTGTTGAAACTTCACAAGTGGTTTTAAACTACTTCATTTATTTTTTCAGCATTAAAATATCATAGAGCAAAACTTCAGTAGAAAAAAGCAACCCATATTCGAGCAAAAACCAGCATCTCTCAAATACAACCAAAAACCAAAAAGCCGTCAAGGCATAAATTATTTATCAAATATCCCAGGAAAACAGTATTTAGAAATTAGAATCTGAATACGAATCACACATACACCCAAACCTTGTAAAGTTTTACAATACTTTTACGCATTGTGTCAATGTGACAAATGCAATTGTGCGTTTCTAACCAGCTTTACATGGCAAAAGACTGTTTTCAATAAATCTAGTTGAAGGTTTTTAGATTTAACACTCTTCCCCATAAAAATACCTACTGGGACAATACAGCCGAGAAATTTGCCTTCCAATAGGTAATTTCTACGCATATCAGTCCCACCACGTGCATTCGATGTTTCCCAATACAAAGTTCGTACTGGGGATACAAGGCTGTTTAATCTTTCACGAAAATGATCACGCTAATCTTGTTGTCGTTATACGCAAGTGATGATAGTCGAGATGAAAGTTAGGTTAATTGAATAAGTATCAGATGACTTACAATTACAAAGGGGAATTGTTTTTTTTAGATTACCCGTTCCTATTATATTTGAACGTTGTTGGGCTTTCACCATTTTCGCTACACGCAAAAGACAGTTTTTACAACTTCCAATTAGTATGAATCTAATGCGTTTATCTTCTAATATATGCTCGAAAAGGAAAAGCATTCAGGTTACAAACCAGCAAACAAGGTTTAGGTATCTCTAACAAAGATATGAACGTACCGCATTTAAATAATCAAGCAAAGTGATTTTCGATACCGAATTTCTGAAACCCGTAATGTAGCCAAACGTTGTTAGGAGAAGTCTTTAGTACTTCCCAAGTTGTAAATATGGGGATTTGTGATTAAAGGGATGAATTAGAATAGAAAAAATCTAGGGGGACAAATATGTGTAGAAAATCATTGATGGGACAAACAGACTTGGTATGGCTTTTCAAGATTTTTGGAACAAACAATGTTACTTTCAATAGTTTTTCAAAAATATACATGGAAATAGACTCATTGCTGATCAAAAACGAAAATCGACCAAAAGTAACATGGGGGACAACTATGCGTGGAACTAGGGATGGGCGAACGGCTTACGAGCCGTTCAAATGAAGCGTTACTTATGGTTACGTAGGGGGGAGGGGAGGTAGTAGAGACGTTACGTAACTATGATATTTGCTTGAAATTGAAAATTTCGGATGGTGGTCAGGATGTTCAGCGTTTGGTAATTTAAGGGGAGGGGGGGAGGACGTTATCTATCGTTTCATAGAGGGGGGGGGGGGAGGGGGGTTCTAAAATCTAGATTTTTAGCGTTACGTAATTCGTGTGCGACGCCTTTCTGCTTTCCAGTTGCTATACTTCACGTAAAGGAAGATTTCTTCTAATGAAACGAAAGCTGAATTGATTCTTTTTCCTTCCTTACGATATCACAAACTTTTCCAACATTTTATCTATTCAACGCCATGTTGATTATTGTAACTCATCATGTGATTATATAGTTATCATCGTTTGAAATCTAAAGGAGCTGTCCGATGCGATACACTAAAGTCGCTTTTTACGCGGGGGATACGGGCCGCGTAAAAAACCGCGTAAATTCCGGAATCCGCGTAAAAACAACCGCGTAAATTTCGGAATCCGCGTAAAAAAAACCGCGTAAATTCCGGAATCCGCGTAAAAAAAAACCATCGTTAATTTTGCATTCCTAGTGAAGGGGAACCGAAATCCGGACATAAAAAACCGCGTAAAGAAAACCGCGTAAATTCCGGAATCCGCGTAAAAAAAAAAACCGCGTAAGTTCCGGAATCCGCGTAAAAAAAACCGCGTATATTCCGGAATCCGCGTAAAAAAACCCGCATAACAAAACCGCATAAAAAGCGACCTTAGTGTATTTCCCATCCTTCGTTGAATGCAGTTCTAGTTCCAAGATGTTTTGTTGATGCTCTGATAATTTTTTGAGATTTTCTCCTGATAATCAGCAATTTAATTTCTTATTGTTTTTATTGTTGCTTACCAAAGCTTTACTTTACGCGTTCTAAGTAATCATTGAATTTCCGATAAAATGTGTCGGTCCATATCACTTAGAAATCTGGAAGGGCACTAACACGAAAAATGTAGAGCTTTGTAGCTGCAAGGTTACAGAAACCGCTTTGACAAGCGAATGGTCATAGGTTCGAATCTTAGTAGAACTTAGCCATTCGTTGGTAAAAAGAACTTGAAGTATGGGTTTATTCTCAGGCTCTTCCACGCAAAATCTTCTCTCCAGACTTAATAACCACTGTTCTAAAACTTCGATTATATCATAGGGACTATAGCACGTTATACAACACGGAGCAGGTTACTTCTCAATAAGTAACACTGCACGTAAGCGCCAAAGTGGCCGATTTGTGTTTTCTGAGATTAAACGGTAGAACACACCAAACCGGACCTATAGGCACCGAAATTTTATGAAAAGTGCAAAAAATAGCATCATTAATTCACGAAAACGCAAAGACGTAACCGACATTTCTACTCAACGTGACGTAAATCCAACCCAACTACGTTTGTGATGCTTTTATTGCATTCAACGACTCGCAAATAAACCAAATTTGGCATGTAGATGCTTATAGGAGCAGAAAATATTTCTATGGTGGTACGACACCTCTCTCCTCTGCAAGAGAAGGGTTCCGTCCAAGAAAACCACATATTTGAAACAGTATTTCCGGAAAATAGCTAAAAATGATCGAAATGATGCATAGGAGCCAAGAATTGCCCCCAGAGACTATTTTGAATTCCAAGATGGCATATTCTGGTTCCTTAATAACAGACCAATATGGCCAAATACCACCCAATTAGAGAATTTTCGGAATCAGAATGATACCCAGAGGCCGTTTCATCTTTTAGTCCGTTTCATCTTTTAGTCCGTTTTCATCTTTTAGTCCGAAATTTTGCCTTTACCATCCTTTATGGCATATTTTTAACCATTTATGTCACTTCCGGCATGTTTGAGACATAAGTGAAAATAAGAGACATAAGTCGAAATAAGTGAAAATAATCAATGTCCATTTTTTTTTTTACTTTTCAAGTTTTTTCCTGTTTTCGCCTCAGAAATAACTTCTGGTTACGCCACTGCATCATACAAGTAAAATAAACAAAAGAAACATTTATTTAATGTTCGTTAATCTCAAAATTTAAGTATTTTTTGTGTGATTCGATTATCCGGAAAACTCGATTATCCGGAATGAATTCTTTTTTGATGTTCCGGATAATCGAGTCCGACCTGTACCACTCAATATGGATATTTCCTTAAACGGGATGATGAACAGAAGCCTACAATTGACCCCAGAGAAGACCGTGTTAATCTCCGACCACGGATTCAGCTTAGTGGGGATGAAATTCAGGTAATTGGCAAGTGTGTGCACCCAGGCTAACTGGTGATTACCGAGAACGACATTAGCAGAGAAATTCGTCGAGGTCCTATAGCGGAAAATCGTGCCTTTTCTGGACTCTGGAGGACGCACTGCTCGAAAAAAATTCGCCGCGGAACGCAGTTGACTATCTACAAAATTTTGATCATACTGTAGCCCTCTAAGGCCACGAAGCTTGGTCCATGCTCGTGGACAACTAAAGCGCACTTTATTTTTGTACGGAAGAAGTGCAGATGTAAGATGGCAGAGACCACGAATGCTATTATATTCCAAACCAAATTCATTTCCTAAAAAGTATTCTTGAATCGCGATATTTTGCCTTATTAATAAAATGTTGAGCGACTTGTCGCATACTACAATGGATGTTCGTCAATCGGTTGTAGAAACAGTGAAATAAAAATCGCTGTTTCTACAACAAAATGACGTTGGTAACATAACTTCAGTTAATGAACCGTTTTCCACAAAACATATGTTCGGCAATGTTTTGTGATTATATTAATGCATTATGTAAAGATCAGATTGTTGAAATTCGTCCTAACACTCACTATACAAAGTTTTTTGAAAAAAGCTTCGTACTGAAAGTTTTACTCGCCGTCGCATACGTCAGTCTGCGAGATTACGGCAGTATACTGGTCGCAGTGGGGTCCATACCAAAAAAGAAGAACACGAAAAACGGAATACCTAAATGTACAATTAATAAAAACAGATTTGTTATTGAGTTTCGAAAGTAGAGATATAGTATGAAAAAGGGAGCTCGTAGCCTCAAGGTTACATGGTCCACTTTGACAAGCGCATTGTCATGAGTTCGAATCTTAGTAGAATCAGACCGTTGGGTGTCGAAGGGACTTTTACGCATGAGTTTCTTATCAGGTTCGCTCCCGTCCCCATATTTGTCCCTTTCTTTACGCTAAATTTCGAAAAAAGTCAGTAGTGAGAATTACTCTCCAGGCAGTAAAATTGCCGACATTTGCTGTGATAACTAACGAAGTTCGGTAATGAAGAGTAGGAGAGTAGTAGAAGGATGAAAGTATAAAAATCCGTAACTCTGATCACGATGGTAAAAATAACTTCCTTTTGGTGGCGAATGACCCTAAGGGTTAAAACCACTATAAAAAATAATAAAAAGAACCTTCCTTTCCATTAGAGTAGTTAGAGATGCAGAGGTAAACTTGGTCTTTGGTAATAACGATTGTAACACTTTCCTCTTTTCTTCCCCAAACGACCGTAACGACGTACCAACACCGATATCGATATCGACTGAATTGTTGTACATAGAAGGTGGTTAATCAATCCCAAATTAGCTATCTTATGGTGGTTCTTTGTGCAACTTCACTAGCTCAGATCCGTTACAAAGGAGTAACTACGAAATGTGCGGTCGTTCAAGCTCAGATACAGATCTAGTATGAAAATCTGTTTTGTCACGGAATAGGTTACCGTACGAAAAATTTTATATATATAAAGATTATTGAGCTTTTATGAGAGATAATAAAAAATGTTCCGTTACAGTTACCATGAATTTACGCCACGATATCTACGCATTTTGCTGCCTGCATCGCAAGCATTTTTTTGTTCTTTATCAGCACCTTGCTGTACAAATTCCAAGCACGTCTTTTGGACACTAGGTTTCATTTCTGTGATTTGGCTGCTACTTGCACCAAACTAGCACTTCAGTCTTTCGGAAGGTGGTTTGGTTAGGATTGTAATTTTGGTGATATCATGATTCGAGAGATGAACTTAAATACTTTTATTAACATATTCAAGGCAATGTCATATGCAGTCGATTGAGCCACCATCAACGTTTTTGTATTTTTTTTTTCATATTATTCTAATCATGTTGAGTCGATGTATGAGGTCAGTTTTTACAACCTATTATAAAACTATTGAACTGTAACTTTTTCTTACTTCCCTCATTTTCCTTCGTTCGCACATGAGTATTTATTGGTTCCCTCCAATTTGCACAAGTTTTGATCTAATTTCGCACAAACACTATTATTGGATTGGGAATTTGATGACCGTTATTCGATTGAAAATTTGAATTGATCGTTTTTTTGTGGTGATGGAGCTAGGTTTCAGTGTTACGTCTGTTAGTCTGTGGTCTTACTGTAATAACTTTAGTATTTTTAAAAAGAATTTGACCCTAGTTCCTATTCGTAAAAATCTCAAAAACCTTAGAAAAATATATACTGTGTTCCCTCAGTTTATATTAAGTTGAATCGGTTGTTTGATATTTTCAAAGGTAACAAACAAGCGTGCTATTCATCTCTCTTGTGTGCAAATTTTATTATTTATTGAAATATTTACTTTGCTGGAAACCCTTCAAACGAAGAATGCCTTCTGCCATTTTTCTCCAAAGCGGTAACAAAGAATCGTCGCCGTTGCTAGATTTATTAGTTTATTGCCCTTTGCTCGTTTATCCGGGTTTTACAGTACGCAGTGTCCTTCACAAGTGCTTTCCCGATTGTACTCCGCCGAGAAAAGCCACGAATATTTTGAATATCAGCGGCACTTTTCAAACTGCTTTGGCGCGAGTGTCAAGCATCAGCAAAAGGGAAAGGCAAGAAAATTTATCGATGCTGTATTTCATTTCCCACCCTTGTTTGGGCATCGATACACTTATTTTTTGTTCCTCCGTTATTATCCTGGTGTTTGTTTTGATTTGTTTACAGTTCGCTCAGGCGGTCGTCACATTCTTTGAAATGCGTGTAACTTGTTTTCCTCTCCGAATGAGTCGAGCACGGAATTGAGTTCTCATAGGAGAATATTTATTGCCGAATCGCTTGGACAAAAAAAAAATGAAGCATACAAATTACTTTGGGATGTTTCGAGGGAACTCCCCCTGTTTCTTCACTACATTCCGGTCGGAGTGTGCATACCCTTCAATCACTCTGGCGTAATGATGCATTGGGATCATGTGTCAGAGGCCTTCTTTAAGCGCGTTGATGCCCTTCAGTTATCAAATTGTCACTTGCAGCTTCTAGTGTTTCCCCTTCGGTAGGTTAGAGTGCCGTCGAATTTCAGTGGGAAGTTTACCCTGACCCGTGCAACTTGCATGCGTATGATGCTAACACAGAAGGATGAATTGTAATTATTTCATAATTCCGGTAATGAGTTTTGACATCCTATATAGACCGTCAATGCCTATTAGTTTAAATCTTAAAACTTGTCATGGGAAAAATAGAATGCAATTGCAGCTTCTATGGAAGTGAGCCTAGCATATTGGATCTCTATTCAAGATGTATCTAAATTATCATACTGGGAACAATAACAACAGGAAGCCTAAAATCTTCGAATAAACTTACTAAATTCTCTTCACGGAGAATAAATTGATTCAAAATACAAACTCTGATTGAGCAGATGATTGAAACGCTTTTTGAGTTGTACTTCATTACAGTCAGAAAATCTTTTTCTTTTTGAAACCGAATAAACAGCCAAAAATAAAGAAAAATTCATTTAATCTACATCATTCGCTTTTATCGTCGGTCTAAATACACATTTTTGCAGAACCCCTCAATTAGTAATTCAATTGAGAACACGCTGATCAAAGCGCATCGATGAGAAATAACTCGCTGGATTCAGTTTCAACGTCCTGCAGATATTTTCGTACTTCTAGCATTGACCAAGTTCGCATAAATTTCTTTTTTAGCTCAGGTGCCCTCTATTTGAGCGATGGGCTGTGCGGTACGGGTGGCAAGCACAGCTGAATAAATTTTGTCAAGTTTTTTTCTCTTTGATTTGCCCTTCAAGCCCCGCACAGACGGAAACGCAACTACGCTGATGAGTCTAGTTCCCGAGTCTGAAAACTGTAACATCATGAAATGACGTTTTCTGTTTTGTCTGCATCGTTCTTCGATTACTCACAACCTGCTTGGAAAGGCAACACAAGCAGGTATGAAAGACTTTTTTGGCAGGAGATATCGCATTCATGGAATAAAAATAAGAACGCAAAGGTAGGTACCTGTTAGGGGCGCTTCAGAAGGTATGGCAAATGCTTAGGGCAGTCACCAGAAGAACCACTGCCAGCAGCCACTCTGGTGTGATCTTGAAAGATATTTGCCAAGTTTACTGCTTTCGATAATTTATTCACTTAACGTTCTTCAAGCCAGACATGTTGAATGCTGATAAATGAAGAGCTTGTTTTAAAATGCCATTAGCAAACATTACTTATTAATCGTTATGATGTTGCTGAAAGAACCGTAGATTCCAACGCGTAATTTGATATTAATAATTTTCTACTGCTTCTTGGGGACGCACTGGAACACACTGATTGCTTTCGATTTTGAATGTTTCACACACAAAATGGAGAGGCCAAAACCAATCAATAACAGTCAAGCTGAATTCCCAAAAGAAGCCGCACAAGTGGGTCCGGCTAGCACCTGTTAGTGATTTCATAAGTATGCCACAGAAATATGGCGCAACGATTTGCGGCTAGTCGGTTGAAAACCTTTACGGTTGAGTATTGAGTGAGACACTGTCACAGTAACGGATCGATGAGTTTTCCAATGGAGGGGAATATGTTCATTAAAAAACATTGCTGAACTTGTAAATAGTTATCAATAGACTCGATTTTGTGATAATCACAAACGCCTGATATTCGAAAATTCATTTGCTCGAAGAGAATTGTGATTGTAATTATTGAAATTGATAACTAAGAATTATCATTAGGAAGAGTTTAAGTAAAAACATTAAAATAAAATTAACTTACTATAACTTTGGTCGAATGCCTCTTGGAATTAAGGTGAAACCTTATTGAATCCAAAAATGGCCGACTTTGAGTCACCACTTCGAATTTTCGAAAGCAGAAGACTCGGAAATAGTTAATGCGTTCCCTATGAAAATGCTATTTTATGTCTGCTGTGGTGAAGCAAACATAAAATAGAATCCTTCAAAAAAGGAACTTGTTACATAACTAACAGCCAAAAACTAATAAATATCAAGAGTTGTGAGTAAAAACGATAGAGGAAGAGGGAAGGGTACTTGCCAAGTACTACTTGGTGTTTTTAAAATTAACATTATAACCGATAAGCATATTGTTGCACTGATCAGGAAATATATCTGTGAATTAGAGTCAAACAGAACCATAATTTCTCTTCCATTGATGAAACTCGTTTTTACTACTCCAATGGGTAATTTAACCGATTATGGCCCAGGTGTTCGATTTTTCGTACAGTACTTTACAATTTTTTACGCATAACTGAGATGCGATAACCATATTCCGTTTCCTGTGTATGATAGCTGGGAGCTCAAATGTGTTAAAAAACTAATTTTTTTTTAAAATTATGTTATAAACTAAAAAAAATAGATGAAACTCTAAATATTATTATATTGTAGTAGCTTATAAATAGGCTGACCAGATTTTCTCGGGGGGAAAACGGGACAAATGAGTTTGAAAACGAAACACTTACGAAGATAGATTTCTGAAATTGAAATTCCATGTGAAGATTGAAATTTCGCCTAACAAGTATCATGGCTCCCATGAATTGACTTTCCATAAGCCCACATACCGTTTACGATAAAGAACGCATTTTCCAGTTGGGTGGTACTACCAGGAAGACACAAAGGGTACTCAATAGCTTCGACAAATTCCTGGCAGCTTAAAAACATATTTTCTATTTCGTAAAATATGGGAACCCGACGGATTGTAACTGTCACGAACTCTGTGTCCATCGACGCCCCATTCGAAAAAAAAAACGTTACAAAATTGCAAAAAGACCGGACGGTTAAAAATGGTCGGAAAAACGGTACTGTCCCGTTCAAAACGGTACGTCTGGTCAGCCTACTTATAAATGAATTTTTGTGCTTATGAATAAATAAACGAACAGTGAAAAACTCGGTTGTGGAAAGTCGGTTAAAATTTTCTTTTTTTCTTGATAAGATGATCGTCAAATCCCTAAAGGTGAGCAAGGCACCAGGACCGGATGGTATCCCTTACCTGGCGCTCAGGCTGGCGATAAAAACGGCCCCCGGGCTGTTCAGGGCGGTCATGCAGAGGTGCCTGGATGACTGTCTCTTTCCGGACATGTGGAAGTGGCAGAGACTGGTCTCATTGCCGAAGGCTGGGAAACCGCCAGGGGACCCATCGGCATATAGGCCTATCTGCCTGCTGGACACCGCGGGCAAGGTGCTTGAGAGGATCATCCTCAACAGACTGGTGAGGTACACGGAGGGTGTACACGGTCTGGCAAGTAATCAGTTCGGCTTTCGGAAGGGCAGGTCCACGCTGGATGCAATCTCTTCCGTCATCAAGACGGCGGACCCATCAAGACCCTGATTCAGACCCATCGGCATATAGGCCTTTCTGTCTGCTGGACACCGCGGGAAAGGTGCTTGAGAGGGTCATCCTCAACAGACTGGTGAGGTACACGAAGGGTGTACACGGTCTGGCCAGTAATCAGTTCGGCTTTCGGAAGGGCAGGTCCACGCTGGATGCAATCTCTTCCGTCATCAAGACGGCGGAGGTAGCAATCCAGCGCAAGAGAAGGGGAATACGCTACTGCGCAATCGTCACGCTCGACGTGAAGAATGCATTCAATAGTGCCAGTTGGGACTCCATAGCGATCGCGCTCAGGAGCATCCATATACCGGTGTCGCTGTACAAGATTCTGGAAAATTATTTCCAGAATCGAGTACTTGTTTACGACACGGAGGAGGGTCAGGAGTGCGTCCCAATTATCGCAAAGTTCTATCCTGGGTCCGATGTTGTGGAATGTCAAGTATGACGGAGTGTTGAAACTCAAGTTCCCTGTAGGGGTTGGGATCGTCGGCTTTGCAGACGACATAACGCTGTAGGTTTGCGGCGAGTCTATCGAGGAGGTCGAGTTGACGGCCGCGCACTGTATACGCAAGGTCGAGGACTGGATGCGCTCCAGGAAACTGGAGCTCGCGCATCACAAGACGGAGGTCACGGTTGTGAACAATCGTAAATCGGAGCAACAGGCGGTGGTCAGAGTCGGAGACTGCACCATCACCTCGAAGCGATCCCTGAAGCTCTTGGGGGTTATGGTGGGCGACAAGCTCACGTTCGGGAGTCACGTCGACTATGCCTGTAAGAGGGCCTCATCGGCTATTGCAGCATTTTCTCGTATGATGTCCAATAGCTCAGCGGTTTATGGCAGCAAGCGAAGACTTTTTGCCAGCGTTGTTTCGTCCATGCTTAGGTATGGTGGGCCAGTGTGGTCCAGAGCGCTAGGTACTAACAGTTACCGTGATAAACTGGAAAGTACCTACAGGCTCATGTGCCTGAGAGTTGCGAGTGCGTATCGTACGGTGTCATACGATGCAATCTGTGTCTTGTCCGGCATGATGCCTATCAGCATCGCCATCAAGGAGGACAGAGAGTGTTTCGACCAACGTGACACAAGGGGCATACGAGGTACCAGAAGGTCATTCTCGATGCTGCGCTGGCAGCGGGAATGGTCCAACTCCATAAAGAGCAGATGGACGCACCGAATCATACCGGAGATATCCGGCTGGGTCGGGAGACGACATGGTGAAGTGAACTTCCACCTGACACAAATACTGTCAGGCCATGGTTGCTTCAGGAAATATCTGCTCAGGCTCGGACACGCGGGGTCCCCCATGTGTCCCGAGTGCGTGGAGGATGAGGAGACTGCTGAGCATGTCTTTTTCGTATGCCCCCGTTTCGTAAGAGCGAGGAGCGACATGATGGCTGTGAGTGGGCCTGGCACTTCTCCGGACAATCTAGTCCGGAGGATGTGCGACAACCCGGACATCTGGAACGTGGTCTGTGCGACCGCCTCTCAGATTGTTTTGGAGCTGCAACGTGTGTGGCGGGTCAACCACCAACACGCCAGTGGTAGGTAAATACCAGTCTCCAGGTAGTTAGCTAGGAGGTTATAAGAGTAAAGAGGGTGCATCACGCACAAAAGCCACTCCCCGACGTGATACTTAACCGTCGTTCCGGGAAGACCAAGGCTGGAGACTGGAGGGGTTTTAGTGGGTCGGGGCAGGGATCAGTAGGTGCTTGGGGGAGTTAACTACCCCAGCATCTCCCCCCTAGTCTCATCCCCACACCCTGAGTTCTCTTCTCAGATGTCTGTTTGCAGATTTCCCCGCCACCTCTAAAAAAAAAAAAATAGGATCCTACACTGGCTCCGGAGTTTGCGGATCCGGTGTTATGGGTTATGGCCCACCATTTTTCAAGCAGAAGTGTATGCTATACTTATCTTCGCCAAGTTATGTCTTAAACGTAACTGCAGGCATGCTAAAATCGGCATCTTCTCGGACAGTCAAGCTGCACTAGAGTGTGAAATAATGTGCGTCCAAATTTGTTTGGGAGTGCAGCGCAGCACTATAGGAGTTATCCCGACCAAGCCAAGTTCTATTGTACTGGGTACTTAAACACTGAGGTAGCGAGGACAATGAAAATGCTGACTTTCTCACAAGACAAGGATCAGCATAGCAATTAAAACTTTAAAGCATGAGAAACGCTGGAAATAGCTAACCGATGGATTGACACAGACAAGCTAAACCGTTTATCTCTACAAACCCTGCTATAACCAAGAGGCTTCTCGGTCTAAGGCGTGGTGAGTTATTACCGGACACTGCCCTGTCCTTCACCACCTTAAGAACATAGGTATTGTCTCATACGATAATTGCCTCTTCTGAAATTTTGAAACGTTAGCTCACCTGTTTTATTAGTGTGAAGTCTTTGCCTTTGCTAGCTATTACTTCTTCGGACGTTGCCTTTTAACTCCAGGTAAGGAATTCAAATCCCAAAAAGGTCGTTTGTCTCTTTGACTATGTAATACCAAATTGGGCGCAGCACTACCAACCTCATAATCTGTGAAAAGCAATCGGGGCCAGTCGCAAAAGACAATCAACAAGATGGTCGCAGTGGCTCTCTAAGTCCCAATTAGGGTTTGCAATCCCGGGAACAATTTTGAAACCTGTAATTCCGGATCCCGGGAATAGAAATATAGATTCCCGGGATTCCTGTGCTCCTCAAAAAAATTTCCATACAATATTGCAATAAAACTAAATATCGTATCAAAACACGAAACTTACGTCGTAGAAGTGTAAAGAAGCTTCAAAGTGTGCATTATACGAAGCAAATATTTGCTTGAAATGATTATCAATATTTGCTTGCCGTGTTATATCAAATCATTTGCTTAAGTTATTTATCAAAAATATATGCTGTCTTATATAGATATTTGAGCCGTTGCGGAACAGAGTGGTCTAAGGACCATTTTTTCGAAAATGAGTTTTTTGCATAAACCGCATCTACTTAAGAAGCTGAAGTTGGGAGATTAAGAAAATTTCGGAAAATCGAATTTTAAAGCTGATTTATTCCTTGTTGAAAATTCGTCCGAAACAGAATGGCCGTATTGTTTCGGAACAGAGTGGTCTATGTACATAAATCGATGTAATACTATCATGTAACACGTAACATGTAGCATATTACATGTGATAAGGAACATGCCACTTGTTTTGTACATGTCACACGTAATATGTAACATGTAACACGAAAAATGTAACATGTAAAATATTATGTAATATGTAATATCTTGTGTTACATGTGATGTAATACGTGACATCTTACATGTGACATGCTATATGTATCATATAACATGTGACACTAGCCATTTTATACGATTCACCGTCATTTTCTTTGTCATTTACCGGGTTTGTGTACATAGACCACCCTGTTCCGAAACGATACGAGGATTCCATTGAATATATATATGAAGTCAGAGTGGTCTATGTACATTGGTGAGACAAAATCACCGATTTCGCAGATTTTCCGAAATTCGCTTCTCCTGAACAATTTGCTTGATGGCACATAGATCACTCTGGTTCGCAACGGCTCATTTGTTGACACTCTTGAGTGAAAGTGAAAAAAAGCATCCATAAACGTTATTTTTTTACAATCCTTTCAGAGTTCTCCCTTCCCGCTTTTTGCATAAAAGTGAACTGCCGAAACACCTCATTATATTTCATGCGATGGAAACAAGACAGCAAAATCAGTTTATTTCTTTTAACTATGCCTATGGAGTATTTCACTTCCATGGAATGTTCATATACTCTTTCTTCTTTCTTTCGTTATTCGTTAACGAAGATTGTCAAGTCATCGGTCAGTGTCAGTGAAAATGTGTTTCGGTGAGGTTCATTTTGGCTGAGTGGAACGAAATAGTGATCGACGACAACAATGGACAAAAATATTACGCCACAAGAAACTGGCTCCGGATCATCCCCATAGATGTTTCTATAGGCAAAAGATGCCATTTTGTGCTATTGGTTAAATTTTTTGGAACACGACTCATTTTTGAGAAGTTATTCAAAAATGCTATTTTGGGAAGGTTTTGATGATGACAAATATTTGTAGGGCCAAAACGGTTTTTTAAATCGGTGTGATGTTTCGGCAAAGTTGTAGATAATGATTTTATCTTTCTGCAGAAAATGTTTTTGAAAAACAGTTAAAAAAAATTAAAACTAATTATATGAAAAAGCTCGTTTTTTTTAAATCTATTAATAATCTTTTTTTTTTATAAAACTGCAAAAAATTACCTAAACAACGCAACTGATACGATCATGGAGAAATCAGGAAAAAAAGTTATGGGCAAATTTTGTTTCCAAAAAAATATACCTTTATTCTCCGGATTTTTTCGTGATCGGGCCGATTGCATTGTTTAGGTAATTTTTTTTAGTTTTTATAAAAATAAATAAGATTTGAAAAAGATGAGCTTTTTAGATAATCAATTTTCAATTTTTCTTTTAACTTTTTTTCAAAAACTAAATATTTTTTTTAGAGTGTACATTTTTGTCGGAAAGATAAAATTATTATCTACAACTTTTTCGAAGATATCGCCGTGTCAAATAAACTATTTTTAAACTAAAAAAAACTTTTTTGAAGACGTCACACCAATCAAACAAACCGTTTTGGCCCTTAAAATATTTGTAATCATCAATATCATCAAAATAATATTTTTCAATAGTTTTTCAAAAATGAGTCGTGTTCCAAAAAATTCAACCGATAGCACAAAATGGCATCTTTTGTTTATAGAAAAGTCTATGCAAAGTTTCAGACAAATCAAAAATGTTTGATTAAATTGGTTGCCCGTTTTTTTGTGTAATTGCTCTGCAGATATTCTGCGTCAAAGCAATTGTATCATTCATATTAAAAACGACGTGCCACCAGCTACCAGAAACAAACACCGCTTCTCCCGGTTTCGGCGAAATCTCAATCTGCAATTTTCGAAAATAAGGGAATAAAATGACACAGCCGCAACCAGAACCCTTACCGGCTTGCAATCACACAGTTTTCCTTCATGCTAAGCAAAAATAAACCGGCACTAAAGAACAAAAACAGAGCTAACGAACGCAGTGCGTCTTGAACTGTCCTACAGGTCAGACGTGTTTTCGGTTGCTTGTGGACTGGTCTTTGACTGCCTATAGCTTCAAAGTTTGTGTTTTGTCAGTGTGTCTTTTAAAGACTACCTGAAAGTTATTTCCCATCAGTCTTTCTCAAGACTACCTACTTTTGAATTTAACGTTTGTTTTAACTTTTTTCGTATCACCTGAAATGGCAGGACGAAAAAAGAAACAACGCATCGCTGCGGGGAGGAGAAGAGAGGCATCTCTTTCTGACACTTCGAGTGTCTGTAGTGACAATCCTTTTGATATTTTGCCTGAGCAAGAAGCTGGTGAAATGGAAGTTATTAGTAATGAAACTATACAAAATGTAAAATCTTTGAAAAAGGAGAAAGTTCCACAATAGGTAACTATTTCTTCTGAATTCAATATTTTCAAAAAGGAACTTTCAACGTTTGTTTCTGACGTTAAAGTTACCTATCAAATTGGTCGTAGAGGCGAATGCCGCTTATTAGCCGACTCTATTAAGGGTCGTAATCGTCTTATTCAGTATTTAACTGAAAAGATGTATAAATTTTTCACATATGACACTAAGAGAGCCAAGCCGTTCAAGGTCGTATTGAAAGGTCTCACCAACGATCAATCCGTTGATGAGATCAAACTTACTTTAATAGAATTACTTGGCATAGCCCCTACCCAACGCCATGTTGCAGGCAAAATCAATGTTTGAAGCCATTCAAATAGGTACAAATTTTACAATTAAAATTGTTTCTAATTTAAAATTTAGCAATAATTTGAAATAAACCTATCAAAATTTTAAATTGGAATGCTCGCTCATTGAAGGCCAATGAGAATGAGCTTTTTAATTTTTTAACAGTAAATAATGTGCATATTGCAATTATTACTGAAACATTATTGAAACCTAACATGAAATTGAAATATGATCCCAATTACGTGGTTCATGGATATGATAGGATTCAGGGTTCCGGCGGTGGAGTTGCAATTGTTATTCATCGCCGAATCAAACATCGTGCTCTTCCCTATCTTGAGACGAAAGTTATTGAAACTTTGGGAATTGAAGTTCGAACTGAACTTGGGATTTTATTTATTGCCGCAGCATATTTACCATTTCAATGGACACGCGAGTACAAAAATTATTCTGAAGGTGATTTACAAAAACTCACCAGAAATCGTTCGAAATTTTTTATAATCGGCGATTTTAACGCTAAACATCGATCATGGAATAATTCTCAAAGTAATTCCAATGGCAAAATTTTATTCAATGATTGTTCTTCAGGATACTATTCTATTTTGTCTCCGAATAGTCCTACATGCTTTTCTTCTGTAAGAAACCCTTCAAAAATTGATTTGGTGCTTACAGATCAAAGTCATGTATGTAGTGATTTGATCACACATGCTGACTTTGATTCTGACCATCTTCCAATAACTTTTTCTTTATCACATGAATCAGTTTTAAACCCTATGAGCTCGGTTTTTAATTATAACAAGGCTAATTGGGAAAGATACAAAACTCATATTGAGAGAAATTTCAATAATGAGCTCGATTTGCAAAACGAAGTGAATATTAATCCCGCTTTGGAAGCATTGAAATGTGCAATTGTTGATACCAGGAATTATTCTGTTCCATAGGCTCAAGTGAAATTTGATTCACCAATAATTGACGAAAATCTTCAACTTCTAATTCTTCTAAAATCTTCAACTTAAGAAACCTTCAAAGCCTATTCCAGTTTTAAAAGATGGTGAACGTTTTCTTGTATCCAATGAACAAAAGGCTCAAAGACTTGCTCAGCAGTTTGAGAGTGTTCATAACTCAAATTTGAATTTTGTGAGTCCAATTGAAAATGAAGTCACACGTCAATTTGATTTGATTTCTTCCCAGAACTTTTCACCTGCAGAAATAATTGAAACTAACTTGAATGAAGTAAAATCAATTATTAAATATTCCAAAAAAAAGAAAGCTGAAGTTTCAAGTTATCGACCAATCAGTTTGCTTTCTTCAATAAGTAAACTGTTTGAGAGAATTATTCTTAACCGAATGATGTCACACATCAACGAAAATTCAATTTTTGCAGATGATCAGTTTGAATTTCGCCATGGGCATTCCACTACTCATCAATTGCTCAGAGTTACTAATATGATACGAGCTAACAAATCTGAAGGTTATTCCACTGGAGCTGCTCTTTTAGACATAGAAAAAGCAAATCTAGAAAATCTATAACGAGCGTCTTAGCAGAGTGATTGAGATCAATCAAAGAAATAGTTATCGGTTTCCGTTATACTCTACTAATTTTTTTTTTTTTTTTTTTTAGTAGAGTATAACGGAAACCGATAACTATTTCTTTGATTGATAGAAAAAGCATTCGACAGTGTTTGGCATAAAGGTTTGATTGCGAAATTGCAAACTTTTAATTTTCCAATTTTCCTAATCAAAATTTCAAAAAATTTTCTTACTGATCGAACTCTGCAGGTTGTCTATCAGAATTCAAAATCTGATAGATTCAGAGTCAGAGCAGGTGTACCTCAAGGTTCAGTCTTGGGTCCAGTCCTGTACAACATATTCACTTCAGATCTTCCTGATTTGCCTCCAGGATGCACAAAGTCATTGTTCTGCGATGACACAAGCATTTCCGCAAAAGGAAAAGGTCTTCGTGTTATATGCAGTCGATTGCAGAAAAGTTTAGATATTTTTTCTTCTTACTTGCAAAAGTGGAAAATCTCTCCCAATGCTTCTAAAACTCAAATGATAATTTTTCCTCATAAACCTAGGACTTCTTTCCTCAAGCCAAACAATAATCACGTTGTCAAGATGAATGTGGTTATTTTAAGTTGGTCTGACAAGGTTAAGTACTTGGGACTAATTTACGATAATAAACTTATTTTCAAAGAGCACATTGAAAGTATACAAGCCAAGTGCATCAAATATACGAGATGTTTATATCCTCTCATTAACAGGAATTCTAAACTTTGTTTAAAGAACAAACTTTTGATTTACAAACAAATTTTTAGACCAGCAATGCTTTATACTGTACCGATCTGGTCAAGTTGCTGTTCAAC
Organism: Wyeomyia smithii; assembly: GCF_029784165.1. Lineage (NCBI taxonomy): Eukaryota > Metazoa > Arthropoda > Insecta > Diptera > Culicidae > Wyeomyia > Wyeomyia smithii. The sequence continues at coordinate 199,052,530 of NC_073696.1, forward strand.
AAGGAAGAAAACGCTCCAAAGGATTCAGAATCAAATTCTGAAAATGATTTTGAATCGTCCTCCTTGGTTTGGTACACTCGAATTACATAGACGTACTGGTGTTGAACCATTAGAAGCTATGTCAAATAAAATTATTAACAATTTTCGACAAAAATCGTTGCAATCCTCAATTGCTACGATAAGCTCTCTTTGTAGCCAATAAGTTAGCAATTAAGTTAGTTATATGTTTACTTCCCCTATTCTGACAAGACGGTTTAAATCCCTACGAACGATAAGTCCTAATTGCGGAAGCAAACAAATCCTAACAATTAAAATAACAAATTTTCAACAGTGTTGAGAAGTCACCATTGGACACACATACTCATTACTTACTAATATTTATCATAAATACTTAAGCTACTAACAAATCCCCCCCCTTAAAAAAAAACCAAAAATGTGATTTTTCCAAAGAGACAGTAGATGAATAATTTCCCCAACTTTGAGCAAAATCTGTGATGATCGTGTCCAAGTTTGTGCTTTTTCGTGGTCACTTCGTATGGAATGACCTATATGTTTACTTTCATTATGTGATTTCACATTTTTATTAACAACGCACAAGGTTACAATCCGATTACAATGAATTTCAATGGCAACCTATGGAGCAACTAGACCTTTCATTTGTAACTAATTTTTTGAAATTGGTCCAGCCATCTCTGCGAAAAGTGAGTGAGAAAAAAAAATTGCACATACACACACACACACACACACACATACATATATACATACCTACATACAGAAAATGCTCAGTTCGTCGAACTGAGTCGAGTGGTATATGACATTTGGCCATAGGGACCACTTTTATACCTTTGGTTTTTCCAGTGATTGCTATACCTTTCTACTGCCGCACCAAGCGTAACTGTCCTAGCGTCCATAAGGTTTGCACAGAATATGGGACAGTTATGCTTGGAGCGGCAGTCTAGGATAAAGGCAAAAATATCTTAAAATATGTGGAAACCCCAGGAAAGTAAATTAAACAAATTTCATGGAATTCTCATCTAATTTTAATGTTCAAAAAAGAACATACCTGGAGGTGGTGCACGATAGTTAATATAATAAATCAGAATATCTTACTGCGTAATCACATATAATTATAACCCATAACATAATGTCGAAGTAAGGGGCCATCCACATACCACGTGGACAACTTTGGGGGGTTGGCTAATGTCCACGGTCCATACATTTTTTTTTAAATTTATATGGACAGTTGTCCACGGAGGGGGAGGGGGGGGTGGTCAAAATCGTTAAAAATCTGTCCACATGGTATGTGGATGGCCCCTAAGCTAATAAGAAAAAAACGGAGAAACCCCGTTAGTTTTTTGACTGTTTGGCTGTACTGCAGCATGCACAAAACATCGCTAAAATCATCATCCTTTCGAAAGACTGCTACAACGCAGAAAAGAACGATAGATTTTCGTCGACAACGCGATCCAACCCTCATGTCTCATTATGCTTGATTACCTGTGCACCTCATTCATTCGTCGCAGTAATTGTCGTCATTTGCTGCGTAGTTACGCAAGCTAACTGCACTTGCTGTGATATGCCGCTTGGTATTGCATACACAGCAGCGATTCGAGCCTGTTGCAGCAAGCGGGATGCAGTGGGGTGTGCGTTTACCTTAAACACGTTAAACGAGTGCTGACACGTGGTTTTACGCTTCCTCCTGGCTTCTTCTGCGATGGCACTTGGCGCGCGATAGGTATCCTGCCGGGTAAACAGGTTTACCCCGTTCATTGCACTATTGTACCGGTTTTTTGGAAAATTTGCATAAATTTGTATGCTGTCCGACACACTTGAAGATGAAATTGATGGGTTCTCGGTGGACCGGTTTACCGATTTCGTAACGTTTGATTAAATCCCATCTCAACCATGTGCTGTGTGTAGGAATGCGTTCCTGGCTTGACATTTGTCTTCCTTAATTGGTATGTTGCGCGAGGTTCCGAACGGGGCTCATTACGCCACGGGTTTCGAAGCGTGGAACTGCATCACTCTGATTGTAGCTCGTGTCCCGCATGCTTATTAGAGTTTGAAACTGCGACTGGTCCACAGAACATGTTGGTTAGCATTTCAAACGCCAGGGTTGGTAGGATCCGCTATCTGCTGATTATGAAAACAAAGTTTATTACAGATGCTGTGCTCCTCTGTTATGTTTGGATTCTCCAGCGGCGACCCTTTTTGCTGGAGTGCAAAAGCCGGTAAGATACGTTGCTACAGTGCGCGTCGTCATGCACAGGCAACAACGCTTTGAGTTTGTTTTGGTATGCGATGAAACTGGGAACATCGCCCAGCTTGCAATGCTGTGATTGCTGCTGAATGAACGTTTTAGAATGACGATCTTTTGAGCATGAGTAAAAACTGCTTGAGATGTGATGCTAGATTGTTTTTTTTTTGAAAATAGCTTTGGTCATGTGTTATGACTTTGAAGAAGCTTTTTTGAGAAAAGAAGCCGGGGTTTTGTATAATTTTTCAACAGTCTGCCAAATTGGTGTGAATATTGATTCGAATATTTTGCATATCAGTTTTGTATTTGTATTAATTGCTTGCGTTGATATGAAGTTGATATGAAAAGCCAGTCTATTCTAAATATCTGCACCGTCGATTTCTAAGTGAAATCAAAACAGCATCATTTGACAACTCTGATCGATAGGCTTGTTTGATAACAAACGTTCATTCTGCATACCGCGTAGTTTGTGCGCAGCCTTTCGCTCCTCTCTCGCCCGGCATCGCGCGTTCTTACGAGAGAGCATCATACGCACACACATCAAAATCGGTTCACTCGTGCGATGTTTTATGCTATTTACCGCTGGAGTATCCCTTTTGTGCTCGGTGAATGCTCCTGCATGCAACGTCCAAACAGGCAGCCACAGCCAGAGCAGCATAATAGGTTTCGGCTGCCGATGCGCGAGGAGAGCGGTCATTCCTTCATCGAGGGTCGTAGTGAGCGGATGCACTTAGTCGGTTTTTCCTGCCCGTACGCGTCGCTTTCCCGGTCGGTGTGTGTGGGTGTGCGCGTATAAGAAGGCAACAACTGCCAGCTGGTGGAAAGTGGTGCAGTGTTCTGTGGCGGCAGGAGCTGATTCCGGAGAGTTTTCAATAACAGTGAGCCGCAACAAAGGAGCGTGGTGCGGGGGTGTTTTGCTTGAAAGCACAAGGACGCGAATTTAATTTTTGTTCTTCTCGAGTGGGGCCATCCTTGTTGGATAGCGGTGCTGCTCAGTGGCACCGGTCGAACAACAGCAAAGGTGTGGAGGTGTGAAGTGTAGAGTAGAACGAGAGATAACGCTCGCAAGATTTTATATACAAAAGAATGCAGCGTTGTTGTGTTTTCGATTGTCGGTCTTTTGGTGAAACAGCATGTGAGTGAAGCGAGCAGCTCATTATCACATTTTGGGTGACGAGAGGTGTCAAGCTGGAGGGTGTTTGGAGGAGAAAAATTGTCATAACAATCATTAAAAGAGCGTTTGTTACGTTCGAGTGTTACCAGATTCTGAGAGAAGAGAGAAAAATAATACCTGGAAGCCAGTGGGTGAGCAGGTGGTTTCCTTCGTGTGGGTGGCAAGCGATCAAAGCTAGTGTTTATACTTTTCCCTCGCTGGAATGCATTCACGTTTAAAGCGGCAGCAAATAAAATGGTAAAGATGTTTAATTTGTGAAATTACGTGAAGTTCTAAGCTTGGAAGTGGATCGTTTAATAACGAAAAACCTAATTTTCCGTGCGATCGAAAAAAAGTTGTTCCTGGATTTTTGATAGTTCTCGGAAATACTTGCGAGGGGTGGTTAGTTATACCTATTCACAATACCGGTGTCCGTGTCTAGTAGCAGTGCATGAAAAGCCTCGGATGTAGATTTGGATGGTGGAATGACCTTCAAATTATTGATTTTTGCTGCAATATCATCGTTCGTGTTTCCCGGAAGTGAAGAATGAATTGAAAATACCAAGAAAACGTCACGTGAGCTTAATAATTCTAGTAAATTCTACTTGCATATTTAATCGAATATATCACTAATATTGCGCTATCATCGATGAAACAAATTATGTGTTACTGTGAAAATATATCTACCACTTAATTTAGCCGCCTAATTAGTGTGAGTTTAACTACCGGAATAATCAGCTTGTAATTAAATATTTCCATATCTGATCAGAAAAAATAAACATATATTAACAAGCGCGTGACTGAAAGAAGTGAATGAAAATTATTTGAAAAACGAAAATTCATCATTGCATATGCACACCAGATCGACCGAGCTAGATTGCGCAACAAACAGTATAATTCAGCGATAAATTTGATTTTCGTCGCCCGCCGGTAAATTGTGAAAACGAAAAAAAAAAACAACACGCCAAATCCATTATTGACAATTGGAGGAAAAAAACCGAGTTGTTTACGTGTGCGGACTGAACTTGTACTATTCGCATTCGCTCCGGACCGACCGATTACTGTTTGGATTACGTGAATTTTGGACTGCATCCCAGTTCGGATTGTATGAGCGTTGGTTATAAATAGGATTCATCGGTATAACGCCGGTAAGTGATATAGAGCTATGTTTTAGTTGTCCTATGCGAGGGAAAAAAACTTGCAGTGTCGAGCTTGGAACTGCGCAGTTTATATTATGTAATTTCGATAGTTTCGACAGAAAGGAGTCAAAGAACTGAAATTTGTTTTTCAGATCGCGTCAATCAGACAATTTTGATGAATTATCAATTATTTTCAACAGTTCATTCTAAGATTATTTTTATTGCTGGTATTAAAAGTGAAATCTAGTACTTGCACTGTCAAGAAATGTGAATATTGTAGAATAATCTAATTTGAAGACAATTAATATCAAAAGTAGAGTTTAAATTGTTATCGTAGCAAATCGCCTCCCAGTTGGTCTCGAAGTACGAAGTTGGTTTATCGAAAAAGCCATCTTATGATCGAATATAGACTGGAAGAGCATTTGAGCAATTTTTTTCGCGCAAGAAGTATTTTTTGATTTTACACCTAAATCTCGTACCTAAAGGCCGAAATATTTGGCAGCAACATCTAATAATTAGTGAAACGATTTTTCATGCACATTATGAACTTCATATTTAAAATATCTACGCTGGCATCTATTTGATATTTTCAGTACCATAAAAATTAAGATGATGTTGTTGTTTTTATGGTCAGTTTTTTTTAAACCTAAGTTCTTCACCACTCTATGTACAGTTTTTAAATTAAGAGTCAGTATTTCTTTAAAATAGTGTTTTTCGTTCCTAATTAAAATCGATTTGCGTTTAGCCATTTTTCTTAATGAATGAATTATTATGCTCACAACAGTTGATTCTGCAGTAAGAAAAATCTTAAGCGATATTTTTGGGCAATTGACATATATATTCTTATCTAATGGCTACCAATTCTATGGATTTAATAAAATGTTAAATGGTTGAATGCCCATCATTTAAAATAAGTTTCCTTGGACTTTTTTTCACAACAACAAAAATACCCTGATTGTTTTAAACTTTTCTAGACCACATAGGGTAGGATTACCGATATACCGTTCAACGCAGAAAAATCTTCGGAAAACATCAAACGAAAAAAATCAAACAAAATTGCAGGTATTCAGGCGCTATTCGGGTGCTAAAGAAAATTCCCTGCGAAACAGATGCAAACTGCTTAAAATAGGTTCGAGGTGATTGGAATTGTGTCCCTCGATGGGGAACTTCAATTGATTATTGTTAAAGTTTGCTAGATAAACTTTAGAATATGAAAACCAATGTTGACAGAGAAAAGGTAGAGAACAATTTGATGTTCTTATGTTTGTATTTCAATTTAACGATTTAGAGTATATCGACTCAATACACAGGCGGCTCCTAAAGCTGCTTGAAATATGTTCCCAACCCTACATAACCAGTGTTGCCAATATAAATTTTATTAAAACTGGAAGAATGCTTAAGAAAAAACTGGAAAAAACTGGATTTAAAAAAAAAAAAATGAATAGCATAAAAATGCAATAGAGCTTCTCTGTGATGGTTACTGAATCCAATGTTAGTTTTAAATATAGCGAAAAATCAATTATTTCAATCAGAACTGTTTTGTTTCGGGATTCCTTTCCTTTTAATTTTATTGTTATCCTAATATTAGATTTAAAACGGCCTAATTAATTTATTTTAAAATTATGAAAATGAACTTTGATTTAACTTTTAACAATAGTACTGAGGCAACATTTTTTTACGTTACATCAGTGAAGTTTAAAATCCAATTATCTCTGAGTTCGCTATCTCTTGGTATCTAATTATCCCAATATTTAAACTTCTACGCAACAGAAATTATTTTGTTGAATGCCGCTTGTATATGACATTTTTGAGATCGATGGTTTTTATTTTTGAATAACATATTAAGCTATTATTGGAATTGTTTTTTTTTCACGATCTGGTAAAATCTATTTGTCAGTTCCTGAATAGAGCTTATCTTACTCTCCTTTTTCATCTCATCCTTGCTATGTAGTTTATATTTTGGCCGTGTTTCGTGCGAGAAAATAGAATAGGCTGGAAATGTAGATAAGAATTGTTACAATGATTTAACACTCTACAACATTTACAATCTAAAAATATTTCCGGAAACCAATCGGAGCTTGGTTTTAAAACTGTTTGACTGGATCACTAAAAAAAAACTGGAAGAATCCAGTTTAAACTGGAACATTGGCAACTCTGTACAAAGCACTGGATTGAATACAGAGAGTGTGCATGAATTACCCTGCACAGTTTGCTGCATGTCGTTTCCTTCGCTTATGCACACTTTGCTTGGGATTTATTTATTATTATTTTTTTCCTGTATGGACTTCCTCACTGCGACCAGAATCGTAGATCTATTGTGAGATATGCCCGGGTGTCTGCTGTATCCCGCACTTCTGTTAATGGCAATACCGCTATTGAGAAGTGGCATGCTTATTATTATTGTTCATCAGTGCTTGTGTGTAATGTGATACTCTTCCTTACACGCTTACTGTTCTACTATACCGATACTCGTTTCTCTTGCAAAATATCACCAATTATATTCCCTGGAGAAGTTTCGTCGTGCGTCCTTCTGGCCAGTTTTATTGATAAGAGAGACTTATTTTTTGTTAAGAGGAAGTCACGCAAAGGTATTGTAGATTTCAGCGTAAAGGAGGGGTAACTGGTGGGGAGCTTGAGAATAAACCCATGCTTAAGTCCTTTTTGACATCGGATGGCCTGGTTCTACTAAGATTCGAACCCACGACCATCCGCTTGACAAAGCGGACTCTGTAACCTTGCGGCTACGCAGCTTCCTACAATTGCTTGGGATAGAAACGACGCAGTATAAAAGTGTAAAAAATACACGTTACAAAACCCGAGGATGTGCTGAATTGTCACATTGTGTGATTTTTAATTCGCTCAGACAGGTGTGTGGCAAGGGTGCAATAAAAATAAGTTTTATTTCATTTGTTGACATACGACACTTTTAATTTACGTGAAAAATTTGACTTTCAGCGGAACATGGTTATGATAAAACTTATTCTTCGATTTCTCAAAGAGAAAAGTGTTAAAATGCCTTGCAACCCAAATTAGTCTACTTAAAAGCTCCTGTTGGCAAACTTACGGTTATTGAAATAATGAAAACATGCGTGTGGGCATATCTTGGAGTTCTCTCTTCGTATTGTTTATCAGTTCCAGTTTTCGCTACAAAATAGTTTGAGTAGATCTTACGCTTCAGGTTTGTCTAGAAATTCTCGATGAGACGCAGCTGGGGAACATTGGGCGGGTTCGCTGACTTGGGTACCTCGTCGATATTCAGCGGCTTCATCTCCTCCGATGCCAGTTGCGGCCAGAACACCGCGTCTTCGCCCTTATGATATTACTTGATGAACGACACAACTTCCGGCAGGCACTCCGTACTACAAATTTCCACATTCACGGCCAGTCCGAAAGATGAGCGGCTTTAACATCCCCTTCTCGCTGCTTGTCAGCTACAGAAGTTCCATCTTGGGGACCTTGTGTGAAAAATGAACTTTACCTCAGAGCTCACTTCCTTTGTGGGGTACGTAAAACACGAAGTGCCCTGCCAATCATTACCGTTCAGGGTGAGAAAGGTCTCGTTGTCCATCACTACAGTCACGTCGCGGTTCGCCAAGAAACCAATTTGACTATTTTATCTGCTGCTTCATTGTCTGCAGCTCCGAAACCAGTGAACGGATCTGCCGCTTCCTGATATCTGAGGGAATAGGGGCATAATTAGCACCCTAACTTGGTTGCTGATTTAAGCATGGAAAACGACAAGAAATTTAAGCTGTCTTGAGTGCGAAACTTGAATCAACTATCTATAATTAAATGTACACTATTCACAAATCTAAAAGTTTATCGTATAATGGTGAAAATCACAAATTAGATTCATGCATCAAAAACTAGCAATCAGTCGATGTGTGGGGCACAATGAGCACCCCACTGAGGCATAATGAGTACCCTCGGGGTATAATGAACACTCTTCTAGAACATACCTAGAAACTGTGTAGTAGTACAACTAATGGGCCAACGTTTGTCGCGAGATGCCGTGATACTTGGCGGCTAATTTTGTGAATGTCCCGTCGCGGCTTATGGTGGCCAATTCTGCCTGCAGTCCCATTTTCTGGCCAATTCGGTCTTAAAGATTTTCTAATATATGTTCGCACCATCACTGTAAACAAACACTGACTATGGAAACAGACAAACTCACAAGTCTACTGAGATCAGTGCTGAGAATATTCACTGTCATGATATTCAAAAGCATCGATTTTCAGCCGTCTTTATATTGATAATCATACTACCCATGCGACCGTTGATATTCATGGTACCAAACAACCGGTGAACACCGACAAGATAAACTTTAACACTCGTGTTGATATTTTGATCGTCAAAAATAAAAATCATATCAAAATAGTGAAAATCAAAATTAACCTTATTCGACCACTGGGCAGTGTACAGCTTCTGAACAGATTTGCACTACTTGGATTGATAATCGCCGAAGCTTCTTTGAATATCATTACGAGGCCATTGATATTCATTCCACCGTTCTGTCATTGAATATGAGGAACGATATTCATGCATCGTCGCAATGAACATAGGTTACTGAGTTGCATCAGAGAATAAATGTGCTGACACTGAGATTAAATCAATTCATCTACTCATGAATAAACATTGATATTCTAAGGCACTGACTGAGATGAATTTCAGGTAAGTTTATGTGACAAGGTGTGCTCATTTCACCCCACCTAAAGGTGACCATTTCGCCTCTATCGAATTAGTTAAAGTTAACATGAGATTTTAACACTAATTATAGCTTAAAATCAAAACTTCAATGACGGTGAAATTCGGGGTACGACCCGTACGTTATATTGATGTGCCTACATACTTGATTGAGCCATTCGAACGTTCGTAGAAGCTTATTTTGTAGTGCGCAATAATAATAATTTTTCCAACATCCGGGAACCAAGTTGATTTTTTCAATATATTTCCATATTTTAAACAGATAAATCACTGTTGTTCTACATAAAGAGATACTGTAGTAACTACGAAAAAGTTCCACATACCATATTGTATTAAAAATGCGTAGTTTCGCATAAAAGAGGGGTGCCCATTTCGCCCCGTGTGCTCCTTATGCCTCTAATCCCCCTATGTCCATGTTCGCCAGGTATTTGTTCACTGTTTGGCCGGTTGCATCGACCTCCCGGTCAAGCGCACGCAACGATGCAGCCACTTTTTCTTCGGTCTCTCTTTTCAGCATCCTTTGGAGCTTCTTATCACTCATGGTTGTCGGCCGCCCGGAACCGGGCTTTCTTCCGATGTTTTGATTGTTGTCCAATAGCGCCAAGATATTGTAGATGCCGAAACGGGCGGGCATAGATTCTAACCTAAAACTTATATCTATTGAATAGCATCACCTGGTGCAGATTATGAAAGGAGATTTCTTTATTATAAATGAGTACTAAACGTAGGTCGAACTTGCATGATAACAGCATGATAGATTGCATGAAGAACTACAATTTAAGGTCAAGATTACACCTAAAATAAACGTGCAACGATCAAACCAAGTCACTTTACATGCTAAAAGCATATGTTATCTATATTGGTAAAAATGGCTAAGATGTGCAATGTGACAACATGAAAATTCCAAATTTCGAATTATAATCAGACATTTGTTTTCAATATAAAGGATTTTTCAACTCCTCTCTAAATAAATCGAGTTGAAAACTGGAATTATCAATGTTATAATGAAGAGTGATAAAACGAAAATACCTTCGATCCCCTTATCCATCCTACATAAAGAGCGTTCCAGAAAGTGAAAACACGCTTAAAACATTTGCATAATTTTGAGCTGTTTTGTATTCGATTGGCTTTATCCTAGTGTTTGTACTCAAGCGCCAAACGAGTGCACAAAAAATGAAACGATCCGTGGTTTATCGGAAAATTGAAAAAAAAATTCTTTGGAAAATGTCGCGACATTGTATACTAATGGTGTTTGCTCCGGGGCTATCAATATAAAAGTATTTAGTTTTTGCAGCAAAATGAGTTTTTTCCACAAGTGAAGGAACATTTAGACTCAAGAGTAATTTTATAAAGGGGTGCATGTATTTTAGCTTATACTTTGCATTATAGCTCAAAAATCTTCAGCTGCATAGAGAAATTTTTTTAAGAACGAATGGTAAAGAATTGATAATGCTTAGCATAAAAATATACGCTGTTAAAACGAAATCATTTTCAACAAAAAAAAATCCAATGAACACTAAATTGTTTTGGTTAAAAAAATTTAACATATTTTAATAATGTAATATGATTCCAAGCATACGAGTTCAAGATATTTCAAAATGTGAAAGGGAAAGCTTTTATTTTTTATGAAAATTCATACTTTCACAACAAGCACAACAAGGTTTTTATTAATGTTAGATCAATATAACACAACTCACTTTAAGACAGCAAAAGGAATGGGCTCAAAAAACCAGAAGTTAATATGTAATTTCATCCTTCAGATTTACAGATTTTCTTCATAAACACTTTTCACTAATATTGATCCACAGACTAACAGACGTAACACTGAAACCAAGCTCCATCGCCACAAAAAACCATCATTTCAAATTTTCATTCAAATAACAGTCGTCGCGCGACAACGCCCTCTGAGGCGCTGTCTTGTCATCTCATACATTTTTCTTAGTTCCCAATTTGACACATGCGTACGTGCGCTGTTGTCGAAATATAGGACGCAGCGCGAACATGACAGTAGGTGGTGCTAGTGTTACTTACATAAACTACTGTTATCATCCGAACGATGGATTGATCGATAATTTGTTCAAAGTGTTATATCTGTTAGTCTGTAATTGATCTATGAAATGTCACCGTCATCAACTCACTCAGTGGGAATGCGAAGCCTAAAAAAGTAAAATCCCGATTTTTACACTTAAAATATTATGTTATGTGAAATTTCCTGTACTTATTCATTTTCTGTCATTTTGCGTGATTTATGTGACAAACATCACATGCATACTATGTTTTATCACGTAGCATCTACGTCAATTTGGCAACGTCAAACAGAATGAAGTATCGCGTGAACTCTCCATGCGAAAATACACAGAAATCAAAATTGCGAAGCTGTTGACTGATTCAGTCTTTGAACATGAAAGGAATTCCTCGATGACTTCCCAATAAGTGAGCTTTAGAAAAACCATAAGAATCCGGCATCGAGATTTCACACAGATTCAGTTCAAATTGCGAGGAATTTCTTGAACATAAACAGTTGCAGCTAACAGTGATGATCGCCATCGAATGCCGCAGTATCATTTTGCCATTTTGTATGTCGTTTAATTCATACGAATTGATGATTTTGCATGCCCGTGAACTTATCAAGCAACATGTTTGGATAATTTCTAAAAACTATTCCTAGTCTCTAAAGAATTTGGGAAACCACAAATGAAAATTATACGTTGTATTAAACGTAGAACCTATCGAACAATCAAATGCTTTTCACTTTACCGGTAGTTAAATTCTACGTGAAACTCACATGAAATGCATATGTCTACTGAATAAGATTCACAGGATAAATCATCTCACCAGTTCATGATGAACTCAAATGACAATCACGTAAAATCTACATGAAAATGACAGTGGAAAATATTCACATAACTTTTCCGGTAATTATAACGTGAAAAATATTTTGAGTGTAAGTATCCGAAAAATTTAATTTTTTGTTCAGAAAGTAAAGGTACTTTAACTTGTTAAAAAATTGTTATGTTTTCACAAGATTTTATCCGTTCAATTTATTCGCCGCGGGTGAAGTTGTATGATGTTTCACAGAGCGTAGAAATTTCTGATTCAATTCTCGGAATACACCTGAAAAGAACCCTACTCTTTTAGTCTAGCTTAAAGTTCAGTTAACCTTATTTGAATTTAACGTTGTTTTGAGTCAGCTTGTGTAATATTTTGTTTCACTGCACCATTCACTCGTTGTTAAAAAAAACGTCTCTAACTTATTTTATTCAGTCGGTCTACTTTGGATATTGAGATCAGTACAGTTTTCTCTTATAAAAACGTAGCACGAAACCTTCATAGAAATTAATTCTCAATGGAAGTTACGTGTCAGGATCAGTGCTGATAAAAGTCATTTTCCCCAGCAAAATTCTTCGAAAATTACAGCCAATCATTTTCAATTCTCACTTCCAACGATCGCAGCACTCTTTCAGATACACTAGATTTTCGTCCTAGTAACGTGCTGTTATACTCAGATGAAATAGATCGCGCGCATCGTTCGCGGTTACGGAATGAAATTTGACGACAAATCCAACCAAATGATCTTCACTTCAAAGTGAAAAAGACAAACAAACAGTCCACTCAACCAACATGAACCTCACCGAAACACTTTTTCACTGACACTGACCGATGCCTTGACAATCTTCGTTAACTGATAAACTAATTTTGGTGTCTTGCTTTCATCGCATGAAATATAATGAGGTGTTTTGACAGTTCACTTTCATGCAAAAAGCGGGAAGGGAGAACTCTGAAAGGATTGTAAAAAAATAACGTTTATGGATGCTTTTTTTCACTTTCACTCAAGAGTGTCAACAAATATCAACCCTGGTCAGGATAGTTAAATTGAGGACGGACACAGTTCTAGGGCAGTTTTTAAATATTCTTAAGCAGATATTTTTAGAAAGAAACCGAAGCCATTATTTCCTCTGCTGCTGCAAGTTGACTGAAATTTATTGGATGTTTCGCAGAGGCATCAATTAAAAAAATCGGTGACTAAATGAAATTTTAACGATAAGAAAATTTGCTTGAATGGCGAATGGAAAATAATGTACTGCCTAAAAGATATAATAAAATTGAATCGAATGCTAGGGTAAACTTGGCTAGCCAAAGCATCGTCTGAGGGATTCGTCTACGAGGTGGATTTCGATCTATTCGGTACACTAAGCAACCAAACAGGACACTCAACAATCTAGAGTGATTGATAAACATGCCTCGTTCATGTTGTTTTTATGATTCATTACAATTATTATCTGGTACTGTAGTGACAGTATAAGTTTTTTAAGTTCAATTATCGTCGAGTAGATGTTATCAATGATTTAAACGAAAAAATATCGATAATAGCGTAAGTTTTAGACTGGTTTCTCTCGGCTTTGGATACAAGGAATCAATTCACTTCAAATTTTTCATTAGATATATATTAAATATCGCCAAAGTATTTTTATGCTGTAGTACAACAGTATCAAACATGCAACTGATCAATTATTTTCGAACAAATTACTGACGAATACACACATGAGGAAATGCTTATCCGCTCAAAGCTGCAGAGGCCTTCGGGACGTGCATTTTATAAACAATAACCCGTACCACAATTCAAGTGAAGCACAAAACTGCCCCGCAGAGGGAGGACCTCAAGAGGACATTTTACGGCTTTTCAAGTTGAATGACTGTGTGCAGCCATCACTTTGTGTGCTCTACATCGGAAGGGTGCTTGAGGCTCCTTGACTGGCTTCCCTATAACCACCCAAAACTCGGGTTGATGAATATGTGCAGCGCTGCAGGCTTATAGGGCTCTAGGCGATTTGTTGCATTTTTACTTTCAGTGAGTGGAAAAAATCGACTACCGGTGGGAAGTGCATGCGGGGCGTACCACTCTCACAGGGTGGGTATTTCAGTTGATGCTGTTGAAGGGAACAGGTGATAGACGCATGTGTTCACCCCTTAATATTTACGGCCTACCATTGTGATCTACTTGATTATTTATTAAAAAATATAAGATGGACTATTGTTTGTCGAGTGGCCTTGAGTGAGACCGTGGAGCGGGGAAACTGAATGTGACTCACTGACTAGCAATGAGAATCTACTTGACTAATCGAAATGCGGGAGTGATAAATGATATCTACTAAATAAGTAAAAATGCAAATGGTTTATTTATTCTGTGGTGCGACATAAAGTCCTGACGCTAAAATTCTTATAGATTTCATCACAGTGAATAGTAATAAAAAACAAATTAGCATCCTATCTATCCACAAAAGTTATCGGTCGAAAATGGTTCTCATCATTACGGGCATTACGATCTCATCTCGAAAAACTTTAACCGACATCATTCACAAACAGAGCACCACTTCCAAATTTGCATTCACAGAATATACAGAATACTTAGGCAGCGTAGTGTACTTGACGCGCGTAGAGAAACCAACGAAGTGATGATTTATGATCCATCCTAAAAATAATTGCCTCACCCATCACCCTGCAGAGAAGTCGTCCTTTCAGTGGCTATGACTGTGAAAGCATGAAAACGAATAATTTCGATGCATCACGAGATATTTGGAGAGGCTGAATGAAAAAAAAAAACAACCAAGCGAATGTCAGTCGTCTTCGCTATTTGGATCTAATTTGGCCTGGCTGCCGGTTCGTAAACTCAAAACTCATTCCGAATCGTAATGCCCACGAGCAGAACAGGACAGAACAGATGCAACGGTGCAGCAGATCAAAGAAACGGGGACAAGTTCACGTTCATGGGCAGCAGCACACCCATTAAAGTGCAATTGCACCTTTCGGGAGCTGGCCAGTGGTGTGTGTTTTTGAATGGAGAAAGAGTGAAATTTTCGGAGAAATTTATAAAGAATTATATATTTATAGCCTTCTTATTAGGCTACCCCAGGTGCATATGGCTCACATTTAATGACTGTTTGCTGCAGAGCAGAAGCGTTGGACAATTAATCCTTATTTCACGGAGTAGTTCTTTTATGTGCCAAACACAACTGCACAAACATGCTAAAAATTTAATACAGTTATACATCGATATAAGTGTACAATGCAGAACGATTGTTCTAACGATGATAATTTAAGTTGCTATAAAGTATGCGTAAGTAGACTGCATCCTAAAATATAGATACCCTTTGAGAAAATTCTGCTTGGTCAAAAAAAGACCTTCACTTGTGAAAAGTATTCAAGTTGCTTTTTTTTCCTGTATGGACTTCCTCACTGCGACCAGAATCGTAGATCTATTGTGAGATATGCCCGGGTGTCTGCTGTATCCCGCACTTCTGTTAATAGCAGTACCGCTATTGAGAAGTGGCATGCTTATTATTATTGTTCATCAGTGCTTGTGTGTAATGTGCTACTCTTCCTTACACGCTCACTGTTCTACTATACCGATACTCGTTCCTCTTGCCAAATATCACCAATTATAATTCCCTGGAGAAGTTTCGTCGTGCGTCCTTCTGGCCAGTTTTATTGATAAGAGGGACTCATTTTTTGCTAAGAGGAAGTCATGCAAAGATATTGTAGATTTCAGCGTAAAGGAAGGGTAACTGGTGGGGAGCCTGAGAATAATCCTATGCTTAAGTCCTTTTTGACATCGGATGGCCTGGTTCTACTAAGATTCGAACCCACGACCATCCGCTTGACAAAGCGGACTCTGTAACCTTGCGGCTACGCAGCTCCCCAATTTAAGTTGCTTAGCCAATTCGATCATTCGATTAAAAATTGATGATTTTTTTTTTTTATTCTTGCTTATTTTTCGTCGGTCTAGTTCCGCCACTGTTGTGGCCAATCACCGACGCCCAGGGAGGCGACTCCACACCCAGGACCCTAACTCACGACCCGTTTATTAACGGACCGGCGCCAACGGCTTTACTTCCTCATGCGATGGAAGGCGTGATCCCAGAGATTTTTCGCCTCAGAAAATCTCCCGGTGTCGGCTAGGATTGAATCTAGACCAGTTTGGGTTGGTTGTGAGTGGATCACGCCACCTCACAACCATCGACACCTATGTCGGCGGTGGGATTCGAACCCAGGCGTCGAGCGTGGTTGGCGGAGACGTTACCAACCACACTAGGCCCCCGCTATGAAAATTGATGAATTGGTTTTTTGCGTATTTCCAGACCATTTCTCCAGGATTTCCGTATATGAAAAAAAACACAACAATATAAGGTGCGCAACTAAGTTCTCGTTATTTGTTTATAGAGAGCGCCAGTAGCAAGTGCTGATACAAAAACCAATTCATGTCTTTTTCAGATTTGATCTCCTTGGGATGTTTCCTAACGTTTAATCACGCGACTCTCAATTGACTGCACGATTCCGAGCTGTTTTCCGATGTCCCGATGAGGGAGCTGAGGATTTTTCGGGTGCTTGCACAAAATCAATTCGCCACGTTGCTTTTCTGGTGACGCTATTTTCGGAATTTAAAAAAAAACTGACAGCGATCAAAATACAGTGTATATAATACACTCTAAACTATATAGTCTTTCCCAAGTCGGGGTTCGAACATGGCTTGTTAGACCAACATCAAATTTCGACACCATTTGTGAGGCATAAATGCCAAGGAATATACTAAATCCTAGAATACTAGAATCAAATCAATATTCGGCGTGACAGGTTTCAATTTATTAAATAACAGCAAAATACAAGCATTATAGCATACCGACCTTCCGAGTTGTTAGCTGAAATAAATGAGTTTTCGAAAGTCATAAAAATAATGAAATAATCCCATTTGGAATATTTGATGTAAACCGATGCTCTGTCAAGCTCTTCGTGCTCCCAGAGCACTCTGTGCTCCTCACACGTCTGCAACGATAAACCTAAATCCGATTGCCCTAAGTAACAGTGGAATGAAATCGAAATTCTTCTGTCGTTAGGCCGTATGCCAATTTATTATATATACTTTTCCTTTCATCCTGCCAACTCCGGAGATAAACAGTCACCCATCATGTCACTTGGTGCCGTTCGGAATCCGGCTTAGACTGGTATCCGTGCCTAGGGCGGTGTGTGCCTTCCGTACAGTTCCGATTGCTCGCTATTCACACTCGGAATTACAGGCTTCCGCATCAATTACTTTCCAGGACTTCCCCAGTGGGAGTCGTCTTCAGCTGGAATTGCAGCTCCGTTGCTACCACCTACCACCGTCTTGTTTACCCGTCAAGGAAGGGGATGACGGTGGCAGTGTCACACAATAGTCAGCAAGCAACACGACATCGTGTCGTGCGTATAATCCATTTTCGGTGTACTGCGAAATTGTAATTTAATTGCTCGCAACGACTTCCAAGCTCTGTTTTGCACTAAGGAACTATGGTGAAATAAAATCAATTTCTACCGATTGTGTTGGGTTCGAATGCCAGATTGCTAATGCGAAAAAACACCGCCGCAGTTGGTAAGGGTGTCATAGTGAGAGGGGAGGAGAGGTTCTGTCTAGCTGAACGGTCGTCGGTAAGTATTACGTAGTAACCGGAATAGGACGAACGGCGGCAGTTTTCAGCTTTGTGCTTTTCCTTCTAGTTCAATTTCCTCGCTTCTCTTCCGCATTTGTTTGGTGCGATAATGCCAGGCTGTTTTGATTTATAACCGGGGACGGCACAGGGCATGGTAGAGCATTCGGCGGTGGCGCACAAGACACTCAAGCCCCGTTTGTCTGGAAGATAGCCATGCTCTGGGGAACGAAGGGGGAACTTGAAACAAAGGCTAACAACAGCGACTGTACATGATACACAGATTAGCAAATGCTTTGGAGTTAACTTTCGTTTCGTGTAGAATAGTTTCCGGAAAGGCAACTTACTTTACGAGGAAGATAACGGCTTTAGTTGAGGTTCTAATGCGAGAAACTGTTTGCTCGAAACATTATTATGCTTCGTATTGGAAAGGTTGGCGTTGGACAAAAAAGTATGTCCGAGAGTAAATCCAACTTACTTTAACTGTTACGAAATCTTTTACAACTAGGAGTGACATTCATTTTATATTACGCTGTGTGTACAAGGTAGATGCAGAATATTTTTTCAGTAAGTAGGTAAAAACTTCGCTGAAACCTGGATCTATCGACATTGTTTATCAATATATTTAATTACAGATTTTTCTACCCGTATTTAATTATCGACTTTTGTCACATTGAGCTAATAAAAATTTCAACACAAAATGAAAGGTACTTAATGATGATTTGCAACTGGCAATTTTTTCCAGTTACTGCTGTACCGATTTGAGCTCTCTTAGTATGCATCTTTATATTTTTAAATGTCCAAGCTTTTTGTCTAACTGAACTTGAATGTAGACGGATGTCTGTTGCCTGAATTGGCGATATATTTTTTCAACAAGAAAAAGCACTCACCCACACTGATAATACTCTCGATACTTGCCATCCCTGCATTGTAGTGAATGGCCAAATCGTTTAAAACCACTTCCAAATAAACATATATTCCAATCCCCAATGATATTCTTGTTGATTTCCCTGCAGTATTTAATCTCTTCTCACGTGCAGTCAAATTCTGACACAATCCGAGCTTTTCCAGAGCTCACTCGCTCTCCCTTCTTTCGTGCAGGCACCTATTATGCTTTTGTTAACCCAAGACTCTGAAATCAAAACCAGATCGGCAGCGTCATTTTGAAAACTCTTCTTTTTGGAGTAGAATTACGCTTTACGCCAACATAGAGGTGTACATTAAAAAACCAAAAACATCGAGAGCGTCACGAAAAATATGCACCTTCAAGTGCATAATACTCAGCCAATTTCCAACGGATTTTCTTCATTTTTCAGCAAACGATTGGAAAGTTAGCTGAGCGTACAATGAAATGCAGAAAATACAGACACTCAAACATTTGTATTATGTCCGACAGTCAAGCAGCGTTTAAGGCTTTGAAGTCTGCGACATGCACATTAAAGCTAGTTTGGGAGTGTGTTCAGTCACTCCAAACACTGGGTTGTAAAAATCAAGTAGACTTGTTTGGGTTCCTGTCCACTGTGGCATAGATGGAAACGAAAGAGCCGATTAACTGGACTTGGATCGTCTCTTTAGTTCATAGGACCAGAACGTTTATGTGGTCTATCCGCTTGTTCCCTTAGAATGGAACTGAAGGTATGGGAAACTCTAAAAGTGGAATCCAACTGGACAACACAACCATCGGTAGGCAGTCGAAGCGTTTCATCACACCGCACGTTTCTATGACTCGCAAAATACTGGATTGTTCAAAGAAAGATCTAAGCACGTATACTGGTTTAATAACAGGGCATTGTCCGAGCCGTTATCATTTGAAGTTATTAAAAAACTTCAAGATGATACATGTCGAGTATGTGGCATGCAAAAAGAAGATTCGAAACATCTGTTATGCTGATGTCCGGTAATTTTTTATCAAAAGATATAAGTTCTTCAAGAGAGGGCTACTGGAACCCTCCGAAATCTGGAGAACAAATCCTAGTGCGGTTGTGCGCTTCATGCGAAGTGTAATACCGGACTGGACTAATGCTATTGGTTAAGTTGTAACGACCACTTCCAATAGTGATACGTTATCCTGACTTAGCAAGATTAAAAAGAGGAATATGTCACAAAATATCAAAAAATTGGATTTAGTGACGAAAATGCCCAACAAGGAAAAAAAAACACAAAAATGCAGAAAATTATGATTTAGCGACGCCAACTGTTGTGCTATTGATTTACAGTAAGTGTTCCCTAACTTGGACCGCCTTGAAAGGGCTTCTTTTAAACTGGCGTTCACTAACTGGGACAAGTTCCTATTACAAAAAACAACAAGCGTCATAAATCAAATATGAATGTGTCGCAGCATGCGGCGATTTCAAATATAATATGTAACGTATGCGTTAAAAAATGGACTTTTTTCGGATGGTGATAAAAAAATAACTGAGACAGATGATTGAGTTTGATAAATTTCCTATGGAAGGTAATGGAAGGTTCCTTGCAAAAAATTTTTATGTAGGGGAACTGCTCCGTTATTCATCTCATTGAGCCGATATTCACAAAGAATGCACGGATTAAATACCAAATTTTCACGAAATCATTAAACAAAAAAACAAAATACGCTTACGTGCTCTTATGGAATCGTTCAGCATTGTATATTTAGTAAACTTAGCTAGATTTATCCAGAATTTTGTAAAACAAACCATTTTTCACAACGCTTCCATATCCATCTCAAAACTTGAATCACTGCTCAATTATTCATCTCATGACGTCCCTATATTCCTCACACTGTTAATCATGAATGAAACACATTATCATGAATGAACGTAGCCGCAGCCCGTCACAGTAGGTTACCTAGATATCCGCTGTAGTTGTTTACGTGCAAAAACCTAGGTAACCACTGCAGTGTTGTCGATTTATGTCAAATATGTCGGAATAATTCAACATTTTCGGTATGATTTTTTCGTATTAACTGAAACTGATTTGGCAACTTTTGATTTTCTTCTTCGCAGTGAAAACAGATGAAAATACATACAGTTGAAATATAGGAATTGCAAAAATTCATCTCATATATTTCTGCTAATTCAAGCTTGTTTTTGGAAATTTGAGGTGAACATTTCAAAGATTGAAGTATTCTTGGTGCAGTGAGTGATTTTGTTTAGTGAATAAATGGTCCGCTAGTGATGAATACAAAACAACTTTGGTTGGCTGCTGAACGAGTCCCGTTGTAACCGTATAGAACAATGCGCGGATTTTGTTTTCTGAGGTAGGTGATTGAATTAAATGAGTTTTCGAGAGCAGATGCCCGACTATAATATCAAATTTAGAGCTTTTGAGTGAGTTTTTGAGAATTCTACTTTATTAGAAATCTAAATTGAACTCAGAAGAATACATTCCATGGATTGGCAGATTGGTTTATTCAGAAAATATGCGTTTTTTTCCTGTTTTCATGTTGTAAATATATGTGCTGAGATGAATAATGGAGCAGTTCCTCTACTTGCGTGCAGCCTTCCGGCAGTTAACCGGAACATTCTCCATGGCGAACGAAAACATGCGTGTAGACATGTTTTTTAATTCTTTCGTCGTTTCATTTATCAATTCCACCTCAGTTTTCACGACAAAATTGTTGGAGTAGATCTTACGCTTCAGGCTTGGCCAGAAATTCTCGATGGGACGCTACTTGGGGACGTTGGGCGGGTCCGCCGACTTGGGTACCACATCGATATTCAGCAGCTCCGTCTCCTCCAATGATGGCTTCGAGAAGTAGGCCGACGCCCCATTCGGCCAAAACACCGCGTCTTCGGCCTTTTGGTATTTCTTGATGAACGACGCAACTACCGGCAGACACTTCGTACTATAAATTTCCCCGTTCACGGCCAGTCCGGTGCGAAAGAAGAGCAACTTTGGCATCCGTTTATCGCTGATTGTCAGCCACAGCAGCACCTTCTCGAGGAACTCGTTGTGAGAGATATAATTCACCTCGGTGCTCGGTTCCTTCGTGGGGGAGGTAAAATACGAAGTGCTCTGCCAGTCGTTGCCATTCAGGGTGAGACAGGTCTCGTCGTCCATCACTACCGCCACGTCGTGGCTTGCCGGCAAAATCGACTTGACCACCTTATTCAGGCACTGCCGCTACGACATTGCCTGCACCTCCGGGACTAGTGGACGGAACTGCTGCTTTCTGACATGTATGTCCATGTTCGCCAGGCACTTATACACTGTTTAGCCGGTTGCACCGACCTCCTGGCCGAATGCACGCAGCGATGTAGCCACTTTTCCCTCGATCTTCCTCTTCCGCGTCCTTTGGAGCTTCTTGTCGCTCAGGGTCGTCGGCCGTCTGGAACCGGGCTGTCTTTCGATACCCTGATTGTTGTCCAATAGTACCAGGATGTTGTAGATGGCGGAACGGGCATATTCGATGTCCAGAAACTGCCTTCTTCAACGCAATGGGGTACCGTTCTTTGAACGCGCACACTTTTGAACGGAGTAGCTTCACTGTTTTCGCCATCACGATTAGAGTTCGACTGATAGAGCTGTCATTTTTTTTCTGCTGACTCATGGGTTATGGCATGATGCTGCATGCGTAGTTTCGTCAGTGTGTGTAAAGGTAAACTCAAGAAAAATCGTTAAATGTTGTCCATTTTTTTTTTAACGCAAATGTTAGGTATGGTTTTTACTGCAACACCCGCTCATTCGAGGGTGAACCAGCGGAGAAAATCGGCAGACCGCATTGGTGATCTGGGATCATCTTCCACAGTGCTAGATTCTGGATCCCTTGTCTATGTGCGAAGCACCGTGATACAGGCACAGGTCTGTAGCACTATTGAACGTGTCTGTCCGGATCTGGCGCGTTCACTTTTAGTCGTTTGAGTACTGCTAAGAGTTAGTTGTGCGTGGCTGGCGGCGTGTGTTCACTATTGTGGCCAGTGCTGATAAAAGTCATTTTCCCCAGCAAAATTCTTCGAAAATTACAGCCAATCATTTTCCATTTTCACTTCCAATGATCGCAGCACTCTTTCAGATACACTAGATTTTCGTCCTAGTAACGTGCTGTTATACTCAGATAAAATAGATCGCGCGCATCGTTCACGGTTACGGAATAATATTTGACGACAAATCCAACCAAATGATCCTCACTTCAAAGCGAAAAAGAAAAACAAACAGTCCACTCAACCAAAATGAACCTCACCGAAACACTTTTTCACTGACACTGACCGATGCCTTGACAGTCTTCGTTAACTGATAATGCAAAAAGCGGGAAGGGAGAACTCTGAAAGGATTGTAAAAAATAACGTTTATGGATGCTTTTTTTCACTTTCACTCAAGAGTGTCAACAAATATCAACCCCGATTGTGGCAAACCAACGGCACTTTTTAGCGCATCAAGGTTTTTCAATTGGAGTAGTCATGTGGCAGAAAAAATACCACTCACCAAAATGTTGCTGATAGGGATAAAAAAGTTATTTTTGAAATAAACAGAATTCAGTTCTACCCACGCTATTAATTGTGTTAAACACCGAAGTACCTACTCTCCCCCCAGTGATGAAAAAAAAACATCTCTAGCGGTTTTAAACACATATTAAGCAATTCTGAGACGCGTTGACTTCGTCGTCAATATGAGGATAACAAAGCATCGGTCTTGGTGCACTCTCTTCACTTTCCTTCTTACGATATGCTTCTTGTCATTAGTGTTCACCACAACACCTGCTTCTCAATGTGCACAACTCGGCATATGAAGTTATTTATCCGAGTCACACAAAGCGAATAGTTTGAATTGATTCGTACTCATCTGTTTAATGAAAAAGAATTTTTTTTTAAAAGTAAATGACAATGTATGCTCTCCTACTCTCGCTCAACTCAACCACAGTCAAAGTAGTCCCTTCCACCAGTAACAATTTTCACCGTATAGAGGACGCCTCCTCAAACGTCTATAAATTGAGATTTCAGAGCTACAACACTTTTTCTGATGTAGCATAATAAGGACAGCAGTAAACGAAACAACCCTCTAGAAGATATTGATAACGTTGGACTTGAAAATTTTATATCTCCGTCCGTTTCTCGATTTGGCCCTAGTGCACAGTGGTCCAAAAGACAAAAGGTGGAAATTAATTCCATAGCGCCCATCACTTTCATCTAACTCGTTAGTATGAATGACCCACATAATATCAAATTGTCAAAAGTTATGAAAAGTTCTGTATTAAAAATAGAAAAAACTAACTGTTGGGAGATAGAAGAATGGTTTATTCGACAAAGTTTCATATTTTTAAAAGTTATACAACTTTGTCGAACAAACAAAATTCCTATCTTCATTGAGTAGAAAGTTATGGAGTATATTATTAGAAGTTACTCAAATTTCCGTTTTTTTGTACTTAACATTTGTTAGTTGCATTTTACTTGAAAACATTGTTCTGAAGAAGCGTTAGGACATATAAAACACATGTTTTTGTCAAAAAATACACATCTCCAGGATTTTTCGTTACAAAGTTATAGCATATTTTAGTTTATTTGTTCGAAAACTTCAAGAACGTATAAGGTAAAA
Source organism: Wyeomyia smithii (assembly GCF_029784165.1). Lineage (NCBI taxonomy): Eukaryota > Metazoa > Arthropoda > Insecta > Diptera > Culicidae > Wyeomyia > Wyeomyia smithii. The sequence continues at coordinate 199,076,749 of NC_073696.1, forward strand.
AAGGGCAAGTGGAACCATGATGTCAACACTTTTTCGTAAAGCTTAGTTCATGTACCTAAAACTGTTATAGGTTCCATTTGTTTCAATCCACCCACTTTCATCCTATATGTTTTGAAGTTATCGAAAAAATATACTTAAATATGCTATAACTTTGTAAGGAAAAGTTCTGGAGATGAGTAATCTTCGGCAACAACGTGTGTCCTGTATGCTCAAATGATTCTTCAGAACAACATTTTCTTGTAAAATGCAACTTACAAAAGTTAAGTACAAACAACTGAATTTTGAGTATCTTCTTCAAAATATACTTAATAACTTTGTACCCAATGAAGATAGGAATTTTGTTTGTTAAGCAAAGTTTTATTTTTTGACGTAGGACTACGTCTAACCGCACTATATCGAGATACATTCTGCGGAAACTAAAACCAAGATGTAACGCTGAAATGAAAGATTTCAAACGGTAATGCTGATGTAACCACATGATGGATTACAATTATCAATATGTCGTTGGATTGATGAAATGATGGACAATTTTGTGATTCCTCAGTTATCATTATCATTTCATTGTTTAACAGTGAAAATTGAATAAAAGTTTCAAGGTCGAATTTTCACGAACAATGTACCAATCACATGCGAGCACGCCTGGCACAGACTTCATGAGTAGACACCAACTGCCTGCTGTGACATCCTGTATAGAAGTGGCAAAAAAAATTTGACAGAATCTCCCCGTCCCAATAGGTCAACTAACGTTTGCTTCTATGAGCCTAGACTATATTGATGTCTTGAAGGTGAAGCTCTTTTGGCAAGTTCGTAACCACCTCCAATATCAGGCAGTTTTACGTTCTGCTGTTAGAATGTTATTAAAACTGATGTCTTGAAGGAAACCATGCTGGCACAGGCATCAGTGCTGCACCGAGCACTGAGTGCTGGTCAGTCGTCGTCTATTAGTGCAGAAAAACTCGATATTCATTCGTGTGCAGCCAAGCCCCAAGACTACATTGCCGCTGTCAACGCACAGTGAGGTTTGTTGGGTTAACGCGTAGGTGTCGTTTTGCGATCTGGAACACAATCGCATTGCCGTTTGAATTGTCTCTTTTTCTTGTTTCGTATAGTAGAAAATATCAATATTGAATATGGTTATTCGGGTGCCGCAAAGAATCTGCGCCCCGGTGGCACAAAATTACGTACGCGTCGGTAGAGGCAGATAGCAGGGTATATAAATTAGGTTAATTGTACAGATAAAATGCGTTGTTTATTTTTGAACTCTACACTGTGTTTTTCTCATGTCTATTTTGAATTTTCTGTGAATATATATTTTTGCAAGAAAATTTTACTATGTGACATCTTTGCCGCTTGGTGATCGGAGAGTGAGCCATCTTTCACAAGACAAATAAATATTGTTTAATTTTTACTAAATCGTACTCAATTTAGGTTTGTTTATGAGCTTACCTTTTCGCGTATTGAAGAAAATTAACAGTATTAGAATTGAAGAAATTTTTTCCTTCTAAAATAGAGCAAATAAATAATCAAAATACAGACCCCGTTCGATTTTGCTAAACACGACATGGCAGAATTTTTCTGTTGCCAAGATTGAACCATGCCAAAAAAGAACGGTTCTCTTTTCATGACTTTTTTCATAGATATTTTCACCTATGAACTAGTTTTAGTTTCAAGTCGTTTGAGGTGTCGCTTGATGAATTGAGACTGACCATCTAGATACTTGATGGTACTACCCGAGATATTAGAGGCTTAGTACTGCTTAGATCATGATCATTATATTACCGGCACATGTTCCGGTCATGTTCCAGGAGCCGTTTTACCGATTCCGGTCATCCGCTTCGGCAACATAAAGAACCAAAATACCCTTCTTTTGGAGGATGTTGAGCTTAAATTGGTTAAAATAATCAAGAAGACTAAGAAATATGATCAAACATAATCGCTCGTTTTGCACATGTGTGCCAAAATCGAACCGTGTCAAAAGTAAAACGAGCTCAAATCAAACAGAGCCTCAAAAAGAAATATAACACTATTGTAGTCCTACGTCAACTATGCGGTCGTATCTTGGATACCACCCTTCTACTATTTTTTAAATTTATACAAAAGCAAAGTCTTGGTGCTATATTTCGATTCGGAACTTGACTTTCTGTTAACTATACACAGACTTCGCAGCCAACTGTTTGATGTACAGGACAATTGCGGGGCTAGCGCTACGATCCTATTGACACTAACAGTCTCCTCCGTGCCGAGACTCGAACCTACGGCGACTGGCTTGTCAGGCCAGTATCGTACCTCGAGACCAACTGGATGAGAACTTATACAATTTTGTCAAATAAACCATTCCTCTATCTCTTAACACAAAAAAGTTAGTTTTTTTATTTTCATTACAGTACACTTTTCATAACTTTTGACAATTTGAGATTATACGGGTCATTAATACAAACAATTGTACCATTAGCTAGGATGAAAGAGAAAGGGCGCTATGGAATTGAGTTCTACTGTTTGCTTCTTTGGACCACTGTGCAGTGTGGTGTCTGTTTGTTGGGCATAGAAATGGAGTGGAGTAGTGTAAGCGCCGGCGTTTGTCCTATAAAAAGCGCACAAATGCATGTATAAGTTGAAAACTTCAGTTGGTCATATCTTCGAAATCACAAATAACCAACTGTAGTTTTGTGTTTTTCTGTTAGTCAAAAAGGTACTCTGTTGGAAGGTTTTATGGAAGCTTGGATTCGTTTTGCACCTTTTTGAGTTATAACTCCAACAAAAAGCCGCTAGAAACACTTCTTTTTAGTTTTTATTCTTGGATACTGTACATAATAACCAATATACCACTAAAAATTGTTCATCTTGATTTACCGCGTTATCCTCTTTTTTAAAGAGCCATGTTTTGAGCATTAGAGTTGAAAATATGAATGAAAAACTGTTTTTTTACAAATCCTTTTTAGAAAAAATCTTGTATCTCTGAAATCTCAATATATAGAGGTTTGAGGTATTCAGCAAATAGTTTCGTAATAAAATTCTACGCAACATTACTGAAGAAACTTTTGGTCTAGCAAGTCACCTTCAAAAGTTAGGCGTCGCGCCCTTCATACAGTGAAAATTGTAACTAATTCCATTGTAGCAAAAGAAGGACAGCAGTGAACGAAGCAACTTCCTAGAAGATATTTCTCTCGCGAGTCCGACGTCTTGCAAAAACTTTTGTTTCGTGGTTTTCTTATATTTTTTTTGCGTTCTTAGAGCCTCCACTAGTAACTGCTATATTGGTAGCGCTGGTCCTAAGAACGACCAGGTTGTCAAGATTATAGACCTCGGAGATGAGAGATTTATGTTGAATCCATTGCGGAACTATCATTTTTTATATCAATATGTGGAGTAATTAAGCTCTATTTGTTTGCCCTCATATAAATTATATTTTGAAAAGTGAACTCGAAGATTTGTTCCTTCCCGAACGGACAAACGACCATGGGTCAGCAATCCTACATTTCACAAAGACACAAATCTGAAAATCATACTTTCCATTGACATGTTAGCAGATAAAAATTCCTTAATTGAGAAACCTCTGAAAAGAAATAATCTGTCATAAACTGAACAATGTGTCGATAGTACTGACTATTAAAAAAGAGATAGAAAAGCTTTATTCGACAAAAAATTTGTATAATGTCCAATCAATTTGATGTTTGATACGGACATCTAACCCAACAATCCTTCCGAAAAAAGTTCAGTGTGCTATTCAGCCAGATTAGATAAGAATATACATCGTAATGTCTATGAATGGAACTAAAACGACCGAAATAGAGTGCCAGATTCTAATGCTCAAATTTTCTGTGAGGCACGGGTCGCCGGCTCCCGTATTGTCGCAAGGGTAAACTACAATATGATTGTGTAAGCGTCCGTAAACCCCTCGCAATACAACAGCCAAACTGTATGGTGGCAAATCGAAACGAAGGAACACCAGATCCTCTGCATTCATCCTGACGCCGACCTTTCGTTGATGTTCCGGATTTCCATCCCTTCCTGCGTGCGTCACAATTTTTAACTCCCCCATTTTCGCTTCCCCCCTAGCCTTCTTCGATGTTTACATTTGCTATTTGTTGTTCAAAATTGCAAAAAGCACTGTACACGACTGGCGGACGACCGGCGATAGGGATCTTGTACTCTGGTGGCATTCGTTTGGTGTGGTTTACCAACCACCAGGGTGGCAGCAGCTTTGAAAATACCGACGAGCATCAAGCATAAAATATTTACGCAAAAATATAAAATATTTCAACATCCGGACAATCGAAACAGATGTGGGACGGGGTTCGGCAGTTGGGTGACCTTTAAATCGCTGTCCGTCGCTCTCTTCAGAAACCACACATGGTAAACCCATGTCAGTGTTCATGAGGACAACAGCCAGAGGCAAAAGCCGCATATCCAGTTTGAATACCGAATTTTTGGTGGAGCCACCTTAGCATCCACTTGACACTTGCATACTTCTCGGTTAGAATATGTGTGCTTGTCTAAATGGTGGCGCTATTTTGCGGTTCCGACACTGACAGAGGCCATAAGATGTCTATTGTTTTTAGTTTTGGAAGGGCAGCAGCAAAGCTGCAAAGCTAAATGTTGAACAATCCTGCGCTGTAGCTGTGTCAACTGGATGGGACGGAAGGGGCCAATAATTTCGGTTATTGTTCTGCAACTGCATCTTTGACACCCTCGAGAATCGTGCTGTCTGCATTGTTTATTTACGAGTGCCTCTTTTGAGTAAACATCACTAGCATCTTATATGTCTCTGTAGAGCCGAGGGAGAAGCGGTTCTAGATTTTACGCTCGATGCATATACTAGCAAGTGCCATCCAGGGAGTAGTACAAGGGGCAATCCTGAGGTTCGTTTGCTTTGGTGATTTGAAAATGCACTAATGTGAACTCGTGATATATTTCTTTATTTGCAATTTCAATCCACAGTCATATATGAGACAAAACTTTTTTACGTTTTTTATATAAGGAACTAATTTTTCCTCTCGCAGGTACCTACAACACATTTGTTACCATAGATTTCGATGCTAATGTAGTTCTAGCGAAGCTTTATAATTCCCATTATAAGAGCATCGACTGCCATCATCGATAAATGCACGACCAAAAATTATTCTACACTTCCAAAACCCGATTTTTTACTCCTGGCTTCGGTGGCTTTTCCCAAGCGCTTTCAGTTCCGAATAGAATACTGAATGATGAAAAATAAAATCTAACGGATGAGTGGGTATAGAAGCATGGCAAATATGGTGAAGAGCTTTTTTGTGGTTTTCTTTTTTTTTTGTTTTCGATTGCAAAGCCAATATGAGGCAATACGGCTTTATATTATGCATACTGTGTTGATTGAATATTTGATTAAAAACAACATGCATGTCTCTGTTGGGTTTTATATAGAAGGTATTCAAGATTCTGTTTTTTATTCTCATAAAAAAACCTTGATATTTTGTTCATGTTTTACTCTTTTTTCTGGCTTACGTGTTATTGAAATGAAAACAAAAAAAAACTCAATTGGATTCAAGAACACAGATAAAAATCTAAATTATTTCTGTGCCTCTTATCAAATTCTTGGTCCCACCTGCTGGACTATATTTTTCGTAAATTTCTGAATAACTATTTCCCCAGTTAGTACATTTTTCAATCGTCAGCTCCACATTTACTGCTTGAAAGAGAAGAATTAAAAAAAAAAATCTTCGTACAGTAGGTCACCGTGGAACAAATTTCTAAACCTTACTATAAAACGCGTAAATCATAAGTCAAGACGAAAATGTTCAAGTTGATATATTCAATAATCATACTGGGCACAGTCATTAAAGCTCCTGATGCCGTCGTATAGTGGTTTAAAATTGGAAATTGCGAACCTAATTCTTTCCTAACGTTTGTGTACATTTTAGCCTTTTGGTTTGGACTATGACTTTTATAGTTTTTGATCTTACATCTCGTAAAAATTCGCTATTTGGATTTTAAGGTAAAAGTGTATGAAAAATAACTTTCTAATTCATCCGTTAGGGAAATAATCAGTCCAAGTTTTTTTTTTTTGTTGTTGCTGCGGCTATTATTTTGGTCTATTGTGGTGTACCCTTGTTTTTGCAACAGTTTAGTTTGGCACATTACTATAATAGGTCAGTACGTCTTGAACTGTCCTAGAGATCAGACGTGTTTTCGGTTGCTTGTGGACTGGTGGAGTTTGTGTTTTGTCAGTGCGTCTTTCAAAGACTACCTGAAAGTTAGTTCACATCAGTCTTTTTCAAGACTACCTATTTTTGAATTTAACGTTTGTTTTTAACTTTTTTCGTTTCACCTGAAATGACAGGGCGAGAAAAAGAAACCGCGCGTCACTACGAGGAGAAAGAGAGAGCATTCTCTCTCGGACAATTCGAGCGTATGCAGCGAGAATATGTTCGATATTTTGCCTGAGCAAGAATCCGGTGAAATGGAAGATATTGGTAATGAATCTATACAAAAAGTTTTTTTTAAAGAAAAGTTCCGCCTATTGGGGTAACTATTTCTTCGGAATTAAATGTTTTTGAAAAGGAACTTTTAACATTTGTTTCTGACGTTAAAGTTACCTATCAAATTGGCCGTAGAGGCGAATGCCGCTTATTAGCTGAGTCAATTAAGGGCCAATATGTGTTCCGCATTTACCTGCCAAGATGTACAAATTGTTTATTTATGACACTAAGAACGCCAAGCAGTTCAAGGTTGTCTTGAAAAGTCTCACCAACGATCAAACCGTTGATGAGATCAAACTTACTTTAGAGCAGTTCCACAAAAAATGTCGCAGTTTTAATATTTTAGATTTGTTTTTGTTTTTTCAAAAAAAAATTTTCTTCTGATTTCTCCATGATCAGACCGGTTGCAGTGTTTAGGTGATCTTTTGTTGTTTTTATAAAAAAAATATTAGATCTTTAAAAAATGAGCTTTTTTAGATAATTAATTTTTAATGTTTCTTTTGTCTTTTTTTTCAAAAAATAAATAATTTTTTCAGAGTGTACATTTTTTTCGGAAACCGTTGTACCGTCCAATTTTTCTACTTCTTTGCCTTCTTTACTTCTTTACCCGTTTTACGTATGCACAGGTTACAGGTAGTTCGAACACTACACCTAATGTTGGTAGTTCGAAAATGGCCGGGGGCGGGGTAAACAAAAGATGGTAGAAAATAAAAATACATTGATTACCCCAGCTAATATTTTTTCTAATGTCAACTGCCTGGTGCCTATTACGGAAGGTAAACTTTCGTTTCTGTAACACAGGCAATGTTCGATCTAATGAACACCATACCTTACCAAACAGTCCCAAGCTGTGGTGTGACCTTTGCTGTACGCAAGAGTCGTCTCCATTTCACTCGATCCATGGCTGCAGTTCACGAGCTCTGCAGTCTGCGTAGGGTCCGCAGGTCGTCTTCCACCTGATCGATCCACCTTGCCCACTGTGCACCTCTTCGTCTTGTTCCTGACGGATTGGTTTCAAGAACCATCTTTACCGGGCTGTTGTCGCAACGTAGATGGCTCCCCAAGCATCTCCTGAAGTTCGTGGTGCATTCACCTTCGCCACACTCCGTTCTCCATCTGCAGTCCTCCAAAGATGGTACGCAACACCTCCCGCTCGAAGGCCGCAAGGGCGCGTTGGTCCTCCACAAGTATAGTCCATGTCTCATGCCCGTAGAGAACTACCGGTCTGATCAACGTCTTGTAGATGGTTAACTTGGTGCGGCGACGAATTCTACCCGATCGGAGCGTCCTCCAGAGACACGAGGTATGCACGATTTTCTGCCGAAGTATGCACGAGTTTCTGCCATAGTGCGCCGTTGTTTCTCTGCTGCCATCGTTGTCGGCAGTTACCAGTGAGCCCAGATACACTAACTCATCGACCACCTCGATTTCATCACCACCAAATTGAACTCGTGGTGGGAGGTTAGCACTGTCTCCTTGTGAACCCCTTCCTTTCATGTACTTCATCTTCGATGCATTGATGACCAGTCCAATCCGTTTGGCTTCGGCCTTCAGACCGATGTACGTATCCGCCATCTTCACAAAAGTCCGAGCCACAATGTCGATTTCGTCGGCGAAACCAAACAGTTAAACCGGCTTTTGGAATATCGTACCACTCGTGTTAACCCCACTATTCTAATGACACCTTCCAGGGCAATATTTAACAGTAGGCACGAAAGATCATCACCTTGCCTTAAACCTCTTCGGGTTTCGAAGGGGCTCGAGAGTGCCCCCGATACTCGAACTACACACATCACTCGATACATCGACGCTTTGAACATCCGCATTAGTTTGTCCAGAAATGTGCATAATTTGCCATAGCTGGTCTCGATCGATTGTGTTGTACGCCGATTTAAAATCGATAAACAAATGATGTGTGGGCACGTTGTATTCGCAGCATTTTTGCATAACTTGCCGAATCGCGAATATCTGATTCGTGGTGGCGCGGGCACCCGTGAATCCCGCCTGGTAGTGCCCCACGAACTGCTTCGCGGTGTTCAGCAGAGTGATTGCCCGGTAATTGCAGCACTCCAGCTTGTCGCCCTTTTTGTAGACGGGACACACAATACCCTCCATCCACTCCTCCGGTACTCGTTCTTCCTCTCAAACCTTGACAATGACATAGTGCGCGGCTCTACCCAGTGTTTCTCCACCGTATTTTAATAGTTCGGTGGGAAGTAGGTCCACTCCAGCAGCTTTATTGTTTCTCAGCTGACCAATCTCGCCCAATCGCTCTCGTACGGTGTTGCAGCATTCTCGTCCGTGCTGCATTCTTCTCCTTCTCCAAACCAGTCATTTCTATGATTCGGGGCTCTTGTCCCTAGCAGCGCTACAGCAGTGCTACCTATGGCGGATCGGATGCTCCTCCAGCCATCTTCAAGAGCAGCTCCACCAAGCTGCTCTTCCGTGGGCAGCGCTGCCTCCAGCTGCTGCGCGTATTCCTGTGCAGGCGTCACGCAGTTGCTCAATATTTGGTCGCGGCGTTCGCCTTCGGCGGGTGTTATATACCGTCGTTAGTTTTGAGCGCATGCATACAGCTACTAGGTAGTGGTACGAATCTATATTCACGTCCCGTCGCGACCAGTTATCCTAGACCTCCAGCTGCGCGCAGAACGCTTCCTTCTTGTCGCCGGGCCTTCCTTCAAGTGGGTAGTGCACGTTGATGATGCTGTAGTTGAAGAACCGATCCTTCATCCTCAACTTGCACATCCTTGCGTTGATCGGCTGCCACTCCATCACGCGTTGGCGCATCTTGTCCAGTACTATGAAGCCGGTTCTCAGCTCGCTGGTGGTGCCACAACTCTGGTAGAAAGTAGCCGCCCGGTGCCCGCTTTTCCATACCTTCTGTCCTGTCCAACAAAGTTCCTGCAGCGCTACGACTTCGAAGTTGCGTGGCTGTAGCTCGTCGTAGATTATCCTGTCGCATCCTGGAAAGCAGAGCGATTTGCAGTTCCACGTCCAAGTTTCCAATCGTAGTCCTTATTTCGTTGCCTAGGTCCATGTCGATTGTTCCGATCCGTATTATCTCTTAACGTTGTTTGTAACATGTTGTTTTTCGGGGCGGCTCGTCTTAGCTCTGTTTAAAGTCCCACGCTGCCACCAGGACGTTAATCACTCGCTCCTAACATGGAGATCAGACGCTGTTTTGAGCCGCACAATCTTGGTGAACAGACGCTCGGGTTGGCGAAGCATTTCCTCTACCGCCGGCATATGGTTTACGCGCCAATGATCGCGTCGCACCTTCTCACTTAGCTATTGTCGGATGACAACATTGCCTAGGCAACACCAACCAGTTGTATCCATGTTTCAACCGGCAGTTTAGTGTAATCTTATGACTCCATGTTGCAGGCAAATTCCATGTTTGAAGCAATTCAAATTGGAACAAATTTTACACTTCAAATTGTTTCTAATTTAAAATTTAACAGTGATTTTAAATAAAACTATCAAAATTTTAAATTGGATCGCTCGCTCATTGAAAGCCAGTGAGAATGAGCTTTTTAATTTTTCAACAGTAAATAATATGTACATTAGACTGGGACACAGTTGTATGGGAAAAAAGCGTTGGTGTAATTTTTTCGCTCCCATGCACTTTTCGTGTTCCTTATGGGTTCTGTAACAACTGTGTAACTTTTCAGATCGATCGCTGGAACCCCTGATTTGCGCCCGATTTTTAAAGTTTCCATACGATTTTATATGGGAAAATCCACTTTTTCAAAACTTATCCTCTAGAAATTTACAGTTGGCTTCTAAAAATATACCAATACATGATATTTATATGAAATTTTCCTGGGAATAATTCTTCTGAAGACTGTAAGGCGCTACAAAATTTGTAGAAAAAGTTATTCACCTTAAACTGATCGAATGTCTGACGAACGGCTCAACATTGAATTTTTCCAGCAACACTGCCACAGCATGCTGCTATTGCAAACTCAACAACGTGATGAGAAACAGTTTCGTGTAGAATTAAGCTTGAAAGCGTGATTTTTGCTCATAGTATCTTCGGAGAAAATGCTTAGAATATCAATCCCTATATTTTGATAGGATTCGTTTTGTGATTTATACCTCTAAAAGTGAGAAATTAGCTTTCTAAACACCCCTACTCACTTAGATAATATCACCGAGTACGGTAAAATGAATTACCGAGATTTCAACAGCTGAGATCTCGGTAAAAATCTCGGTAATACATCAAAATACCGAGATTCTGTAAAATCAACAATTGACAACTTGTCAAACTTTAACGAGATTCTCGGTAATATTTTACCGGGACTCGGAAATTTCAACTGTCGAATTATTACGAAAATTTCGGTAAAATTTACTGAAGTACGCATTTTGTGATTTCTCAGATAAATCCAGGAAATGATTAAAACGGTTAATTATCCGTGTAATTTTATTAATGATTTTGTCAAATGATTCAACTTATTACAGCATTGGTAGAAACAGGAGAGTTGTGTTGCTTCCTGGAAATAAAACAACATCCATCACTGCAACTTCCATTCTGCGAAGCGAGCCGTTAACCTACAAAATTGAGTAAGGAAAGAATTAATTGTTTTCTTTTAGTATTATATTTGTACACAAACAAGATCTGAGAAATAATATTGTATACTTACTCAACATTGTAGGTTAATATGAATATTACAGATTTCTTCGGAATGATAATTAACCGCGAAACCTGTTCCTTTCACATCTAAACCGAAACACGAACAAAACTGATAGTGAAGCTTTCGTTATTTTGACAGTTCTATTTTTCGGAATCTCGGTAAGAGCTTTTTTGGTTCAACGAGATCTCGGTTAAATGATGTCAGGCTTCCGAGATTCGGTATTTTAGTTTACTGAACTCGGAAATTTGCTGTTTTACGGATTTTTTTGGCAAACAAATTTACGGTATTCCGGTAAACTCATTCGGTTTCCGATTTCTCAGTAATTTTGTTACGGAACAACGGTAAACGAAAATGTTTTCAAGTAGTTCGGTATTTTACTTTACCGAGAAAACATCATGCAGTTAAGTGTGTACGTAGTGAAAAACACATTCGTGTGGGATTAAGCTTGAAGGTATGATATTTTGCTCACGTTATCTTCATTTTCGGAGAGCTTGCTTAAATTATGAACTATCAAGTTTTAATATAGATTGATTACTCCCCCTAAAAGAGGGAAATTAGCTTTCTAAACACCCACGTCGTGTGACAACTTGGGTTCTGGTGCCAATTTAATAGATCATACCCTGGTGTCTTTCAGAAAGGAGTTTGGTAGATACATAGCTACAATTTGTGCAGATACATGGCCAGCAGGTCACTACGAACCACCGTAAATGAATTCTATTGAAAAAGATAAAAAGAGAGTATTGATCTTTGGACGGGATGTTGATTGAGCGGGCATCAAGGTGGGCCGCTGAAAGATCCGAAACAACTATATATATATTTTAAGTAAGCTCTCCGATAATGAAGATAACGTGAGCAAAATATCATACCTTCAAGCCTAATCCTACACGAAAATGTTTTTCACTACGCAGGGGTGTTTAGAAAGCTGATTTCTCACTTTTAGGGGTATGAATCACACAAAGAATACTATCAAAATATAGGGATTGATATTCTAAGCATTTTCTCCGAAGATACTATGAGCAAAAAATCACGCTTTCAAGCTTAATTCTACGCGAAACTGTTTCTCATCACGTTGTTGAGTTTGCAACAGCAGCATGCTGCAGCAGTGTTGCTGGAAAAATTCAATGTTGAGCCGTTCGTCAGACATTCGATTAGTTTAAGGTGAATAACTTTTTCTACAAATTTTGTAGCGCCTTACAGTCTTCAGAAGAGTTATTCCCAGGAAAATTTCCTACAAATATCATGTATTGGTATATTTTTAGGAGCCAACTAGAAATTTTTTGAGGATAAGTTTTGAAAAAGTGGATTTTCCCATATAAAATCGTATGGAAACTTTAAAAATCGGGCGCAAATCAGGTGTTCCACCGATCGATCTGAAAAGTTACACAGTTGTTACAGATCCCATAAGGAACACGAAAAGAGCATGGGAGCTAATATTTATTTTTTGTCCCACCCTAATGTACATTGCAATTATTACTGAAACATTTTGAAGCCTAACATCCAATTAAAATATGATCCCAATTACGTGGTTCATTTTTTTTTTATTCTCGCTTATTTTCCGTCGGTCTAGTTCCGCCACTGTTGTGGCCAATCACCGACGCCCAGGGAGGCAACTCCACACCCAGGACCCTAACTCACGACCCGTTTATGAACGGACCGGCGCCAACGGCTTTACTTCCTCATGCGATGGAAGGCGTGATCCCAGAGGTTTTTCGCCTCAGAAAATCTCCCGGTGTCAGCTAGGATTGATTCTAGACCAGTTGGGTTGGTTGTGAGTGGATCACGTCACCTCACAACCATCGACACCTATGTCGGCGGTGGGATTCGAACCCAGGCGTCGAGCGTGGTTGTCGGAGACGTTACCAACCACACTAGGCCCCCGCTCTACGTGGTTCATAGATATGATAGAATTCAGGGCTCTGGTGGCGGAGTTGCAATCGTTATCCACCGCCGAATCAAACATCGTGCTCTTTCCCATCTTGAGACGAAAGTTATTGAAACTTTGGGAATTGAAGTTCAAACTGAACTTGGGATTTTATTTATTGCCGCAGCATATTTACCATTTCAATGCACACGCGAGCACAAAAATTATTTTAAAGGTGATTTACAAAAACTCACCAGAAAGCGTTCAAAATTTTTCATAATTGGCGATTTTAACGCTAAACATCGATCATGGAATAATTCTCACAGTAATTCCGTTGGCAAAATTTTATTCAACGATTGTTCCTCAGGATACTATTCTATTTTGTCTTCGAATAGTCCTACATGTTTTTCCTTTGTAAGAAATCCATCAACAATTGATTTGGTGCTAACAGATCAAAGTCATGTATGCAGTGAATTGAGCACACATGCTGATTTTGATTCTGATTATCTTCCAATAACATTTTCTATATCACATGAATCAGTTTTAAGCCATATGAGCTCTGTTTTTAATTATCACAAAAAATTAGAATTAGGAAAGATATAAAACTCATATTGAGAGTAATTTCAATAATGAACTGGATTTGCAGAACGAAGTGAATATGAATTCCGCTTTGGAAGCATTAAAATGTGCAATTATTGATGCCAGAAATTATTTTGTTCCAAAGGCTCAAGTGAAATTTGATTCACCAATAATTGACGAAAATCTTTAACTTCTAATTCGTTTGAAAAATGTCCGCAGACGTCAATATCAACATTCTCGTGACCCTTTTAAAAATATTTATAAAGGTTTACAGAAATAGATTTAATATAGATTTACTCTTCTGAGAAATCAAAATTTTGAGACTAAAGTTGAAGAATGGAAACCATATTCAAAACTCTTTTGGAAGCTGTCGAAGATTCTTAAGAAAACTGCAAAGCCTATTCCAGTTTTAAAAAAATTGTGAACGTTTTCTTGTATCCAATGAACAAAAGACTTGCTCAGCAGTTTGAGGGTGTTCATAATCCCAATTTGAATTTTGTGAGTCCAATTGATAGTTAAGTCACACGTCAATTTGATTAAAGTTCTTCCCAAAATTTTTTACCTGCAGAAATAACTTAAACTAACTTGGATGAGATTAAATCAATTATTAAAAAATTTAAAAATATGAAAGCATCAAGTGACGATGGAATCATTAACATATTAATCAAACATCTTCCTGAGAGCGCAATAAAATTTTTAGTAAAAATTTTCAATTGCTGTTTTCCAAAATTGCATATTTTCCAAAATTATGGAAAAATGCAAAAATTACTCCAATTTTAAAGCCGGATAAGAATCCAGCTGAGATTCAAAGTTATCGACCAATCAGTTTGACTTTTTCGATAAGTAAACTGTTTGAGAGAATGATTCATAACAGGATGATGTCACACATAAATGAAAATTAAATTTTTGCAGTTGAACAGTTTGAATTTCGCCATGGGCATTCCACTAATCATCAATTGGTCAGAGTTCCTCATATGATACGAGCTAACAAACCCGAACGTTATTCCACTGGAGCTGCTCTTTTAGACAAAGAAAAAGCATTCGACAGTGTTTGGCATAAAGGTTTGATTGCGAAATTGCCAACTTTTATTTTTCCAATTTTTATTATCAAAGTTTAAAAAAAAATATCTTACTGATCGAACTCTGCAGGTTGATTATCAGAATTCAAAATCTGATAGGTTTCCTGTCAGAGAAGGTGTGCCTCAAGGCTCAGTCTTGGGTCCAGTCCTGTACAACATATTTACTTCCGATCTTCCAGGATGCAGGATGCAAGTCATTGTTCTGTGATGACACAAGCATTTTCGTAAAAGGAAAAAGTCTCCGTGTCATATGCAGCCGATTGCAGAAAAGTTTAGATATTTTTTCTTCCTACTTGCAAAAGTGTAAAATCTCTCCCAATGCTTCTAAAATTCAATTGATGATTTTTCCCCATAAAACTAGGGGTTCTTTCCTCAAGCCAAACAATAATTACGTTGTCAAGATGAATGGGTTTTTCTTTGTTGTGGAACTAGACTACTGCGTCCATTAATTAGAACTACGGGGTTATTCAAAATTGGTCTGACAAGGTTAAGTACTTGGGACTAATTTACGATAAAAAATTTGTTTTCAAAGAGCACATTGAGAGTATACAAGCCAAGTGCATCAAATATACGAGATGTTTATTTCCTCTCATTAACAGGAACTTAAAACTTTGTTTTAAGAACAAACTTTTGATTTACAAACAAATTTTTAGACCAGCAATGCTTTATGCTGTACCGATCTGGTCAAACAACAGTTTAACAAGGAAAAAAAAAACGAGTGGGGGCCTAGTGTGGTTGGTAACGTCTCCGCCAACCACGCTCGACGCCTGGGTTCGAATCCCACCGCCGACATAGGTGTCGATGGTTGTGAGGTGGCGTGATCTGTGAGTGGACTGTGACTGTGACCAACCCAAACTGGTCTAGATTCAATCCTAGCCGACACCTGGAGATTTTCTGAGGCGAAAAAGCTCTGGGATCACGCCTTCCATCGCATGAGGAAGTAATGCCGTTGGCGCCGGTCCGTTAATAAACGGGTCGTGAGTTAGGGTCCTGGGTGTGGAGTCGCCTCCCTGGGCGTCGGTGATTGGCCACAACAGTGGCGGAACTAGACCGACGGACAATAAGCGAGAATAAAAAAAAGGAAAAAAAAGCTTCAAAGGATCCAGAATAAAATTTTAAAAATGATTTTGAAGCGTTCTCCTCGGTTTGGTACACTCGAATTACATAGACCTACTGGTTTTGAAACATAAGAAGCTATGTCAAATAAAATTATTAACAATTCGCGACAAAAATTGTTGCAATCCTCAATTACCACGATAAGCTCTCTTTTTAGCCAAAAAGTTAGCAATTGAGTTAGTTGTAAGTTTACTTTTTTTTTTGACAAGTAGGTTTAAATCCCTACGAATGAGAAGTCCTAATTGCGAAAGCAAACAAATCTTAACAATTAAAATTATAATTTTTCTAACATGATTGAGATGTCACCATTTGTCATTGGCCACACATACTTATTATTTACTAATATTTATCAGAAATACTTAAGCTACTTACAACTCCTCTTTAAAAAAACAGATTTAGTCTAAGTGGTCATGAAGCTTTGACTAATAATCGATTAGTTAACACGCTGTAATGCAAACAAGCGCATATCAGTCCCACTATAATTTATTGTAATCGTTATGATTTGACTTTTCATTAAGCAAAAGTATCAAAAATAACAAAATATCTGAGAAGGAAACATATCAATATTTCGAGCGGATCGTATTTTATTTAATTAAACATTTCAGTTCTTCTATCGCTGTTTTTCTCAGTTCGATGATTTCGCTGATGGGACTGATATGCGTCCCATGGCAGGGCAGTATATGCAGACATCTCCAAGTTAAAAAAAACTCTAGGCCAGTATTTAATTCATTACTACCAATGGTAAATTTTGACATACAGTTGTTAAATAATTCTTAAATGTTTGATGGCCTCGTGTCACGTTTAAAAAAAAACATGTTATGAACATGCAATATTTAACCAATAGGGATATGTTTCAAACTGTATAAAATACCTAAACTGTAATATAAATGTAAAATGCTAAGCAGAATATTCATTTAGGAGGAGGCTAATTCGTATACACTAATTATAATATATATATATAAATATATATATATATATATATAAATATATATATATATATATATATATATATATATATATATATATATATATATATATATATATATATATATATATATATATATATATATATATATATATATATATATACTGGGCAAAATCATAAAATCGCGTGACTGGATTGAAGTATTTGGAAACAATTATAATGTATTCCGGCACGATCGGAATTTGTCTACCAGTAAAAAAAAGGTCAGGCGGTGGAGTCCTCATTGCCATTAATGTAGACTTTACTTCTGAAGAAATAATATCCGACAAATATAAAGAATTTGAACACGTATGGGCCAAAGCATTTATTGCTGGCGAAGAACATATCTTCTGTTCCGTGTACTTTCCACCGGAACATGCTCATAAACATTCATATGAATTATTTTTCAAAACTCAAGAATCTATTATGTCTAACATGGAACCAGAAGTAAAACTGCATGTCTATGGCGACTTCAACCAACGTAATGCAGACTTTATCGTAGACACTGAAAATGAATCTATCTTACTCCCAGTGGTAGGCGAAAACGAAACACTGCAGTATCTTTTTGGCAAATCCTCAGAACTCGGTCTATACCAAATCAATCATGTCAAAAACAAACAAAATGCCTATTTAGACCTATTATTCACAAACTGCCCTAAAGACTTCTGTGTAGATGCATCATTGACTCCCATCTGGAAAAATGAAGCTTTTCACACAGTAATTGAATATTCAATAGTAATGAATAACAGTTCGTATCCTAGCGACTGCGAGTACGAGGATGTACCTGAATACCACAAAACTGACTTCGAACAAGTCAAACGTAGACTACGCATAATAAATTGGCGTTGTATAATTCGTAAAGAAGGAAATGTCAACGAAGAAGTACCAAAATTTTATGAAATAATTAATCAAATTATATCAGAAAATGTACCACTTAAAAAAGAAGACGAACGAACACCAACAAATATCCAGTGTGGTTTAATCCACAATTGAAGAACCTAAAAAATAGAAAACAAAAAGCACATAAAATATACAAAAAAGACAACAATAGGGAAAATCTTCAAAATTACCAAGAAATTTGCCGTCAACTTGACACAGTCATTAAAATTGCGCATGAAGAGCATAACCGTAAAATCGAACATCAAATCAAGTCCTGCCCTAAGAACTTCTTCAATTTCGTAAAAACCAAACTAAAAAGTAGCAACTTTCCATCACGAATGCATCTTGACAGTAAATTAGGACAAACTAATAATGAAATATGTAGTCTTTTTGCCACTTTTTTTCAAGAAATATACACCACATTTAAAGAAACAGATCGCGACCGCGAATATTTCTCGTATTTTCCTGAATTTACGAATTTTTTATCTGTCAATCAGATATCCGAATTCGATATTCAAAACGCACTTTGAAATTTAGACGCTACGAAAGGTCCTGGACCTGACAGAATAGCTCCAATTTTTCTCAAAAACTTGACAGAAGAACTATCTACACCTTTACTACACCACTTCAATATGTCTCTGAAGAATGGACTTTTTCCAGAACTCTGAAAACCTCATATTACCAACATTAAATCTGACATTCGTAATTATCGTGGAATTGCCATTATTTCATGCATTCCAAAATTATTTGAAACAATAATGAATGAAAAAATCTTTCAGCAAGTAAAAAACCAAATCACAACCCAACAGCACGGCTTTTATAAAGGCCGATCAACTACCACAAATCTTTTGGAATTCATAACTTTCACTTTGACTGTAATGGACAACGGCAACCGCGTTGAAGCTCTTTATACGGACTTTAGCAAGTCATTTGACAGAATCGACATACCTTTATTGCTCTTCAAGCTCGAAAAATACGGAATGGAAACAAAATTCTTGGAATGGCTGCAGTCATACTTAACAATGAGAACACAAATAGTCCGCTTCCAAAATTCCTTTTCAAACCCAATAGAAGTAACTTCCGGGGTTACTCAAGGTTCTCACCTGGGCCCTCTTCTTTTTATATTATACGTGAATGACATTTCCTTTCTTCTTAAATCAATACGTGTGCTTTTATATGCTGACGACATGAAGCTCTTTATGGAAATAATCAATGCAGAAGACTTCGAAATATTCCAGAATGAAATTAATGTATTCTACACTTGGTGCAACAAAAGTCTATTGCAACTCAACATTAAAAAATGTAATTCAATAGCCTTCAGCAGAAAAACAGTGACACCACCTACAAACATTTTCTTAGGAAACCAACCAGTAGAAAAATGCAAAATCGTAAGGCGTAATCTTAGACACCAAACTTACATTCATAGAACATTATAATACAATTATCAACAAAGCAAATAGTGTGCTGGGCTTTATGAAACGCTTCGGCCACTATTTTCAAGACCCATATACAATCAAACTATTATGTATTACATACGTCCGACCAATTCCTATATTGTAATACATGAAGAACGCATTGAATCTGTTCAAAAACAATTTCTTTTGTACGCGCCTCGTAAGCTAAATTGGACAGCATTTCCCTTACCATCATATGAAGCACGCTGCATGCTTATAGACATACAAGCACTTAAAGTTTCTGAATTTAGATCACACCAACATTCTCGATGGATCCAGATCAATTCCTTTCCACTGTCACTAACTTCTTTCTCTGGTACTTGTCGATGATGCAGAGGATTCCTCGGTCTGTAGTAGAAACAAGTATCAGACTAACATTCCAAAAATCCCTTCCTTAATTGATTGGCATTAGATAATCAAAAATTGCAGATTGAAGATGAATCGCTACTCCCAGGCATCTTTGTTAGTTTCAATTAATCTTGATCGATCGCGGGCATCTCACGGGCGATCAAATATGCTATGCGAATAAAGTAGCACATTTTCGCAAATGCATATTGCAATCATTCCAAAAAAGGTTTTTTGCTCTGTCAATTTGCTCACCAAATTTTTATCTATTCAATTAAGCATTACTTGTAAAATATTTTATTGCCACTATCTCTATAATTTAGCATCCCCGTTAATAAAATTGAATAGATGTAATTACTTTCCCTTCCATTTTAAATAACATTTTCACCCTCTTCTCGCTCCAACCAACCCCAATCGCTAAAACCAGCAGACTAATATTTTTCAATTCTGTTCAAATACTTTCAACTACGGTTCAAACGGCCTGAAAAAATAGATCTGACCGATAACCGAACTGACCGCATCGTAGGCTCTGCAATATGACCAGGGAGGAGGAGGGTGGGGCAGCTGGTCATCGTAGGACCAACCACAGGGCAATGCGATGCGGATGAAATGTGACCCGTTTGCAATGAAGCAATTGATTGGACGGCCAGCGACGATGGAGGGTCTTTCAACGAAATTGGTTTTATAGACGGCCGGCCAGCAATCAGTACCAATCCGACCAATTTAGATTTCGATTTAGATGCTTGCAACCGGGTTGCTTCAAGATGAATTGGTTGAGCATATTTGAATTTTTTGTGCAAGAATATTTTCTCCAGTAATTGAAAAATATAAAAGGTAATGGGTTTGAGAAATTAATCCAGTTTGTCGTTACCTTTGCAAAAAGATGACGTGATGCGAAATCTAGAACAGAGAACGATGTACTATTAATTGGTATTATAAATCATTCCATTTCTCGTTGAATCATTCAGTAATGAAATTCTGCTTGAAGAACCATTCCCACAATATTGCATTAAATGAACGCAGGAGAAACAAACAGAAAATATGAAAACTAATTATTCTCTTGCTAGCACCTCGGCACTGAAGCGCACTTTTTGCAACGGTACAGCAGCACCGGTATACTGTCACTTGCCAGGCAAGCTGAACCACAGCATGGAAAACAAATTTCCCTCTATGGAAATTGGTTCCGATTTTCCTCTCTCCGTTTTCCACTTTTCCACTGTGGTCGCGAATTCTGCCATATTGCCAGGCATCAACCACGGCATTCATTGTTGGGTCGGTGTGGCACGTTGTATGCTCCTACCGTACGTGCGATTGCACATTGGCAAGCTCTGAAGCTTTGCCAAATGAGTAACATTAGCAAATAAACAGCTTTGTGGAGCGATGCCGCTCTCATAGAATGCACTTTTGCAGCATTTTTTTTTTTTTGCGAGAAGCTTTGCCTGCCAAGGAATTATACATTGCAAGATGCGTGATGATGGAAAAAGCAATGAAAATGCTTTCATCTCAGCTATCAGCTTTTCTCCTGTATTTTCCCATCGGGTGATCACCATTGATCAGGATCTACATGAATATATAGACAAGCGAACTGTTTGATGCCCAATATCATGTTCGTTCAATGTGAGCAACAAAAAATGTTGCGTTTGTCCGTGGGAATGGAAGAAAGGGCTTTGAAAAGTTTTCTGTTTTGCCGAAATTCAATCACGTTAAAATTCATGAAATTGTTCATTCGAAATGCATCGATGAAGAGAGTCTAGTATCATTCACTTGGTGCATCGAAAAGAATACAAAAGCACTTGCGCAATGCGAATATTGTCGTAAGCATACTGACGCGTACAGTTGTGTACGATCTTTGTAGTAAATTTAATTCATTCGTGATACTCTCACGGCGCGAAATTACCTCAGTAATACCAAATAGAAGTGAAAAGCGTTGGAATTGCGCAATTTTGTTTGCATTTCGCGTCTGGCGATTGATACGTACGTTTATGCACGGTCTTTGTAGCAATCATTTTTGCTATTTTTCACCAAGCGCGTAATTCTCGTCGTCGTAATTTTGCATACTTCATTTTTCGAAAATTTATATAGAGTAACATTTAAAATGGGCTAAAGTTCCTATTTTTTATTTAAATCTTCATACCGTAATAATAAAAAGATTTATAGGAAAGTTAACTGCTGCGAAATGGTCGGAGTATTAAAAACTTTGGGAATTTACGCTAAAAAAATTTAAAAAATAAATGATTTAAAAACGGTCATTTCAGGTTTTTGTGAAGCAAGATTTTTAGGTAGATAAATTTGTTGCTTGAAACACTTCTGCACATTTCGAAATGTTCGCTCTTAAGAAAAATATATTTATTTCTTCAACAGTCTAACAGTTTTTTTGTGAAGTAAAGTCTTTTCTCTACCAAATGTCTTGGTTTACTACAACGGGCGCAAGACAGTGTTTCAAAGTACTTAAAAATTTTTAAACTACACGTTTGTTATTTGAGATTATGCTGAAAAAAAACTCGATTGAGTGCAAAAATCTATAAAAACCTACAAAAAATAAGAATAATATTATGTCGGTGAGCGATGTTCATTTCAACGTAGAAAGAACGTTTCTGTAAATAAAACAAGTAAACCAAACCGAGCCTTTATCCTGAATCATTTTGCACCAAAATAAATCAAACTTTTCTTCACCAACAGCCAATCACCAAACAATTTCCCTCTGCAACGGAGAACTTCCCCGCTTGGCTTTATTTTATTGATTTTCAATATCCGTTTATTTTTTCCGATACAAGCTCATCACCGCTGCTAGCATCTTTGTCCAAGTGGGATTATACGCTATCAGCGATTTCGGTCCATCGATTGCGGGCTGACTGTGGCAGAGGGATGATAATCGAGGGGTGGCCATCGTGGGATGAACGCGTATTATGCCTTTGATACTCGTTTTTGTTTTTCCGGACGCTGCGGTTTGCGTAAGTTTTTTTTTATTGAGTATTTATAAAAAAAATCCGATTCACTGGATCATGGGGATAATTTTGAGGATAAAAAGCTATGTTTTCACATCGGTATCATATTGCTTTTTAAATAATTTAAGCAGTTTCATAATTAATTTTGGCGGTTTTCTGTTGTTTACTACTGTTGTTGACAGGGGTGTAACTGTTGCATAATAGACCGAAAATGGCTGGCGCAGTTAATGAATTTCATACGGTTTGAAACATACCAAAAAACGAGTGAATGTTTCGAAAAATTTCAGTGACCAAAATTCTTTCCCTGCTGCACTTATCTGAAGCAGTCAACATCGTAAAATCTTTTACGAGTTTCAGTCCGTAGCAGATGCTAATGAAGATTCTGCTCGCATCACGCCTATCAGCAAACATAATCTTGCCCATAGCGGGCAACGATCTATCCGGCACCTCTGCTGCAACCGGGGGGCAATAGTTCACAAGCCATTGAAGTCCTTGATGGAGCTGCTATCTCGCCGCACTAGGACGGTTCTGTACGGACTCGAACATGTTTCTATCCTTGGAAAGAGGCCGCCTTCGGCGGTTCTGTAGCAAGTTGGCACATTTTGGCGCAGAATGAAAAGGTCCTCGCTCACATTTTGCCAGTTGTCTGTTTGAATAATGGAACACGTGTAAAGATTGGCACGTGATTGGCTTGCCTAATCGACTACAGGGGGTCCTGGGAATATTGGTGGCTTTAGTTTGAGTTGTTATACGGACTACCTTTCCAAATTTGAGTCAGGTAGTATGATTAAATTAGCGAGATAGTACCGTATTGTATACATACACAGGATGGTGTTTCCTACTCGTATCTCACGATTATTATTCAACAAAAATATTGAACATGACCAACTTCATATTGTCCGTGCTATTTTCGTATAAAAGTCGATTATTTTAGGGCGATTCCTATCATTGTTATGTTAGAGTCGCAATAAAAATTGTTCTTGATGAATATGAACCATAAAACCATGTCCCTTTTCTCTACATAGATGATACATACAGCCAAAAACATGCCTGTAATGTTTCTATATTGCTAAATGTCCACAAGCTCTTTTAACAAGTCGTGTTTAGTTTTGAACAGTCACTAGTATTATAGGTTTGAAACCGAACTCTCAGTCCTGAAAGAAATTTTAAATTTTTTGTCAATCTGATGATTTTAGAAACAGGCTTTCTATTTTGGCGCAAGTTTGAGACTTCATCTCTCAAAGGCAGCATACTTAAACGGCCATCTCATTGGTGACCAAATATAAAATCTCATGTTCTCTACATAAAAAACATACCATTAGATTCGATTGTTCTAAAAAAAATTAATTTGCTTCAACCCGTCCTCCCCTCGTCAAGGCTTATCACAGAACAGAACTCTTTCCAGAAATGCTACGTCATTTAACCCTCTAGTGCCCAATGCCGCCTTTAGACGGGCTTCAGTCAAACCTCTAAAAAACTTCAATGATTACTTAAAAAATATTTATAAAGATTCACAGTAATTTTACCGCAGTCCGTCTAAAAACTAAATTGGGAACTTCAGGGTTAAGTATAATGTTATGTCAAATTTCTAATTTTAACTAAAAGCAAACACTCATTGTACTGCTTCAACTGAAAATATGTGGTCGTCCTTAAAAGGACAGTTGGTTTCAGTTTTTACAAAGCATCAATCATCATTCTAACTACGTTTCCCACCAAATCCAAAACTTCCGCAGCAAGGTACTCCATTACAGCCGCCAGATCGACAAACAATCTATGGCTTAGCATGAGATAAACGGGACTTTGTCTTTTCCTTGACTTTGTCTCCATGACCAGACAACGTAGCTTGAAAAGTTTATTGAGCGGAATAGCGCACAGTGGGACCGAACTGAAAAAAGACGGACAAAAGTATTTTTCGACGTTTTAGCATATATGTGTCTTCAGAGAAGTTTTCTAATGTGCGATTTTAAATAATTCAAGATATTCGTTGAAAACGTTATTAAGGGAGTATTCTGTCAAAATAAAAGCAACAACATCTTGTTGCAGGACAGCAAATTTAGGTCTTCGGCAAAGTTGTAGAACTATAAAATTTATGAATTTTTTTCGAAAACACTAAGTGTCTATATTGTAAAACCATTGAGCTATGGTGAAATTTATGTCAACACCCCCTTAAAATCAATTTATTGAGTTTCTTGAGTTTGAAACGCATTTGATCGAGTTGACATATTCTACAAAGTTGTTGATATCCCCAAGATACACAACTTTTCCTAAGACTTCAATATCGTATATCGAATGGTTTGCTCAGAAAATTAGTTTTGAGCCTAAATTTCATTCATTATTCAATTTATATCTCAATGAGTGGCACCTTGTGGCAGCCAAAACTAGCATCGTTTATTCAGTCGTTGTATACACTTTAAGTGTACGAAAAATCATGGCCGGGTATGATCGGATATTATGGTTTTCCCAGCAATCTTTTCAATCATATCATTCACATTTCGGATGACCAAACCATTCGCTATACGATATTGAAGTCTTAAGAAAAGTTGTGTATTTTAGGGATATCAACAACTTTGTAGAATATGTCAACTCGATTAAATGCGATTCAAACTCAAGAAACTCAATAAATTGATTTTAAGGGGGTGTTAACATAAATTTCACTATAGCTCAATGGTTTTAAAATATAGGCACTTCTTCGAGAATAATTCATAAATTCATAAATTTTGTAGTTCTACAACATTGCCGGAGACCTAAATTTGATATCTTGATGTTGTTGCTTTTATTTTGACAGAATACCCCCTTAATAACATTTTCAATGAATATCTTAAAATATTTAAAATCGCATATTAGAAAACTTATCTTCCTATATGCTTAAACGGCGAAAAAAACTTTTGTCCGTCTTTTTTTCAGTTTGGTCCCACTGTGTAGCGGTGTGACAATGACAAAACTGCTACTTGTACTGCATATAGTTAAGATGGCACCAAAGGCTAGCGACAAGGCAACCAAGTTTAGACTTCCGTAAGTTCCCTTGCTAACACGCAGAGAATCCTGAGTAAGAATCCCCAGGATACCTTTACCTCGGTGACGGAATCGTGAAAGGAATCGCAATCACGATCCGGAGGATTCTTATTCCAGAATCCTAGAGCCATATACAGGGCATTCCTGAGGATTCTTTTTTCAGGAATCCTTTTCAAGGACGCTCACGAATTCAATGTGAGGGATCCTAGAGCATCTATGCGAATCGTATGTGTTCGTCCGGGTTCGCTGTTGCCAGGAGAGTTAGCCTAGAACGTTGGGTCAGAAGCTTAAGCTAAACTCAAGCTGTTACGAAATATACAAACTCAAAGTATTGTTTTTTGCATTCCTTCTACCAAGTAGTAATAAAAATTAGCTTTTTTAGGGCTACAAACACGTTTTTGAAGCAATCATGATTTTTCTTACCTTGTGAAAAAATGAAATGTGTGACCGCTGTTCCACATTTATTCCGAAAGATAAAAAAATTAGCGCTAAAAGTCCTTGAAACAGAGTTGTTTCTTGCTAGATGCGACTATATTTAATTTATCGAGTAATACCCGCATAATCAATAACCATAAATTGATTGTAATCCATAACGTTTAACGATAAACTATATAGTCGTGACTATATTCCCAACTAGTTGTTAGGCACGTTTTTATGCGTCGATTATGCGGGTGTGTAATACAGTTTAAACAATCAGATAAAAGCAACGACATCTCAGGAAAATCGTTTGTTGATAAAATTGAAGAAAATGCTATCGGAAATAACAAAAAAAAACGAGACGTATCCCGCGTCATATGCTAATGGTAACTCGCATTGACCTGAAAATAAACAAACTTGCCGGCTGCCACTATTGGGACGCACCAATGGCACTTCTTAGTGCTCCAAAATATTTTTTCGAAGTTGTAAAACAGCGCAGGTGGAATTGAATCCCACTTTGCAAACAGAAATCTTTCAAAGAATAACTATACAATAAACGTTTTTGGCTAG
Organism: Wyeomyia smithii; assembly: GCF_029784165.1. NCBI lineage: Eukaryota > Metazoa > Arthropoda > Insecta > Diptera > Culicidae > Wyeomyia > Wyeomyia smithii. The sequence continues at coordinate 199,103,062 of NC_073696.1, forward strand.
TTGTTGAGTTTAATAATTACTGTTAAATTGGTTGACACATTTCCACATTTTCTGAATATATCTTGAATATTTCAAGAATATCAGCGAATACAATTTTTTTTAAATGAGTACTGGCATGCATAGAGCAAGATCCAATCACTACTTCAAATTTTTAGTAACAATTAGGGTGTTTTAACGTTCAGCAACCATTATGCTGTTTTAATGTGCTCTAAATTTTTCGTAAACATCCTTATTCCGAGGAGACTTTGTTCGTTCCATTGTTATGATAAATTTGGAGTGAAACTTTACTGCTTTCGCAAAATTAAATAGCTTAAAACGACTTAAATGTGATTATGAATATAAGAAGTATAATAGGGGCCATTCACAATGACGGAAGATTCAACATCTAGCTGTGTGGAAGGGGAAGTGTAACTACCCCAGAATCACTCTCCTAGTTTCTTATCCACACTCTGAGTTCGCTTCTCAGGTATTTGTGAGCAGATTTCCCAACCACTGTCGAAAAAACTAGCGTGCTGGTGGTTGACCCGTCCAGGAGGTAAGTATGGACGAAACCATGCTGGCAAAAAGTTTTCGCTTGCTACCATATACCGCTGAGCTATACGACATCATACGAGATAGTGCTGCATGAGGCCCTCTTACAGGCATAACCGACATGGCTCCCAAACGTGAGTTTATCGTCGACCATAATCCCCAAAAGCATCAAAGATTGCTTTGGAGTTATGGGCCGGTGTTCGACTATGGCCGCTGTTGCTTTGATTTACGGTTCAACACAACCGTGACCACCGTCTAATCATGTACTAGCTCCAGTTTTCTGGAGCGCATCTAGTCTTCGATCTTGCATAAACAGTGCGCACTTCTGCATGACTGCCCGAAACAGCCCATGGTTCCACGTCTATGGAAGTCTTGATGATCAGGTTCGGGATTCTATCCGGTCCCGATGCCTTGGTCACCTTTAACCCTTTATAAGGCCGTGTAAACTGCGCTAGGAACATGCTCAGTAAAACGTAAATAAAATGTAAAATTATATCCAAATTGACATTGCACACTTCTAGCAGTTTCAGAAAACTCGGAGTGTGCAAGATAACCCTAGAAATCCTTGGTTATGCAAAATTTGTAAACAATATTCTTGGTGCAACAGAAAAAAAATATTATCAGGCGGATTGCATGGTGTCTAACGAGTTAAAAATGCCTGAATCTGCACGCAAAAGTTGAATGGTGCGGAACCACTAAAAAATTGTGCGGTTTTAGCGCAATTGTTGATGTAGTTTGGAACCAGTACAATGATTGCATGTTGGGCATAACGTAAATCATGCTCTAGCTTTTTTCAATGTATTCAGCAGCTCCAAACCACTACACGCTTCAAGCTTCAATCATCCAATGTGTTCTTCAATCCGCACAGAATTTGCTCTTACTTCGCACAACTAATGCGTAAAACGCATAACGCAAAGGTTGTACAAGTAATACATTGACAGAGATTAAAATCAGAATATGTATCATTTACACAAAAATCGTATTGTTTCGGTAAACTTCGGTTTCGGGCGAATGATCAGTTTCGGGGCGCTCAAAAAAACCGCTCTTTACTTTCGCGAGCCAGTGCGTATCAACGGCTCGTACATTCCCAAAAATCGTCAGCAACGCACATGCGTTGTACTGGTTCCAAATTTAATCAGTGGTGCTCATTACGGGAGTCACTTCACGGTGAAATCAGAGTGAAGTGAATCAGGTCCTATTACGGAACTCACGTAAGTGAGAAAAACGTCGCAAAGTGACATCTGCCGCGGAATCTAGGTTATTATGAGTGTCATATCAGTGAAGTGAGAACGGAAAATGTGACGATTCGCGTGGAATTATTTCACGACCATTTTGAACGGTGAAATGATTCCACGAAGATACCATAACTTTTAAAGTTGATTGATTTGTGATCTAATGGTAAATATTGGATTTATTCTTCAGTAACGAAACGAATCAGAATTTGATCCGTGCCTTAAAGCGGTCAAATTTTCATTTTTTTGCCCGATGAAAAAAATGCAAACTAGTTCAGGAAATTTTCGATACCGAAAAAAAAAACATTTTTTTGATGCCGAATGTTTAAGAAATGCAGAACACGTCAAGATCTGGTGTTATCTGAAAAAACGAAAAAAACGACTTTCTGGGACGAGATTTTTGAGCTGGGAAACAATCTCATTTCACTTGTCCTATTCTCAATTTCACTTCACTGTCAATCTCACTCTACGGAGGTGATTTTTGTCACCTCACTTGAGGTGGAATCGGGAATAGGTCTAAAAAAGTGAAGTGAGCGTGAGAGTGAAATATATTTCACCGTGAAGTGACTCCCGTAATAAGCACCAGTAAATGCGCTAATTTCGCTCATAAATGATCTGGTTACGCACACTCCAACTTTTGCGTGTGTTTTTCAGAAGGTTGCTCTCGTTGAAACAGTGCAACCAGCAATCAACACTAATAATTTGGGTACTGACTAGATTAATGAAAATATTAACTAATCAGTTCACTTTCATGTATCCGGTCATTTAAAAACATCATTGAATCATTAACAATCAAAAAGACGATAAGTTTGATCAAAACATTTTGCATTTTACTATGACTCTGGTTTTGTTCATATGCATACGATTCCACGTTACTGGCATCAGCGTCACTAAGTTGTGTGAGGGAACATGAATCGCTGAAGGTTGTTTTGGCTGCAGAGTATTGTTAGGGATTAGCAAGTCGTTCATATGAACCGGCGCACGAAAATGAAGCACGATTTTTCGAGCACCCCAAAATGATCGTTAGCCCGAAACTGAAGTTTGCCGGAATATCACGATTCTCGTGTATATGATATATATTCTGTTTCCATCTATGTCAATGTAATCGCAGTACAACTGTTGCGTTATGCATTTCACCCATTTATTGTGCGATTTTAGTGCAAAATTTCGCACGAATCGGGAAAACACATTGATTGTACAAGACTTGAACTTTTTCGTGTAAGCATCCAACTCTTTTAATTTAGCCGCTATTTTAATTTAAAAGGAATGAGCTGCGCCTTTATTTAGTATTGTAAGATTCACAATTTTTCTGCTTAACTGGTCAACACAGGTGCACTCTAAAAGCTCAAACCGAAAAAAATGAAAGATTATAGCTATTCAATCATTTCTGTGAATTTTGGTGTTCCTGGCCATTAACTTTTTTGAAGTAGAATACTCCTCTCAGGAAGTTCGGCTACATAGGGATGTAAAACGAAAATCTAAAGCAGGACCAGGTGATGCAGGGCAGCGGATACCAATGACAACGGAAGCGTCCACTACTGTGGCAACGGGGATAGCGCAGCGGTTGACGTTGGTCTCAGCGTCTATATAAGCAGGGCTAGCTGTTGCAGTGTGGCATTTTGGTGAAATGCTGTCTCTGAGCGATAGCAGGCACACTAGCAAATGCATCCAATGTAAAAAACGTTCTGGAAAACTTTTCAGTGTTTATTTCCCCCAAGGAATATTTTATTCGCACTGCCAGTGATAACGAAAAGATGTGATCGGCATCTAATCAAACATTGAATTAAACAACACATTGTCCTTTTCAGGATGAAATAAAAACCTAATTGAAGAGTTAATATTATCTCTTAAATCATTTTACACTTTCAGAAAATTCGGAACAGATACATATTTGGCTTCATCTCCGTGTCTCAGAATGTACTGAATCATCTTTTCTTTCAGTCATGAGCACAATATCCGAAAAGCTTTCACTATCAGCATGAAAATTAATTTTTCGCATAATCAAAATTAAAAAATTATCAAGTCCAAATCATGACAAGCAACTATATTATTAAGAATGGTCCATCCTTGTTGAAGCGCGAAATTTGACAGATCTGATTAGTCGTTAATATGATTGCTTCTCAAGCACGGTCGACAGGATCATACCCCTTGCCATTTTAAATTTGCTATTTGCTAAAGTTGACTCATTTTGACAACACATGAGCCGTCTAGTTTTGAGTGTTAAATCAGCTTTTCACTGTTTATTTTATCACAAGGAATACTTTATTCGCACTGTTAGTGATAACGCCAAGATGTGATCGGTATCTTATCCGATATTGAATTGAACAACAGATTAAAAAATGACTGACACGCAAGCAGCCGGGTTTTCTTGTGAAAGTATTCTACTTCATCCTTGCGGTCGTGGCTTTGCACACAACCCTCCTGTGATTTTTCGGAAACTTGAATGAGTGTTCTCGTAAACTTAACATTGAAGCCACCAACCCGGCGAGTAATTACCACGCGAACTCTCACGTAAGTTGAGTTTTGGTTATGGCTAGAAGTACCAAAATTCATAGGAATGGATAAATAACTATAATCTTTCATTCTTCCCGGTTTGAGCTTTTAGAATGCAACTGTTTTCATTTTGTCAACCAGTTATACTATTATTTTGTAAACTATTTTGTCTCACTACTAATTCCACAGCGTTCCTTGTTTTAATTTTTTTCTATTTCACTTTTGAAAGTGGAGAAATAGAATAAGTAATCAAAGAGCTTTTGCGAATCTCTGTTTTTTTTACGGTTATCAGATCCGAGTGCTTAAGAATCCTTAAGCTCTCTCGTGGTTTTGATCAGGCAAAAAATGGCCACCTTAAGGAAAAAATACATCTTCGACACTGTCGATGTTCAATATTCAAACATCAAAGCCTTGAAAGCGAAACAAAATAGCAATCAGGTTAGTATTTGATTAACCAGCATCTTACTGTGAAAGCCTCAGAATGTACCACTCACCTAGATCGAGGAATCCTTTTAGAGTTTGCCACTCTCCTGTACTAATGCTCCTCTACACCAGAGTTTCTCCACTCTTTGAATATTCTATGCAGATATTCTTTTTCTACGCTTTCCGTACAACCTTTTTCTTTCGTCCAGGTTCAAGCAAATATTTTCCTTCATGTGTGTGCTCGGTTCAATTTGGTGGCTTTCCCAGTTTTCCTTTCCACCAGAGCATTGCTAATCATATAAAAGGTTGCCGGTTTATTTCGCAGGCAGATATGTGTAAAGACAACGTATTTATACTGAGCACGTAGAATGTTTTCTATTTGATGAAAAGCTTGGATATGCACAAAGGTACTAATTCTTTTTATATGCTTTTTCACCCTTTTTACAGATTTTTTTTCAACAAATCTGTGTGCGGCGTGCAAGAAAAAAACCAAGTGGTAAGTACGTGCAGGAGGCGCCTGTTAGAGGTGAAATAATCATTTTGGTTAGCCTTATAGTACGGTTAACGAGGGATTATATGTACCTACTTCTTTTGTTCATGGAAGGGTGAGCCAATTTTCGCAAGCTGAAAATAAAAAAATGACGTACATTGAATACTTCTATTTTGATGTGGAGTTTGTCAATGAAGATTAAAGCTAGTCTCTCCTCTCCAATGATCAGGAAACCTGAAGCCGGAACGCAAAAACCCATCCGATTTAAAAATCGCCACCAAACCCATTCATCACCCGAAAGCTAGCTTTCAAATGTCAAATTTGCTTGCCGAGAGATCCATCATGGCGCGACACACATTCTCTCCAGCACATGGGGCATGGCAGATAGCACTCGGGAGCCTCGCAAGGGTGGGTGGTCGAGCTGATCTGTGTCATTCGTTTGGGCGACAGTCACAAGTCACATGTTGCTCCGAGCTGGTACCCTTACCTAATGCCGCCCCGTTTGTCGACCCACGTTCCTCTACCAACCAAAGGAAATTTGATGACTTCATTTGGTGTTCGGTTTCAGCGGCAACACTCGGCACAGGAAGAGAACATTTGTAGACGACGCACATCGTATACATCATGGTGGAGCGCAAAAATGTCATTAATGGATTGTAGCATTTTTTTTCCGCAGTGTTTTATCATTACAGCGAGGTTGCTCGGTTCCTTCGGGCACCTTTGAAATACGAGGCCACCAACTTCGCCATTCACCAACCTGGTGCCAGTTTTTAATTTTGATAAGAAAATATCATATTCCTTGTTGCAAACCGACGACGGTGAAGGTGTTTGTCACAACACAGGTGATAGGTGGCGTACACAACAGTAGGGCAGGCAAACTAGTTTTTGTTTCTCTAGCAGTGCTCTTTTCGAAAAAGATTATGTACTATTTGTTACGGCTGGTTGGTAACTCGATATTTAGTATCTTTTTACAGTTTCACAACTAGGATCGGTGTGCCATGGTGCGGCATAGGACACCGAATAAATGTTACAATTTTGTTTCCCGTGCCGCTCGGTGACGGATTATGTTACGGTACAATTTGACGCTCGTTTGAATTTATAGGTTCTGTCAATTGTTTTTGTATAAAATACGATAGATTTTGGTTTTACCTCATCCAAGTATCTACGATACTATTGACTGTTGTCTGCTCGTGTCACGAAAATTCGAAGTCAGCTAGCGACCAGAACAGGTAAAACAACCTATGTACTTTAAAAACAGTTGTAAAACAGCTGTGACATAATCGAAACAAGACAAGTCAATGACTTATGCAAAGCAGCAACAAGAAACAGACTCAATAGCTACAAAACAGTTACAGAACAGAGACCACACAGTGGCAGAATTAGGGCAAGACAATCTGTGGCCAATAACAAATAGTGACTTTTCAATACTAACAGCGATCTGTAATAAGAATTGTTAAGATTTGTTCAGCTAAATTCTCAAACCCAATTCCCACGAAAGTGTCGCAAATTCGTGTTTCTATTTTTGTTCGAGTCATTTCAAGAATCTGAACGTTCCTTTGTTCTCCGAATGTTTAGCGAGCTTAATGTCAGAACATTTTAAAGTAAAAGTGCAAAATACTGAAAACCTACTGAATTGTTTATAACAAAGTGAGCTGGAAGTGTGTTTGTCTCTCTGTATGTTGGTTGAGACACTTTGGAGTGGAGAAAGAAGCAGTGTGGTGAAAGCATTGCTACACGCAGGCACATACTGAAAGGGAAGTGCGCGGTGAACTTTTTCTCTGCTCTTTCCACATACTGAGGAGAATGATTGCAGTAAATGATACGCTTTTCATTGATATCCGTGCTTTGTGTGAGAGTTTACCCTTTCGTTGCTTACTGCTCTACTATACCGAGCCTCTTTATATCCTACCACTATCACCAAGTTACAATTCCCTGGAATGAGACTTCACCTAACGTTCCTCTCTGGCCTGGTCTCTCGCCTGGTCTTATTGAAACCTCGTTCCCCGTGCCAACATCACCAATTATAATTCCGTAGAGAGGATAACTATTCCTGAATTCAGTTTTATTATAAGAAGGACTTATTTCAATTTTTTTTTTATTATAAGAAGGACTCAAGTCTTATCGAAACCTCGTTCCTCCATCCAAGACCGAACTTTTAAACGGTACTCGGACCAGTATTATGATTAAGAGGGACTTACTTTTGTTAGGATAAAAGTCAGCAGGGATACTATAGAATTTAGCTTGAAGGAAGGGTATATGTAGTGGAGAGCTTGAGAATAAACCTGTTAAATTACTTCGACAACCAAATGGTCTGATTCTACTAAAATTCGAACCCACGACCATCCGCTTATCAAAGCGGACTCTGTAACCGTGCAGCTACGAAGCTTCTCCTTAAACCAAATGTTTCCAAAAAAATAATACAACTTGTAGGGCTCGTGTAATTCACTTTGTGATGAGAAATTATTATACGTAATGATTACAATAATTTACGTATCATTATTCGAATAATTTGCTGCGAAGCCTGGATGAAAATCCCTGATACTCATAATGCTTATCAATAACTCACCGGAAGTTACTACTAGGTGCCATTGAACATTCCTCTATTGTTCATTATTTTGAAACGGTTTATAATTGAACCGATAAATTAAATCGGATTATACGAATCCATAAGGTACATTAGCACATAACGATAATAGTGACTGAACTATACTGAAAATAATTCATATTGAAAATTAATAACATTAAACCCAAACAAACCTGCTGCTGACATGGCTCGGCAGCCCGTTTCCAAACGAAGCCCACGATGAGTGGTGCATAATTAATTGTATTTTTGTTGTGTATAAATTTTGCACAATTCGTCACGATATAACAAACCCGTGAGTTTAGGGTTGGCTGTATGTTTCGTGTGCAAAATATTCCGACGGCTGTTAGTCACTGGCAGCAACTAGGCGTCATACGGTCGCTCTTCAAGTCGTGCTATACTCTTCAACAAATGTAAAAAAAACTGTGACTCAAATAAAAAAGGGGAAACCCGTAGTTATTTCTAGTCTTGTTTGGGAATAGTAATCACAGAATATAATCTCAACGTTGTCCAAAATTCAGGGAACAAAACTTACTACAAAAAGAATACCCAAATTTTATTCGAAATAAAAAAAAATAAT